>NC_044984.1:100959906-101259906 GCF_008728515.1 Papio anubis
GATATTTTCTCCATACTTTCTTCATTTTAAAAAGATGAACATGCATTACTTTTGTGAATATAAAACAACATTATCTTTTAAAAACCTCAACCATCCCTTCAGGGCTCAGCTCAAGTGCCGTCTCCTATATGGAGCTGTGACGTCCCCTGGTGTGTGTTTGCCTTGTGAGGTCCTTGGCGATGCGGTTGTCTTTGCCCCTGTAAATCTTCCATAGCAGCAGATCCCAGCAGACAGAATTGCTCCAAACGTCCCCTGGCCGGCCAGGCATAGCCAAGGGCAACATTTCTCCACAGACGGCTAGCTCATTTCACTTCATCCTCCCAACAACGTTTTGAGGTAGGGCTTATTATTATCCTCCGTTTAGAGACGACTGTCTTAAGACTTAAACGGGATAATTAGATTGTTAAACATCACATTCCATGCTCACCTGGATCCACCCTGCCACATCCAGCAAAGACCCATGCTGCAGCCACCTTGCTTCTGGGAAAGTGACACAATCTGTCAGGTCCCTTGTCTTTATCTGCTCTCACCTTCCCCACCCTACTCCTGACTTCCATCCCACCTTACCCCCGTCTGGCTCCCATCTCTGACTCACTCCAGGACACGGCTCACCTATCACTTCCTCCAGGGAACCTTCTCTGACAAGCTCTGCTTTTTCATGTAGTCTGGGTTGGCCAACTCCTCCGTGCCTACCTGTATCACAGCACTTACCACTTCTTGCTGAACTTGTCCTCTGTCTCCTCTGCCTTTCTCTTTCCCCAACTAAACTCAAGGGCAAGAGTTTAATTTCTTTCTCTGTGGTGACTAGTTGGCACAAATAAGGTATTCAATAAATATTTGTTGAACAAATTAATAGGATTCTTATAATTGCCATAGAAGATGACCTTTTTACAAACGAGGAAAAATGAAGCTCGAGTAAGTTGAGTGATTTGCTCAGTTCTGGCCGGTTAAGTGTTAGGATTATTCGAATCTAGGTCTTTTGACAACCTGTCCACGTTGACCAAAATGCTGAAATTTAAAGAAACAAAAATTTAAAACCCCGCCGGTTTTAGGGGGAACAAAAATACTAGCAATGTGCCAGTGCAAGCTAGATAGGGGTAGATTTAGGTTGTTTATATGGTTTTTTTTGTTTGTTTAAAAAAACACAATTGACAATTTGTTGTTGTTGTTGTTTGTTTTTGAGACAGGGTTTCATTCCTGTCACACAGGCTGGAGTGTAGTGGTGTGATCTCTCTGCAACCTCCGCCTCCCGGGCTCAAGAGACTCTGGTGCCTCAGCCACCCGAATAGCTGGGATTACAGGTGTGCGCCATGATGCCCGGCTACTTTTTGTATTTTTAGTAGAGAGAGGGTTTCACCGTGTTGGGCAGGCTGGTCTCAAACTCCTGGCCTCAAGTGATCTGCCTGCCTCCACCTCCCAAAGTGCTGGGATTACAGGCGTGAGCCACCGCACCCGGTCCCATGTTTTTTATATAGCCCTTTCTTTCTCTTCGATTATTTGCTTAGTATTATAATTTCTAGAAGCAGCTGAACATTTTAGATGGTTCTTAACATTACTGCCAAATTGCATACTAAAAACATTAACACTATCTTCAGGTATAAAGAACTCTGAGAGTGTCAATTTCACCATGTATACACCAGCATCAAAAATTGTCATTATTTAAATTTGCTTTTCCCTCAGAGATATAAAGAATGACTCATTATTTGTTTCCTTTTTATTTCTTTGTGAACAACTGAGGTTGAGTATTGTTCTGTGTACTTAGGTGTTCACTTACCCACATTCTTGTGAGACCCCCATGTTCACGCTCTATATTGTGCTGTTCTTTAAGACTGGAGAAGGCACACTTAACTATTTAAATACTAAGTGGAAGGTGCTGTGCTAGGTCCTGCAGGAGGTAATGCAGCTGACTGAGATACCACCCCTGCCTTCTCACTGAGTTTATGCTTGAGCAGAAGGGGTGGATGTGTACAGAAATAATAATCCAGTCGCCTGAGGGCAGGAGTTTGGCATCAGCCTGACCAACATGGTGAAACCCCGACTCTACTAAAAAGTACAAAAATTAGCTGGGCGTGGTTATGGGCACCTGTAATCCCAGCTACTCGGAGGGCTGAGGCAGAAGAATCACTTGAACCTGGGAGGTGGAGGTTGCAGTGAGCTGAGATTGTGCCATTGCACTCCAGCCTGGGCGACAAGAGCAAAACTCCGTCTCAAAAAAAAAAAAAAGAAAAGAAAAGAAATAGTGATCCAGGACAGGCTACACAGGACAGCTAAGAGGTGAATAATGTGTTATAGAAGCACAGAGTTAGGATCAATGATTGATTCCTGACTAAGAGAGTATCAAGGAAAGCTTCAAAGAGTTGGTGGCATTTATTCCAGGCTGGAAGGGATGAGAAACATCTATTTAGAAGAACTCCAGGTTGACAAAGCATCATGAACAGGTGTTGAGTCTATGATGTATTTTACATTCCGTTCCTGAGAACATTTAGCATTAGTGTGGTTCGGGTTCTAACCATCAGTTAGAATAGTTTTAGTGGCAGGGAAGAGAATACCCAATGAAAGGAAGTTTTATCAACCGAAGAAACTGTGCTGTCTCATAGAACGGGAGGCAGCCACAGAATAGTTTTAGTGGCAGGGAAGAGAATACCCAATGAAAGGAAGTTTTATCAACCGAAGAAACTGTGCTGTCTCATAGAACGGGAGGCAGCCATTGTTTGGGTTGGTTCATCAGAGGCACCACGTGATAATCAGAGCCCCCAAGCTTTTCCTTTTTTTCTCTGCCTTCCTAGGTGTTGACTTTGTCCTCAGATTGTGTTTTTCCCCATCCCAAGTTTGCTGCTTTAATCTAGTTATTGTGTCATCTCAAAGCCACATTCAAAAGTAGAACAGGCGAGAATCTCTCACTCCTTCATTTTATTAGGGAAAAATACTTTTCCCAGAAGCCCTGAGAGAGAGCGTCTTCTGAAATGTGATCAGCCTACATCATGTTACATGCTCCACCTAATCCAATCAGTGGCTAGATGACATAAAATTAATTATCATGATTGTCGTAAATGAATCAACATTCACCTTTCTAGGATTTGAAAGGGGGTCACTCTCCTTGAACACACAATCCTCTCTAAACTGGGCTTCTACATATAAGGAAGAAGGTGGGTACATGTAGGTTTTGATTAAGCAACAACAATATCTGCCACAGTGCTTATAAGTAGACATTTAAATCAGAATTACACCAATATTGATACATTTTCATCAATAAGATATTTTCTGGATTCAGCTTTCATGAGCTAATTTTAGAAAAATTTTTCTGTACATCATATGACATTTTCATTTTTTTCCATTTTCATTTTTGTTTTACTTAAACTGTTTTCATAGATACCAATTCTTTTCCATATAAATTTTATGCCACAGATTGATTTCATCTTTTTAATGTCTATATTAAATTTTATTGATAATATTTGTAGGCTTTGACATTATTAGTTTTCTTCTTGAGACTCTTATTTGTCCTAATTATCTTGGGCCAAATTTTGTGAATCAAGGAATTTTATGTTGACTGTTCCTATCAATAATCTTTATTAGGAATTGGATAAGAGACTGATTATATGTGTTTCTCAGTAAATCCATGATGAAATTGTGACAAATTCTTTTTAGATATGCTAAAAATTAATCTGTTGTTCAGACTGTGGTATTGCAGGGCTCAGCAAATCAGGGTCATGTGAGCCAAATCTGTCCTGATGCTTGTGGGGCTGCAGCTAAAAATGGTCTTTACAGATCAACTTTTGCAATCTATTTAATAATAGGTAACATTAATTCTAATCCCAATTAGAAGAATGTTACCTACACCCCCAAAATTAATTTAATTCTTCTCATTAATAGACATGTATTACAAAAATTATATTCAATCATTACTATTACATTGGATTTTTTTTTTTTTTTTTTTTTTTTTGGATTCTTGCTCTGTTGCCCAGACTGGAGTGCAGTGGCACGATCTTGGCTCTCTGCAACCTCCACCTCCCAGGTTCAAGTGATTTTCCTGCCTCAGTCTCCTGAGTAGCTGAGATTACAAGTGTGCACCACCATGCCTGGCTAATTTTTGTATTTTTAGTAGAGACAGAGTTTCACCATGTTGGCCAGGCTGGTCTTGAACTCCTGACCTCAACTGATCCACTCACCTTGGCCTCCCAAAGTGCTGAGATTACAGGTGTGAGTCACTGTGCCTGGGCTTACATTGAATTTTATCAATAAATATTTCATGGAAACTTGTTTTCTCTTCCGTCATATAAATTCTATACAATATTCTTGATTTTTACTATTGGTCCACAAACCCTAAAATATTTACTATCAGGTCCTTTACAGAAAATATGTGCTAAACCCTGCTCCATTGCATTGCTAACCCGATTCTTCTCCTGAACACTTACACTTTCCCTACCCTACATTAAGGCTCTGCTTCATTGGGGTTACAAAGAACAAATGGTGAAGAGTTTAGTCTGTTCAGGTTTTCATAACAAAATACCATAAACTGGGTGGGTTATGAACAACAGAGATTTATTTCTCTATTGTTTATTCTCAAAGATTTATTAATTAACAGAGATTTATTCTCCCAGTTCTGGAGGCTGGGAAGTCCAAGATCAAGGCAATAGCAGATTTGGGTGTGGTGAGGGCCCACTTCCTGGTTCATAGATGGCTATCTTCTCACTATCTTCTCTCTGTCTTCTCAGAGGGGAGAAATGGGTATGAGGAAGCTCTCTGGGATCTCTTTCATAAAGACATTAATTTCATTCATAAGACTCATGACTGATCACTTCCTAAAGGCCCCACCTTCAAATATCATCATCATCTTGGGGATTAGGTTTCAACACATAAATTCTGTGGGGGACACAAATATTCAGTCCATAGCAGTGAGTGAGGTCCCTATGTTTTTAGGGTTGAAATTGTAGTCTGTCCTGCTTCAGTTACGAAAATACTGAGTGGATGAATGTGATCACATTGGTCAGTGATAAAGGGAAATGCTCTTCAAACTCTAACACATTGTGTCAAATAAAAACAAAATTGACATAAGAGTTTTAAAATAAAAGTCAATTTTGCTTTTTTTTGTATTAAAGTATGATGAGTCTAACATGTTGGAAAAGCCAAAATATTGTTTCAAAGCATCAACATTTCAGAGAAACATAGTCTTTTGAAACTTGGGAGAGTCGACAGGACTTTTACTTTTTCCTACTGTTTCCTACTGAAGTTAGCTTCTTTTTCTTTCCTTTAACAGATGAGGAAAAAGAAAATAATAGAGCATCCAAGCCCCACTCCACTCCTGCTACTCTGCAATGGTAAGTTTCCATTTTTAGCAAGTTCTCTCTTCAGAGGATGCTCATATCTTCTTACCTATAGGATAGGATATCACTTGGATATTTTAACATTGTCATAACTTGACATCCCACAACCAACATGAAATCTATTTAATTTGCAGTATATGTAAAATGCTCCACTAGCCTTAGATCTAGCCTGGGGATTGGAATTTTCGTATTTTATTTTAGGGTAGATGTTTTTTCTGTTATCCAAACACTGGCAAGGACTAGATTCCCCATGGTGTTATTAATTGATTTTAATAGAATCCATTATTACAATTTATAATAGAAACAGATGTCTGTTGACTCTTACCAATGAATCCTTAATTCATAATTAATTGCAACTATATATAATTATTTTAACATTAATAACACTAACAAGAGTAATCTACTAGAATGGCTTTCTCTTTAATATTCGGCATTCCTGGGCTTGATGAAATATTTAATGATGTTTAAGTGGTTGCCTTTGTGTTTGATATTTACAGATAAATTCTCCTCTAAAAGCTTTATTTGGAAATTATGTTGTAGCTTTGAACACTAGAGCTCTCTATGAGATTCACCCCATGGAGAATCTTGGCCATTGAAGGCAATTATTCCCCTAGCAGTGCAGCCCAGCAAATATGAAAGAATTAGGAATGAAGGGGAAGGAAAGAGAAATGGGGAAAAGAAAGGAAGGGGTGCATTATATGCACCCCTCCATGCTAGGCACTTTATATATATGCCTCATTTCATTCTCACAATTCTGTGGAGTTGCTATTGTTGTGCCCGTTTAACTGATGAGGAAAATAAAGCTGAACCAGTTAAATCATTTGCCTGAATAGGCACACAGCCAATCAGTGGCAGAGGCAGGAACCTGGCTGGGTCTCTTTAACTGCAAAGCTCATGCTTGGGAAGAAAGGAAAAGAAACATTAGGAAGGATAGAGAAGAGAGGGCAGATCAGAAAAGGAAGCAGATGGGCCTTAATGAGCAAATCATATTAGATTCTCTAGTCTAATCCATCCAGAGGTGAGAGGAAAACAACACTGGGAGAAAGCACTCAGGAGCGTAACTCAATCTTCTCTAACAAGAGCCTCAGCAGTCAGCTTGTTTTGCTTCAAGAATAGCAAAGGTTGTTTTCAAGAGCTCTATTTCCAGCCTTTTGGCTTCTTTCCATCATTTGTTCCTATAGACCTTTTCCTCATTGCATTTCCTGCTTTTTGCTTTATTTAAAATTCGACTTTACTTCTCAGATCAAATCTCCCCCTTCACCCTTCCCTAAGTATTACAGCCATGCAAGTTCCCATAGTGCCAAGACATTGAATGAGGCATCGATGTAAAGGACTTTGGGAGTGAGAGTTTTTAGAAATGCACGGAATTGACAGACTTTTTTTTTTTTTTTTTTTTTGAGGTGGAGTCTCACTCTGTTGCCCAGGCTGGAGTCCTATGGCGTGATTTTGGCTCACTGCAACCTCCACCCTCCGGGTTCAAGTGATCCTCTTACCTCAGCCTCCCAACTGGCCAGGATCACAGGCACCCGCCAACACACCTGGTTAATTTTTGTGCTTTTTGTAGAGATGCGGTTTCACCACGTTGGCTAGGCTTGAACTCCTGACCTCAGGTGACCCTCCTGCCTCGGCCTCTCAAAGTGGTGGGATTACAGGTGTAAGCCACCACACTCGGCCAACAGACATTCTTGCTTTAATAACCTGAACATGTCATATGTTTCAGAGTAAAAAATTTGAAAGGAACTAGAAGAAAATGACCTTGTTCATGTCTATTTTTCTGTGGTTGCAGGACATCTGCCTGGCAACAGTGAGACTGTAAATGGTGCAGTCTCTGAAATCAAGCTGTCATGGCTTAACTCCCAGCTCTGCCACTTACAAGCTGTGAAATCTTGGGCAAGGTCCTTAACGTCTCTGTGCCTCAGTCTACTCACGTATAAAATGGGGATAGCAATAGTGTCTAGCTCATAGGGTAGTCATGAAGATGAAATCAGTTGTTCCATAGAAGGTGCTTGAACAGCATCTGGCGTGGGGTGGGGGTTCAGTCGATCCCTCAGCTCACACCTTCCTTCTGAGACCCACAAGGACAGCCTGGAGCAGGCCCCGTCTCCTCCCTGGCATAGGCACAGCCACATCTCCTTCTATGCTACCTAATTCTGCACAAAATATCTGTTCTTCTAAATAAAGGGTCACATAGATCATTCCAGAAGAAATTTTACTCTCCAAGTCACAAGGTCAGTGAACTGTTTTTAATGATACGTCTATTTTCAAAGCCAAACCGAATTTGGGAATTTGCACATTTTAGCCTTATTCTTATCAAAAGCTATCAAGTTGTTTAAAGAACATTAACGTTTCCTCTAATTATCTTTATATGTTTTAGAATTTCAGTCATTAACTAATTCAAGAAATGTTTACTGAGCACCTGGTATTTGCTAGGTCCTTGTTCTAGGCTCTGGAAATGCAACGGTGGATAAGGTAGACGAAGAAAAGGAGCCAATGATGGGGGAAATAGGGGAAATATCTATATCTACATCTATAGATATAGATATAGGTAGGTAGGTAGGTAGGCAGATAGATAGAGAGAGAGAGAGAGAGAGAGATAGTTTGTTTTTTTTTTTTTTTTGAGACGGAGTTTTGCTCTTGTTGCCCAGGCTGGAGTGCAGTGGCGTGATCTCGGCTCACCGCAACCTCTGCCTCCTGGGTTCAAGTGATTCTCCTGCCTCAGCCTCCCAAGTAGCTGGAATTACAGACATGCACCACCACACCCAGCTAATATTGTATTTTTCGTAGAGACAGAGTTTCTCCATGTTGGTCAGGCTGGTATTGAACTCTGGACCTCATGTGATCCACCTGCCTCAACCTCTCAAAGTGTTGGAATTACAGGTGTGAGCCCCCATGCCCAGCCGAAATATATATAGATATAGTTAAACTAATGACACTCAGGGCGCATTAGTTTACGCCTGTAATCCAAGCACTTTGAGAGGCTGAGGTGGGAGGATCACTTGAAGCCAGGAGCTCAAGACTAGCCTGGGCAACATAGTGAGACCCTGTCTCTGCAAAAAACAAAAATCTTAGCTGGGCATGGTGGCATAAACCTGTAGTCTTACCTACTCTGGAGGCTGAGACAGGAGTATGGCTTGAGCCTGGGAGTTCAAGACTGTAGCAGACTGATTGTGCCACTTTACTCGAGCCTGGGTGACAGAGCAAGACCCTGTCTCTATTTTTAAAAATTACTCATGATTGACAGATAAACAAGTAATGTATTAGATAGTGAGAAGCGCTGTGCAGAGACTTCAACTTGGCTAATAGGGTAGTGTCTGAGAGGCTATTTCAGGTTGAGCAGTAAGGGCAAGTTTCTCTGAGAAGGTGACATTTCCGTGGATAGATGTATGACACCATGACAGTGTGAAAACCAGGGACAGGGGAATGTTCCAGGTGGAGAGAACAGCTTCTACAAAGGCCCCACTGTTGTAGGCGGCCTCTCCAGATTGAGCAGAGTTGTGCATACAGGTGGTTTATTAGGGCATGTGCCCAGCCTCCACACCCATGGGAATGTGAGGGACGCTGGATGACAGAGGGGGTGTTGGGCAGTGAAGAGGTTATCACAGAGGCTTCAGCCAATCCTACAGGGAGTTCTGAGGTGGGGACGGCCCATTAAAGATGACCTGAATCAAAGCCACAGATCCAGGCCTTTATCCCCAGCCCCATTGTGCATCACTGGATATAGGCTGCCCCCAGGGTGGGGTGTAACTTGGGAGAGGCAGTTCCCTTCATGTTTTGCTGAGGATCACTCCTTGGAAGGATTCAGCCTCCCAGCAGGGGGAACAGTGTCTCGGTGCCCCAGGGCAGTCTGGGCACACACAACATCCACCACTCCTTCCTGGGATGGGAGCAGGCTGAGCTTGCTGAAGGACCAGCGAGAAGGTGGCCCATGTGGTTGGAGCATAGCACACAAGGAGGAGAGTGACACAAGATGAGGCGGGAGAAGCGGGCAGGGGAGAGGGTATGGAAGCAGTAAGGAAGAGAAAGTAGGACATTAAACTTAGATAGGAACAGTCATGCTTAAAATGGTGGTGGAGGACGTGTGACCTCCTATGTAAAGCTGCACATGTATCATTTTTTTAAAAATATGGTTTCAGTATAAAAACTTTCTCTCCGAAAAGAGAGTGGATGCACCCTCCATTTTACAAGGAAAAGTGACATAATTTACAGTGTGCCCCCTTTTTGCTCTGGCTGCCATGGGGTTGAGAGCAAAATCTGATGCTTACATACTTTTTCAATTTCTTCTTTCCTTTGTCTAATTTTCTTCTTCTTTTGTAAGCTTAAAAAAAAAAACAGGATATAAGTAAATTTATCCTGTTGTTCCTTATTGTTCCCCCTGCTGGGAGGCTGAATCCTTCCAAGGAGTGACCCTCAGCAAAACATGAAGGGAACTGCCTCTCCCAAGTTACACCCCTCCCTGGGGGCAGCCTGTATCCAGTGATGGACAATTTACTCATATCCTGGGCGCATTTAAAGTATATTTTTGCTTTACTTTTATTTTATTTACACAAGAAATACATTTCCTTGTTAAAAAATTAAAAACATTATAGGTAAGAGTCCAGTCCATTTCTCCTTGTAGTTCTTTGCCTTCTCCTCAAAAGCAACCCTATTACCAGTGAGACATGTGTGTGCATGTGTGCACTTGTGTGTATACATATGTGTAGATATGTATTACAGATATGCATTTGCACACATATGTATCTGTAGAAGTTTCTGAACTGCAGTTTTTAATTTAGCATTGCCTCCTTTATAAAAAGCATGCAGATGTATCACACTAAAAACATGGACCCACAACCTGTTATGCTGTATTGATCCACTACTTGCTTTCTTCCTCAGTAGAATGTCCTGAAGCTACACCTATGGTTCATAAAGAACAACCTCATTTTAACTGCAGCGCAGTGGTCAGCATAAGACAATGGCAGAATTAATGTTGCCATTTCCCTTTTTTTTTTTTTTTGAGACAGAATCTTGCTCTGTCACTCAGGCTGGAGTGCAATGGCGTGATCTCGGCTCACTGCAACCTCCGCCTCCCGGGTTCAAGCAATTCTCCTGCCTCAGCCTTCCAAGTAGCTGGGATTACAGGCACACACCGCCATGTCCAGTTAATTTTTGTATTTTGGTAGAGATGAGGTTTTACCATGTTGGCCAGGCTGGTCTTGAACTTCCGACCTCAAGTGATCCAGCCTCCCAAAGTGTTGGGATTACAGGTATGAGCCACCACACCCGGCGCCACTTCCCTTTTGATGAACTTTTAAGTTGTGTTCAAATCTCCTCTTTGCCATTGCAAATAGGGCCTCACAGAACATCTTCGTGTGTGCCCCCTTGGACACCGTGGGAGTGTTTCTTCATGTCTGTATCAAGAAGCAGAATTGCTCCATTAACACCT
The DNA here is from genome assembly GCF_008728515.1 of Papio anubis. Taxonomy (NCBI): domain Eukaryota; kingdom Metazoa; phylum Chordata; class Mammalia; order Primates; family Cercopithecidae; genus Papio; species Papio anubis. The sequence goes on from NC_044984.1 coordinate 100,970,650, forward strand.
GAAGTGTTGATGGGATTGCAAAATTGCCCATCAAATGGCTTTACCATTTTATATCTTCATCTGCAGTGCAAAATACTTACAAAACAAAACAGGAACCTAACGCTAAGACAAGCATCTCATTCTCTGAGGCATTTATGTCCTTCATGCTGTGCCCTCTCTCCAGCGGCAGTGGCCAGCTCCTGAGGACAGAGAGCAGGGCAGGCGCAGGAAAGGACACTGGCCGCACCACTAAGGCGCCCGCCACCCGCCTGACAGTGCCGAGCTCTCCTGGGACATTTGGCTTGTTATTGGAATTGGGTTAGGAGCTATTTGCTTCTCCTTCTTCCCCTTCCTTGCCACAAACCTCCTCCCCCTCCCCCTAGAACAAATAACACCGCTCTAAGAACAAATAATACAGCAGCCAAGCAGCCTAAAATAATTGGGGCCACGTGATCTGGAGGCAACTCCCAGCAGAAAACAGGCAAATATTGTCAAATGCCTTCTGCCAAACACTTTCCAGCATCCTCGGTCACGAGGGTTAGTAAATCCCAACTCACTGGGGATGGTGAGCGCTGCTGGAATCCCAGCCGCACAATAACCTCTATTCATGCAGAGAATTTCGAAATGGAAAGCAGCCTGTTCCGCAGTCCCGGCCTACTTGCTGCCAACACATGCCCCCTCTGTGCCCCGCCCTCGCCCGCCACCCTTGCCGCCCTTACCCAGAGCTCCTTGTGCGCCTTCTGGGTGGGGACATTTTCCCTTCCAGCAATTTACCGAAGAATGAGGCTCTTCCAAAAAGGAGGAGGACAGAAGATCAAATTGTCACTTTCAGCGGGGGGATTGGGGGCAGATTTTCCTTTCTTTTGAAAAAAAATAAATTGAGGACTTGGCTGGTTGACAAGCTATCAATATTCCAAATTAATATGAAACAAAAGAAATTTAGAATTTCTCTTTAGAATGTTCTGGAAGGTCATAGGTAAGAAATTGGGTTTGGCATTGTTCCAAAGAAGAAATACATTGAAGTTTTAGACCAGATCACAGCTGCTAGACCAGACTCATTGGATGTAACCGATAACTGACTTTCTGCACCCGTTTGTGACTTGATTCTTACTCAACAGCGGCAGAACATTGTCTGCTTTCATAATATGAGTTAGGTAACATAGTTCTAAAAAGAGAGGCTGAACACTTTTAGCTCTGAACGCAACCAGTGTTGATAGATAATACCGCTAGATGTGACTGTGTCCCTCCAGATGACCTCAGCTACAGATGGAGAAAGGTCAGTTAAGCTGGACAACCCAATGCCAAGGGCAGAAATGTCTCAGGGAATGAGATGCTGTGTTGTGGAGCCACAACTTTTTTTTTTTAAAAAAAGTATTTTGTGCTGTGGGTAAATGTGTCAAATGGTAAAGCCATTTGATGGGCAATTTTGCAATCCCATTAGCATTTGAAGCACATGTACCCAGCAGCTCTGCTTCTTGATGCCGGCAGGGAGAAACACTCCCACACAGGTGTGTAAGGGGGCACATATGAAGATGTCTGCACGGCCCTATTCATAATGGCAAAGTGCAGTAGAGATGAGTAGACACTGGGTATAGGTGGAAAGGGACCGCTGAGGAGGTAGCTTCTGGTAGGGGATGGTGCCAAAATCACCTCAGCTACTGTCCAGGACCACCAGAGTTCTGGGCTGCAAACCCGTAGCCTAGGCCCCAATAGAAGCGTTGCAAACCGAATGGAAATTGCAACACTGTGCTTAATACATTGCCTAGTTTTATCAAAAAAAAAAAAAAGAAAAAAAAAAAGAAGAAGGGACTTGAATAACCAAAAACTGAGCTGAGAGATTCCAGAAGCTGCCTAAGCCCAGGCCTTACCGGAACACTAGTTCAGTATGTTGTAGGTCAAACCCAGGGTAGGAATTGGATGCTACTGTTCTGGTCCAGTTTAGACATTACAATGGCAGAAATAAATCTCTGATTCAGTCCATTGCCCCGCATCAGCCAAACCTACACGTTCAGCAATCACCTGTGGGATGCCAGGCTCGTCAGGTGATGTCACTGCTGAGCACACCTAATCCTCATGAAAATCCTGTAGAGAAGGCGGGACAGTTACCTGTATTTAAAGAGGAGGAAACCAAGGTAGTCTCTTTCTACACAAAGAGGGGGACATTCCTGACTCCCCAAGAAAATCCTCAACAACGAGGAAGCTGGGTCAGCTGAGGTCCCTTGAGAAATGTCAGGGTCCACACAAACGCATGTTTCTGATTGGCTTGTCTACTTAGCAGCAAAGCATGGCTTAACCGTTGTGTAATGAAATAGATTTGTTTTTCATTTGTTTTATTTTGCTTTGGGGTTTTCTAGACTCAGCCTCAGTCCTAACCAGAGCCCATATGAGCCAAAGCCCACTGTTTTCTATTCATTGGCTGTCTGGTGGTGTTATCTCCCTAGCTCCCATCTTCCTTCTGGTTAACTGTCGGTTTCTTAAAGGCCAGGGCAAGGGTAGTGTCTTCTTGTTCATGGCTGTATTCTACAGTGGCTGGCACATAGTAGGTGCTCAGTAAAGATATGCTGACTGACCAAATGCATGTCAGTTTCTGGCACACAGTGAGAACTTTAGAGGCATCATACCTGAGTTCATACTTTTTAGCCTAGCTTTTCCCAGCTGAGTTGCTGTGGACAAGCCACTTTACTTCCTTGACCCTCCATTTCTCCCTCTATGTCCTAGGGCATAGTGTTACTCATCTTGTGCAGGTAGTGAAAGCAAATATGAACATCGCTAGCGCACGGTAGGCACTTGAAAATGTAAATCAAATGTATTAATATTAACCGTGCTTTTCCTTTAACCACCCAGATAGTAAGATTAATAAAATACCAGAGTCCCTTGACCTGTGCAAAAGCCTGTCTTCCTTCCTGTCAGCCTTTCCTCCTTTCCCCTCCTTCCTCCTGCAGTGTTTACCGACTGTGTAAGGAACCATGTGCTAGGAACCATGTTACAACCATGTTACACCTAGTTACACAGTGCTAGGAACCATGTTAACATCAATGGGAATTTGGCTTGGTCCCTGCCCTTGAAGGACTTTCAGTTTAAGAGACAAAACATTACCTGAATATTCCACAATATTGTAAAATAATGCTGATCGTTATTCTTTATTGAGTGTTCCCCACAATAAAGGGCCTCAGGCTGTGCATGGATTCTTGTCTAGTCCTCATAGCAAGCTTGGGAGATGGTACAGTTTCTCTCATTTTACAGGTGAAGGAAGTGAGGGAGTTCAAGTAACGTGCCCCAGGCTATACAGCTTGTAAGTGGCGGAAGCAGGATTCAAACTCAGTGATCTCAAACTCTAAAACCGGTGCTGCCTCCTGAGGAAAGCTATTTGGGCCATAAACTATGAGGAACTATGGCCATGCCTGGGAAGTAGTGAGAGCTTTATGAGTAGAGGATGTGGCTTTTCTACAGACATAACAATAGCTGGCATTTAGACCACTGCAGCACTCTACATGTTACCGAAGGAATAAACGAATCTGGCAAGGAGGAAAGGATGAAGAAGTGGTTAGCAGATGGGGTTGGGTGTGCATTGAATGTAGTTCCAAGGAAGAGAAATGTGAGTTGAGCCTTGATGCGTGGAGCATGGTGGAAGAGGTCATCCCCTGCAGTAGGAAGGTAACGGATCGTGTGTGGGAGTGGAAGGTGACCAGGTGTGTCTCAGGAGCAGGAAACAGTCCAGTTGGCTGGAAAGAGGTATACGTGTGGGAAAGCAGGCCGGAAAAGGAGCCAGGGGCCTTGGATGCCACGGTCAGGAATCTGGATTTTTGTGGAGAAGGACCAGGGAGCCACTGACGGGTGTAGACTACTGTCTTGTCCTGATTGCTTAGCAAGAGTTTTTTTTGTTTTGTTTTTTTGTGTTTTTTTGTTTTTTTCATAGCTTACAGTCTCAGATCTCTGTGACAACTTCAATGATAAGTTATAATTGTTAATATTTTTAAAAATCCTGTTGCCTTGTAATGTCTGGGCTTTCTGTAAAAAAAAAAAAAAAAATCCTGTTGTCTTTTTTTTTTCTTTTTTGGTAAAAGAGAATAAAAAAGTTTCTGTTCTTGACATGGGTTCAAGAACTTGAGAAGTGAGTACTTTGAGCTGATGCAGAGCGACCTTTCCTAAGAATACATCAATCATGCTGCTCCCATGCTATCAAACAGCTGATTGGTTTAACAGATCTCTGTGTATACATATAAGAAATCACAGGTTTAAAATGAGGACAGTGGGACATTATGCCAGGTGCTGAAACATTTGCTTTTCATTTTAAGTGCTGATACAAAGCTTCCTCCATGTGCCCTAGGAGGCCACATGCTGAAACCTTGTGAGGAAGTCTTCTTAAAAATATATAACTCAGATAATGACTCATGTTAGCTAGCAGACTGAGCTCATTATCTCTCCATAATAGGATAGGCTCAATTCAAATATAATCAAGTTGTTAAATAGAAGATAAGGAAAATGGAAGAAGTGGGGAATTTTTTTCTGATCATTAAAAAAAACCCAGGTATAATGGAGTATTGTTCACCATGTCAGACTAATGATGTCCTCTAAAAGAGAGGAGGAAACGGGAAAATTTCATCAGATATGAAGAATAATTAACTGCCTTTCTTTCTGCCATGCCTTGGTCAGGGAAGTGGACATTCCAATTAGCAACTTTAGTAGACAGACAGAACCTCTGGATTTTGTGAGGTTTGGGCAAAGGTGTCATGATGCTATTCCTGTAGAAACTCATCAAGCATCAAAGGGGCCCTTCCGTGCCAATTACATCCATTTGTTCATAGAGCTTATTAAAATGCTTGGTAGTTATAAGCCACCTAGTTACTTTGAGGCTCAGAAGCTCCGGAAAGAGGAACAAAACGTGGGCTGAAATATACTTATTTAGGAGGCTCTGGCCTTTGACAGGTAACTGTTTAATTAGCTCAGCCTGTGTGAACCATGACTTACACCTATCTGATTTGAATAGTTTGTTGCTGCTATGGGTTCATTTGATGTGATGTTTCTTAACCATGATCTTGTATTTTAATCTTGACCTCTTGGCCAGATTTAGTGAGCACACAAGTCACAAGAACAACAAATGGAAACTGAGGCACAGGGAGCTTAAATAAAGTAACTAATGAGTGAAGGTGCCAGGAATGTCCTTGGAAACTCATGCTGTTTGACGCCGCATTTGAAAGCATGATTTTCACCCTTAACTGTCCTCTCCTTCTGCATTTCTGATCGTGGGGAATGGAGCCCTCCATTCATGCATTCTGCCCAGTTGGGAACCTGAGAGTTTGCCTGGTTGCTCCTGTCCTCCTCACATCTGGCAGCATGAGGCCCACACCCTAAGTGTTATCTCTGCCCCCACAACCACTGCTTCAGTTCATGCCACATCATTTCCTGCCAGAACTATTATAGTAGCTCCTAATTGGTCTCCTGTGTTCATTCATTCATTCAACAAGTCCTAATTAATCAGCCACTACGTGCCAGGCTTTGATGGTCCTCCTGGGCCACCTCCCCTTGAGGCGCAGAGCAAACTTTCCAAAGAATGCATTGAGCATGCCACTCCCATGCTTAAAAAAGAATCTAATTGGTTTTAAAGGATTTCTATCAATTTAAATAATCATATGCAAGATGAATTCTGAATGGTTTGAAATGCACATTTGTTTAGTATGTTCATGGATTTTTTTTTTAGCCAAAAAAAATTCTAGGAAGCCATTAGCAAAAATAAGCAAAAAGGGATACTTTTATCTTCCCCACAACTTGTCATACACAAAATTGCAGTTGCCCAAATTGTTCTTACGTATGCATGAGAATGGAAAATGTTCCACTACAAGTGTTGAAGTCAACTCTTTTAAAAACTGCTTAATGGAACTCTCAAAAGTCAGAGATGGCCAGGCATGGTGGCTCATGCCTGTAATCCCAGCACTTTGGGAGGCTAAGGCGGGAGGATCATTTGAGGTCAGGAGTTTGAGACCAGCCTGGCCAACATGGAGAAACCTCATCTTTACTAAAAATACAAAAATTAGCCAGGTATAGTGGTGGGTACCTGTAATCCCAGCTACTCAGGAGACTGAGGCAGGAGAATTGCTTGAACCCGGGAGGCGGAGGTTGCAGTGAGCCAAGATGGCACCACTTCACTCCAGCCTGGGTGACAGAGTGAGACTCTGTCTCAAAAGAAAAAAAAAAGTCTAAGATGACACCTATGAGACAGGTGTTTCGTTGTTGTTTTTGTTGTTTGACATTCTTTTATTATACTCAAGCCATTCCTGGCAAATAGAACATATTAAGCTTTAAATTATTGTTTAAATTATTAAACTATTATTAAATTAAATTTGTTTAATGTCAGTTATTGTTGTTATTGATGGTACTATTATCATTATCATTATTATTATTCCTATAGCATCCTGGAAGAACTCAGGTCTTCCTGACTCCTCTGAGTCTTTGTTTCTTTCAGTCCTCCTGAGTACAACTCTACTGCCTTCTTCTGAAAATAACATTTTTATAGTAACTCTTCAACTCCAAGGGAGTGCTAAATTCGTAAGCCAAATAATATCCATTTGTGTGGCATTTAAAGACTCCCTCCACCTCCCATGGTTCTTCCCTTTAGATACCCCTTCCTTCTCTCTCCACTTGGATCGGCATCTCCATCATTCAAAACACATGGCACTGTCTCCCATCCTCGCTGTTCTGCTTGCCTGGAACCTCCCTCCCTCCCCCAACTACCATGGCAGAATACCAGAGAGGTTTGGACTGAGACAAACCCTCCTACTTACTAGCTGCATGACTGGGCAAATGAGTTACACCCTCTGAGCCTCAGACTCCTATCGTGAAACATATGTATAAATACCTACCTCATACCATACAGTTATTGTGAGATCAAATGAGACCATGGATACCCAGGGCCCAGCACCTAGTAAGAGCTCAACAGATGCTAGCTGTTGTTGTTGTTTGTTGTTACACAATTCCAAACCCAATTCTTCCATGAAACTTTAATTATCTACTCTCATCTACACATCAATCTCTCTGTTTTCCACCTTCAATTATACCTATGGTCATGAGTTTATAGTAATTAAATATTATTTCTTATGCATGCTTCTCCCCAAATAGACTGCAAAGTTAACTAGGACATAGATCATGTCTTATGCCAATACAAGTGCCTACAGGAGCCAGACAAGGAACAGAAAATAGACAGGGTACAAAGAAATAGGGAGGAGTGAGGACTCTGGCCAACTCCAGGGCACATGTAGCTCTGGCCAATTGTTGTCGTGCGGGAATATGGGTCCAGTGTTGCCAGATCTCAGCTTTTTCAAAAGAAGCCAGAAATCCAGATTCTTATGTGCAATGTCCTGAATTTTAAAAATTGGGCCAACACTGTTCAGGCCAAAACAAAGCATGTCTGTGAGACCCCAGTTTGAGAAAGCTGTCTTATTCAGATGGCCCCTACAAGTTTGTACGCGAGCTGGTTATTTGGACCTCTGAACTCACTTTTATAGAGAAACAATGCCGTGAATGGCAGTTAGGAGTCCAGGCTAACCTCCCAGGCTGATTTTCATTCATACTGGACCTGAAGCTTAGGATAGTCCTAAGAAACCTGTTCTTTATGTGAAACCCTTTTCCCACCGGAAAACACACTTAGAATTCCAATTTATGATGTCAAAGACATACATCAGAATGTAAGCCTGTTCAGGACAGGACCATTGTTTTGTTCACCACTGTTTCCTTAATGTCTAGAACATCGCCTGGCACTTAGTAAATACTTGTTGAGTTAAAGGTTATCTATGTCTTTGTCCATCTGTCTACCATTAATCTGTTCACTGTATGCAAACATGAACTATCTTGCTCACTGTGATATCCCCAGTGCCTGGCAGGTGATAAGATCAATAAATATTTGTTGAATGAATAAATGACTGAAATAATCTATCCATAAGACACTTACTGACCACCTACTGTGTGCCAAGGAATATGCTGTATCTCAAGGATGCAGAAGTGACTCAGACACTATCCCAGCCTCAAGGAATTTGATCACCTAGAAAGGATTACATCAACTGTTTCTGGGAACATTTCTAACAACCATCCCAAGTTACTCAGTGTTCCCCATCCCAGAAGACGGGGAGTGGATGAGATGATCGGGGACTGTTCGGCACCAGGTTTTGTCTTGGTGCTGACAGGTCTGTGTCCCTAGGTTTGTGTTCCCCCTCTGCGGGGTTTGGATATGAAATGATTGAACTGATGTTCTTGCAATCACATGTTGGAATGAGTTGAACAAGCGCTGCCCTTTCAAGTGGGCACCTTGGGGGGCCGTGTCCTCATTCCACTTCACTTACGACAGTGCTGGGCCACTTCTTTGGCAAATGCTCTCAGAGGGAGTTTTGAAGCCACTTGAGGACATTTGTTTCATCACTTTGGAATTACGCCTTATTTTTGACCCAAAAAATTGGGGCTGGGGGATGGGTTTCCAGTTACTTTATCCCCCAAACTTGCTTCCAAATCACTTTGGGTTGTTTCCTAAAATCTAGTTAATGATCAAAGGAGAAATATTTCTGTTGGTGAGTTGATTTAGCAGTAGGTGCCCCAGGCTTCGAAGGCATGACCCTAAGAGAAGTTCCCAAATTGCCTTGTGCCACAGCAGTTTTCTTGGGAAAGGTATTTAACTTCCAGAGTGCCTAGGACAATGGAGGCAAGATACATTTGGATGCCTACATTCTGGTGTTTGGGTTAAAGAATAATAAATTATTTAAACCCTGTATCTAATTTTTGTTTATATCCCCAATATCTAGCACAGAGTCAGGACATATCGTGCCCAAAAATGTTTTCTGGAGAGGAAGAATGAATTATGAGGAGGTCTGACGTCTTCTCAGTGCTTCCCATGCACGTGCCAGGCACGATGCGGATGCTTGTCACATATTACCTCATCTAATCATTATAACCACTTTAGAAGACACTTACAATTCAGTCCCTCCAAAAGGAAACTGAGGCCTGAGCTTCATTAAGTAACTTGCCCAACGTCACCAAGCCAGCAAGTGACAAGGCTGGGATGTAAACCCAGTTGTAGAAAATCTCTCCTATAGAATTCCTAACAGAGACTCAGTAAGAAGGTAATGGGTATAAAATCATTACCCCTAGCATAGCAGAGAAGAAGAGGATTCTAAAGTAATCACGGAGCCAACTTCCTTCTCTGGTCATGAGACCTCCCTTCAATCAGCAGATTAGTGGCTGTACAGCTGTATAGGCCTCTCTCAGGGCATTGGTTTTCCAGACAATCCCCCTCCATTGCGTTTGTCAACCAAGGAGCTCCAAGATGTTGACACATCCTCCTTTGGCTTTTAGCTATTACAAGTGGCTCCTTAAGTGGGTCTGTGATTCATTCCTGGCTGATTGGGGCACCCACAAGACCCTATGTAGTTTTTGGAGTTTGCAGGTATCTGATCTAGCCAGAACAAGGCCAGGCCAATAACAGTACAGAGTAGAGGATCTGTGAATTTGGGCTGAAAAAGTAGCCTCGTGTTATACCCAAAGGGGCCAGGATTCTGACACTGCCAAGCCACTCATGCCAGGCTTGACCTTGGGTAGCTTGCTTTGCCTTCCTGGGCCCCAGCTTCTCCACCTGTAGAAAGAACGCTATTTTTAAGGTCTGCCCATCTCTGGAGGACTAGAAAGAACAGACCGTTCTTGCTTGGGGAAGGTAACACAGTTTTTGCTCATTGGGCGTTTATTTCCCTAGGCTGGAGGAGAACTATGAGATTGCAGAGGGTGTCTGCATCCCTCGCAGTGCCCTCTATATGCATTACCTGGATTTCTGCGAGAAGAATGATACCCAACCTGTCAATGCTGCCAGCTTTGGAAAGGTGAGTCCAACCTCATCAGGCTTGTCCTCCCCACCACCCCAACTTTAAGTCATTTATACACGGTTTTAAAGCATTTTAGCTATTTTTTTTTTTAAGTTATCAAAGTACTTACTTTGGTACTTTGACAACTTCAACTTCACTGTAATACTTTGCTATCAAAATTTCAAACAATTCAAAAACATTGTAAAGTAAGAAGGGTATGTCTAACTTGAATTTCCTCAGTACTTAATTTTCACAAAGCAACTTACTTTCTCTGAGGGGCAAATATTGAACTCAAAAGTGTGTTACACGGATGTCAATCAACCTGGGACAGGCAACCTTCTTGGCTTAGTCATGTAGATGCTTGGAGAAACTGGAAATGGCCCTGTATCCTTAGATTGGAGGTGTGGGAGTCCTCTGCAAGGAGGGGTACTATTTGCATTATCACCACAGTCCTAACTGTTCTCTTTCCACCTTATAATAAAAATACAATCCACTTTTAGAGCCATGTCTACAAAAAATTGTTAGCACTGATCATTCCCATTTAATAGGCCAAGGAAAGCTGTTGGGACATTCTTTAAGACTGATCATTTATTTATTCGATGGCTAAAAATCTGTATTTTACACCAAAAAAACACCCAATTTGAGTCAATACACCTAAACCCTTCCTCCTTTTGTTAGCTTCATTTTTCCACGTGTAATTTTTCCTGCATCTGCTAACAAAAATAGGCTTGTTCTGTACCACGGTTCTTTATCAGTTTTCTGAGTGCAGGAATACGAAGGGCTGAAATGGCAGAAAGAGGTCAGTGTATGAGTTTCAGGAATTCCCTTTTCAGATCCCCAATAGATAAATCATCAGTAGGAAAAAACAAAGAGCAGTGTTAGGGCTGGGCCAACCACCCTGGAGAGCCCAAAAACGGAGTGGCTGAGAAATGGCTCCATTCAATAAATTGGGAGGATGCTCTATGATGACTTGGGGAGGAAAAAATGTTTTTGTGTTGATTAACACAATTTCTCCAAAGTGAAAGGGATGTTTTTTAAAAGTCAATGGAGAAACCACCTTTGACTATTTCTTTCATTCATTTCTTCAGTCCTTCAGTATTGGTAGAGACTGGCTGTGTGGCAGGCCCTGTGTTAAGTAGTGGCAGTGGGGACCCAGAAAGGAACTCGGTATGGCTCTGCTATGGAGGTGCCCTTCAGCAGGTGGGAGAAGGGAGAGCACACACTGTGGATGTGTATGCTACCAGAGCTTGGTCAGGTGTTTGCGGTCCTGGAATATTCAGTGGCACCTACAAACCCTCTCGCAGAGGCCACAGTGGAGAGCCCAAATGAGGCCTCTTACGTACAGGCTGGGGGACAGGTTAGGTGAACCAAAAGACCAGGAATCGTCAGTTTCCTGGACTTGTTATCTAACCTCTCTGAGCCTCAGCTGCCCCAGCTTCCTCAGGGTGATGTTGCAAGAGTCAACTGAGATGATGTCGGTGGATGATGGAAGGTACTGTTTACTCAGTCATCCAGTAACTCAGACATTTATCAGGCACCTACCATGTGCTATTACAACTGTTGCTGTTATGAATTCCGCGTGAGATGTCTATGCATAGACATAAATAGATATTTGTTAGCTTATATTCTGCAAAACAAACAAGAACCCTCACCACTTTTAGAAACTTGGATTTGCCTGCATAAGAAGCCTCTATTCTCTTTTTCTCAACTACTTTTGTAACCCTATTAGCTTGTGGTTTTCTTCACCTCCTGATCTGGGTAAAATCAGTTTAAGCTCACGCCTTCACCTCAGTACCCCAGTCCCATTTTCAGTTTAAGTCTCAAGCCTGCCCCAAGACTTCAGCAAATCTCAAAGCATTTGCATTCTCAGGGTCACCTTGACTTGGGACTCTTCCTTCTGGTCATTAGCCATGTGTGGCTGTTTAACTTAAAGTTAAACAAAATAAAAACTTCAGTTCACTAGCAGTTGTATTAACCACATTTCAAATACTCAAGAGCCACATGTGACTAGAAGCTACCATATTGGGCAGTGCAGAATGGAACGTTCCCAGCATCACAGAAAGTTCTATCAGACAGTCCTGTGTTATACTGCAGTGAGTCAAGGAGGAAACTCAGCACCCCCTTTGCTTTTCACAAGACAGCCCACAGGAAGCCTCTGTGATCCCAGTAGAGTGAGATTTGTAGGAGAGGTTTACATCCCAAACAGGGTTTACATCCCAAACAGGGTCCTACGGAACAGACATACTCCACTTCAAAATGCTCTTCAGTCTCTTCACCACAGTGGGTGCTTACTGGTCCCGCCCCTGCTGGTTCCCAAAACTAGTCCCAGCCCTTCTCCACCCTGCTGTCTCCCTTTTCTCCTCTTCCATCTCCCTTCTCCTCATTCTCCTCTCCCCCTCCTCCTTGAGACACCCCCCACCAAATGTCTCTCTTCTGCAATCTTTGACATCTATGTCCGCAGAGGTATCTCACTTACCCCAAATAGCTTTTCAAACTATTTTTCCGAACAATATATTTTCTCCCTAAGAATTATACTGCCAGCTGCTTCCAAAATAGTCATTAAAAAAAAAATCTAAACTCCATCTTATCTTCAGCCTGAAAACAAGGAAATACTCAAATGGCATTAAGAGCACAAATGCAAATGCTCTGTGCAGCTGCCTTGCCATCAATTTCAAATGGACTGGGAATTGGGGCTGTCCTTCCAGCCACAGAGGACAGGAGCTGCCTGCTAAGGGTTTCCACACTGAGCTTGCTGGATTGAAATCCCAGACACATTTGCCTTTCCTGAGGACTCCAGCATGCTGTAGCTGTCATCTCCTTGAGAGAAAGGGACTAGTTGTTCTGTGAAACTTTGAGGTGAAATCGTGGACAGTCTTCCTTTGAGCAGATCCATCCAAACTTATGATTCATTGATGAACTTTTCACTTAGAGCAGGCGAGGTTTAATATTTCAGCTTAGCTTTTGGAGAACAAATATATCAGTAGTAGTCTCTACCTAGCTTGCAAGTGGGCTGAGGCAACACAGACATCAATGCTGAAGCTGTTTCCCAGGGTGACCTGGTTGGGATACCATTCTTCATAAAGTGGGTGGCAGCCATTGCTTCTCTGCAAGTAAGATCTGAAATATAAATCCTCTTTCCAAGTCTCTGGCCAAGCCCCATAAGCGCCAACTTCCAGTAACGCTGTGTTGACTTTGGGTCCCAGAATTAATTTAGGCAGTGTAGAGAATGTGAAAGCTTCTAGCTGAACTGGTCTTGTACCTGCTTTCTCTGTTAAGGGTAATAAAAAGTCACCCGACTTGGAGTCATTGAACTTTTCTGAGCTCACATTTCCTTATCTTTAGACAGGAATAATCCCTCACGAAACTAGGGATAAAATGAGACAGTGCTTATGAGGGTGTTTTTTGAAACTATAAAGTGCTCTGCCCATCAAAAAAATCATCATTCTCTAAATGAGGGCCTCATTCCATCTTACCTCCTGTATTTCCTTACCGTGCTTTATTTTTCTTTATAGCATTTATCATGACTTGAAATCGATATATTTATACATTTATACAGTATAGTTTTCTCTCTCTCTACAGATATATAGCTAACTTTCCCTACTGCTATTCTAGGCTTGCCAAATATCTGTATCTATATCTATATCTACACCTACCATGTGAGTATAGAGAAGCATTATATATACATAATGATTTTGTTTTGTCTGTCTCCTCTAGAATGAAAGCTCTATGAGGACTTTTTTGTTCATTATGCATCCCCTACACCCGGAACAATGCCTGGCACAGAATAAGCCCTCAGATATTTGTTACATGTTGTATGATTTATATTTACATTACTTGTCAGGGATGATGTGAATCATTTTTAGGTATGTGAACTCATTTAACCTTCATGATAATAACTCTATGAAACTGGTGTTGTATCCATTTTCCTTTAGCCCATTTACTGAGTAGGAATGAACTTATTGAGGTACACGTGGAAACTAGCTGTATTTTTACTTACTTTGAAAAATCGCCTTCAGAGTTCTCTGTCCAACTCTTCCTGTTCTGATGATGATGTCTTCAGAGGAAATCCCACAGCATCTGGCCATGTTCACCCATCACATCAGTCTTGGTTGAATAATTACAGCTCATTCTCAGCTATTAAAAAGTACAGTTCAGTCCAATTTAAAACTTCAATCTCACATCTAAGTCAGGGCTTCTTCCTCCTTGTGGCTTAGAATTTGCTCTGGGAAAGAGGGGTAGGGTCAGCTTTTTCTCCTTCCTTTTCTGGCTCCTCCAGGGTTGGGGGTGGGAGACAGTGGAGGAGGAAAGGCAAGAGTCGTTCGACCAACTGGTGCTCACTGGGGGCTTCTCCTAGCTATCAATGCCTTCTGCTATGACTGTCACCCAAATGCTGGGGCCAGGGGTCCTGTCATAGGTTTTGGGGGAGCCACTGTGGATCTCTGTCCACATTAACTGAGAGATGCACTCTCTAGCCAACCTCCTACCACCTCCACTCACAGGCTGCTTTGGCCCTGCAGGTAACTGAGGAGTCCCTCTGTCGCTCTGTTATTGTGTTGGAAGCTTCTGGCCAACTCACTGCACACTGTTACACCCTGATTCTTAGAGATGCCCAGAGGAGCCCCACAAAGCAGAACTGGCAGATAGAACTCAATGAAGCATAAACAAAAAATAGCTTTGCTTTGTTCCAAGTTTGTCTGTGGCTCACTTCCTTCCCTGACCCCTGATGGTTGCATGGCAGATTGAATAGCTTTTGGGTTATTGATTATAAGAACAAGCATCTTCTCAATAATTTAGACTCTCTTTTAGATGTTAAAACTCCATCCAGTCCAGTTCTTGAATTTAAAACTGCAGTCTCACATCTACTTCAAAACTCCTCCCTAGCCCAGCTTGGGTCTGCCTATCTCTGGCTTGGACACCCACAGTAAGGAAGGGAAGAGTGTGATCTGATCTTCTTCCCTTCCCTGGCCTTTCCCTCCTGCTCCTGGTCCCTTTAGGTGTGTTAGACTGAGAAAAAATACTTCCAGAATATAACTCTAGCTCTCCAGGGAAACAGTGAAATAAATTTTTAGAGAACAACAGAACTATAAATTGAAACATACATATAGTAATAGGGATCAGAATTGGCATGCACATGATGTTGTCCAAGCTTACCAATAGGCAGTTTTTTAACAGATGGTAGAAGTATCTAGCTCTGTCTAACTTAGAATGCAATATTCAGTTTTCATACAATTAAATAGCAAACATTTATGTAGGGCTTTGTGTATACCTGGTACTGTTCTAAGCACTTTACATGTATCAACCTTGTCTAGTCCTCTAAATAACTCTATGAGGTAGATACTGTTATTGTTCCCATTCCAAGGATGGTAAACTGAGTCCCAGAGAAGTTGGGTGATTTGCCAAGTTCACACAGCCAGTAAGTGGTGGACTTAGGATGTGAACCAGGGAAATACGGCTCCAGAGCCCATGCCCTTAGCCACCTCGTTTACACAGGATGAGTTATTTCAGGGCTAGGCTAGGTATGTGTGGAGGCAGGTTTTGTGTACACACTTGTCCTTTTGACTTTGTTGTAGTCGTTAGTAGTCATCTGGTGACCTCCTAGGTGATGGAATTTTGGAGAGAAGTCTCAGCCTCTCTGCATCTCAGGGGTCAAGTGTGCTGACCACTACAGTTGAGAAATGCTTTCCCAAATCTTCCCAGCTGGGGTGTTCTGGGTACTGTGGACTCTGGGGTACTGAGTACTACTTCCCTCAGCATCCGGGTTCATCCATTTATCTGATATTCATTTATCTTATGTCTGTGTGGGTCAAGTTCCATGCTGGGAGATGGGATACAGAGTGAAGTCTGCCTTCGAGGTAACAACCCTGTAGAAGAGACATATACACATGAGTGACTGCAAAACAAGATGGCAAATGCACTTCCCAAGTATGAATGCAAGATTGGAAGGACACAGGATTGGAAGGATGCTTCCTCCTTGTGGGGGTGAGGGGTAGCCTGAGAACCAGGCTAGTCATGGAAAAGCTCCAGGTACTGAGCATCCCCCTCCCTCAGCCCACAACCCTGGAAGATCCATGAAAGCTAAAGTGAGTGTTTTAATTTCACCAGAAGCCTCCTTCTCCTGCTTGACCACTTGTCTTTCAGAAACTCTAAAACAAAAACTCTACCCACACAAAGATGGAACATCTCTGCATTTGGCCAACAAGCTAAACCTTTTCAGAAAGAAAAACTGAGCCTCAGATTTTTGAGCAAAGAGAACATCTCTAACCTACAAATGAGTTGCTTTCCAAGCATTTGAAAGATGCATTTCAGTAGAGCAGAAGTCCTCAACCCCTGGTCTGTGGACTGGTACTGGTCCATGGCCTGTTAGGAACTGGGCCACACAGCAGGAGGTGAGTAGGTGGGCAAGTGAGCGAGTGTTACCTCTTGAGCTCCACCTCCTGTCAGATCAGTAGTGGCATTAGATCTTCATAGGAGTGAGAACCTTATTGTGACCTGTGCTTGCGAGGGATCTAGGTTGTGTGCTTCTTATGAAAATCTAATGCCTGATGATCTGAGGTGGAACAGTTTCATCCTGAAACCATTCCTTCAACCTGTCCATGGGAAAATTGTCTTCCATGAAACCAGTCCCTGGTGCCAAACAGGTTGGGGACTGCTGCAGTAGAGGCCACAAAGTGAAAGAATGTCTTCTTCAACTAACACTTATTGAGGGTCCCCCATGTGCTGTAGCCCAGGAATTTCCAATAATGTCAGGTTTTGAGCCCTGAACTTAAGGATCTATCACCCTTACTCACCATGTGATGATGGGCAGGTCCTTTTCCCTCTCTGAACCTCACTTCCTCCATCTATCAAATGGTGAAGTTAGTCTACAAGCATATGAGGATCCTTACCATATTAGCCCAAAACACTTTTCAACTAGAAATCATAAAATAGCTAACACTCACTCTGTGCCAGTTCCTGGGTAAGACCTTTTCATGGATTATCTCATTTTAATCCTTGCATACTCTGTGAATGAGATGCTGTGATTTGGGTTTTTTGTTTGTTTGTTTAAAACTTTTTAAAAGAGAAATTTTAGTTTTAACAGCAAAGAATACATTGTACAGAGATTTCTCATATACCCCCATCCCCACACTTGCACAGCCTCCCCCATTATCAATATCCTTCACCAGAGTAGTACATTTGTTACAACTGATGAACCTACATTGACACATCATCACCCAAAGTCCATAGTTTACATTAGAATTCAATCTTGATGAATTCACTTACATTGGTGAATTCACTCACATTCTGTGAGTTTGGACAAATGTATAATAACATGTATCCATTGTTTTGGTATCATGCAGAGTATTTTCACTGCCCTAAAAATCCCCTGTTCTCTGCCTAGTCCTCTCTCCCTGTCCCCTAACCCCTGGTAACTATTGCTCTTTTTACTGTCTCCAGTTTTGCCTTCTCCAGAATGTCATATAGTTGGAATCATACAGTATGTAGCCTTTTCAGATTGACCTCTTTCCATTCATAATATGCATTTAGGTTTCCTCCATGTCTTTTATGGCTTGATAGCACATTGCTCTTTAGTGCTGAATAATATTTCATTGTCTAGATGTACCATAGTTTATTTATCTGCCTACTTACTGAAGGATATTTTGGTTGCTTCCCATTTTGGCAATTATGAATACAGCTGCTATAAATATGCATGTGCAGGTTTTCGTGTGGACATAAGTTTTCAGCTCCTTTGGGTAAATACCAAGGAGTGCAATTGCTAGATTGTATGGTAAGAGTTTGTTTAGTTTTGTAATAAACTGCCAAACTGTCTTCCAAAGTGGCTGTACCATTTTGCATTCCCACAGCAATAAATGAGAGTTCCTGTTGCTCTACATCCTCACCAGCATTTGGTGTTGTCAGTGTTCCAGGTTTTGGCCATTCTAATAGGTATGTAGTGGTATGTCATTGTTGTTTTAATTTGCATTTCCCTGATGATATGTGATGTGGAGCATCTTTTCATTTGCTTCTTTGCCATCTGTATATCTCTTTGGTGAGGTGTTTGTTGAGGTCTTTGGTCTATCTTTTAATTGGGTTGTTTTCTTATTGTTTTTAAAGAGTTCTTTGTATCTTTTGAGCAACAATCCTTTATTAGATGTGTCTTTTGCAAATATTTTCTCCCATCCTGTGGCTTATCTTCTCATTCTCTTGACATTGTCTTTCACAGAGCATACATTTTTAATTTTAATGAAGTCCCATTTATCAATTATGTCTTTAATGGATTGTGCCTTTGGTGTTTTATCTAAAAATTCATCATCATACTCAGGGCCATCTAAGTTTTCTTCTATGTTGTTTTCTAGGTGTTTTACAGTTTTGTGTTTGACTTAGATCTATGATCCATTTTGAGTTAATTTTTGTGATGGGTGTGAGGTTGGTATCTAGATTCATTTTTTTTGCATGTGTATTTTCAATTGTTCCAGCATCATTTTGTTTAAAAGATTATCTTTGCTTCATTTATTGCCTTTGATCCTTTGTCAAAGATCAGTTGACTATACCTATGTGGGTCTATTTCTGGACTCTCTATTGTGTTTTGTTGTCCTGTTTGTCTATTCTTTTGCCAATACCATACTGTCTTGATTACTGTAGCTTTATTGTACATCTTGAAGATGGGTAGAATCAGTCCTTCAATTTTATTCTTCTTCAATATTGGGCTGACTATTCTGGGTCTTTGCCCTTTCCACAGAAACATTAGAATCAATTTATTGATAGCCACAAAGTAACTTGCTGGGATTCTGAGTGGATTGTATTGAATCTATTGATCAAGATGGGAAGAACTGAAATATTGGCAATATTGCATCTTCCTATCCATGAATGTGGAATCTCTATTTTTATTTAGTTCTTCTTTGATTGAATTCATCCAAATTTTGTGGTTTTCCTCATATAGCTCTTATACATAGTTTGTTAGATTTCTACATAAGTATGTCATTTTGGGGGGATGCTAACATAAATAGTATTGTGTTTTCAATGTCAAATACCACTTGTTTATTACTGGCATGTAGGAAAGTGATTGACTTTTGTATATTAACCTTGTATCTTACAACCTTGCTTATTAGTTCCAGGAGATATTTTTTTTCTTTTGTAGAATCTTTTGGATTTTCTGCTTGGACAATTATGTCACCTTTGAACAGAGAGTTTTATTTCTGCCTTCTCAATCTACATGCATTTTATTTCCTTTTCTTGTCTTATTGCATTTGGCTAATGCAGTATGATGTTAAAAAGAAGTGGTGGGAGGGGACATCCTTGCCTTGGTCCTAATCTTAGTGGGAAAACTTTGAGTTTCTTACCATTAAGTATAATGTTAGTTGTGGGTTTTTTGTAGGTATTCTTTATCAAATTGAAGAAGTTACCCTTTATTCCTAGTTTGCAGGGAGGGTTTTTTTCTTTTTTTCAAATCAGAGTGGGTGTTGCAATTTGCCAAATACTTTTGTGCATCTGTTGATATGATCATATAATTTTTTAGCCTGTTGATGTGATAGATTACATTACTTGATTGTTGAATGTCAAACCAGCCTTGCATATCTGGGATACATCCCACTTGGTTATGGTGTATAATTTCTTTTGTACATCATTGGACTCAATTTGCAAATATTCTGTTAAGAATTTTTGCATCTATGTTTATGGGAAAATTGGTCCGTAACTTTTTAAAATGTCTTTTGTCTGGTTTTGGTACTAGGTAACAGTTGACCTCATAGAAAGAGTTAGGAAGTAGTCCCTCTGCTTCTGTCCTCTGAAAGAAATTATAAAGAATTGACAAAATTTCTTCTATAAATGTTTGGTAGAATTTACCAGTGTACCCATCTGAACCTTTTTGTTTTGGAAGGTTATTAATTATTGATTTAATATACTTAATAGATATAGACCTATTCTGTCTGTTTCTTTTTGTGTGAGTTTTGGCAAATCAAATCTTTCAAGAAACTAATCCATTTCATCTAGATTATCAAATTTGTGGGCATAGAGTTATTTATAGTATTCCTTTATTATCCTTATAATGTCTATAAGATCTGTAGTGGTGTCTCCTCTTTCATTTCTAATATTACTAATTGGGGTCTGCTCTCTTTTTTTCTTTGTTATGCTTTGCTAGAGGCTTATCAATTTTATTGATCTTTTCAAAGAACTGGCTTTTGGTTTCATTGATTTTCTTTATTGCTTTCCTGTTTTCGATTTCACTGATTTCTGCTCTAATTCTTATTGTTTCTTCTTCTTACTTCAGATTAAATTCACTCTTCTTTTTCTAGTTTCCTAAGGTGGAAACTTACATTATTGATTTTATATCTTTTCCAATATATGCATTCAGTGTGATAAATTTTCCTCTACTCACTGCTTTCACTGCATCTCACAAATTTTAATGTTGCATTTTCATTTTTATTTGGTTCAAATATTTTTATTTCTCTGAGAGTTCTTCTTTGCTCCATAAGTTATGTAGAATTGTTATTTTATTTTCACATATTTGAGGATTTTCTAGTTATCTTTCTGTTATTGAATGATAGCTTAATTCTACTGTGGCCTGAGAGCAGACATTATACAATTTTTGTGTTTTATGACCCAGAATGTGATCTATCTTGATGAATGTCCCATGTAAGTTTGAGAATATATATTCTGCTATTTTGGATTAAGTAGTCTATTAATATCAATTATATTTAATTGATTCATGTCCTTACTGATCTTCTGCCTTACTGATTTCCATTTCTGATAGAGGGGTATTGACGTTTCCAACTATGATACTGGATTCATCAAGTTTTCTTTGCAGTTCTATTAGTTTTGGCTTCAAGTAGTCTGATGCTCTGTTGTTAGGCACATGTATATTAAGAATTGTTGTGTCTTCTTGGAGATTGATACCTTTATAATTATATAATGCCCTTCTTTATCCTTGATAACTTTCTTTGCTTTGAAGTATGCTCCATATGAAATTAATATAGTTATTCCTGTTTCTTTTGATTAGTATTATCATAGTATATTTTTCTCCATTCATTTACTTTTAATCTATATGGGTCTTTATATTTAAAGTGGGTTTCTTATAGACAACATATAGTTGGGTCTTGTTTTTTGAACTGCTCAGGCAATCTTTGTCTTTTAATTGATGCATTTAGACCATGATCTTCAAAGTGATTATTGATAAAATTGGATTAATATTTACCATATTTGTTAGTTTTCTATTTGTTACCCTTGTTATTTGTTACTATTTTTGTCTTCCACTCTTCTGCTGCCCTTTGTGGTTTTAATGGAGCATTTCATATCATTCCCTTTTTTTCTCCTTTATTAGCATATCAGTTATACTTTAACATAAAAAATCTTTTAAATGGCCATCTAGAATTTGCAATATATATTTACAACTAATGCAAGCCCACTTTCAAATAACACTATACCACTTCACAAGAAGGGTGAGCACCTTATAATGAGAAAATCTTAACTTTGGTGCCCTCTGTAAAAAGTCACATACACACATACTTACATAGGTGTTTTAATTGATATATACATATAATCAAATATTTTGTTGCCATTATTATTTTGAATCACTGTCATCTGTTAGATCCATTAAAAAACAAGAAAAATAAGTTTTTATTTTACTTCACTTATTCCTTCATCAGTCCTCTTCCTTTCTTTGTGTAGATCTGAGTTTCTGACCTATATCAATTTCCTTCTCCCTAAAGAATTTCTTTTAACATTTCTTGCAAGTCAGGTTTACTGAAAACAAATTCCCTTAATTTTTGTTTGTCTGAGATAGTCTCTACTCTACTTCAGTTTTGAAGGATAATTTCTCAGTGTACAGACACCTAGGTTGGTAGGTTTTTTCCTCTCAATACTTTAAATATTTCATTTCACCCTCTTCTTGTTTACATGATTTCCAAGCAGAAGTCAAAAGATAGTCTTATCTTTGTCCTGTATAGGTAACTGGATTGTTTTTCTCTCTGGCTTTTTTCAGGATGTTTTTCTTTATCTTTGATTTTCTATAGTTTGAAAATGATATACTTTGATGTAGTTTTCCTGTGACTTGGTTTTTTGTTGTTTGTTATTTGACATTTATCCTGCTTGGTGTTCTCTTAGCTTTTTGAATCTGTGATTTGGTGTCTGACATTAATTTGGGAAAATTCTCAGTCATTTTTGTTTCACATATTTCTTTGCTTCTTTTTTCTCTTTTTTCTCTTTCTGATATTCTTATTATGTGTATTTACATCTTTTGTAGTTGCCCCATAGTCCTTGGATGTTCTGTTCTGTTTTTCAGTGTTTATTCTCTTCGCTTTTTAGTTTTTGATGTTTCTGTTGATATATACGCAAACTCAGAGAGTCTTTCTTCAGCTGTGTCTAGTCACCTACAAATCCATGAAAGTCACTCTTCATTTCTGTTACAGTGTTTTTGATCTCTAGCATTTCTTTTTGGTTCTTTCTCAGGATTTCTCTCTCTGCTCACATGGCCCATCTGTTCTTACATGCTGTCTAATCTATCAATTAGAGCCCTTAGCAAATTGATCACAGTTGTTTTAAATTCCTGGTCAAATTCCGACATCTTTGCCTTGTCTGGTTCTGATGCTTGCTGTTTCTTTAAATTGTGTTTTAGCATGCCTTGTAATTTTTTCTTGGCGGCTGAACATGATGGGCCAGGTAAGAAAGGAATTGCTGTAAATCACCTTTAGTCATGTGATGGTAAGGCATGTTGTGGCGGGGAAGCAATCTATTGTCCTGTGATTAGGTCTCAATCCTTTAGTGAGCCTATGCCTCTGGACTGTGAACTTTGCTACAAGTGTTTCTCAATTTTTTCCCTCCCTCTTAGATGTCATAGGATGGCTAAAGTTGGCTAGAATTGAATATTTACCTTCTTTCACATGGAAGGTTAGAGATGACTGGTGTTCGGTTATTTCCTTCTCTGCATGGAAGGCTAGAGCTCACTGGAGTTGGGTATTTCCCTTCTCCCAAGTCAGTTAGGCTCTGATAATACCCCAGCAGATTAGGCTCTGGTTAACTAGCTTTTCCTGAAAGCGGGCCTTGTTAAGAAGAACAGAGTGCTCCGGCATATTTCAAAATGGGCCCTTTTCTTCCCCCGCCTGCCGGAAGCATGAGGGACTTTTGCTCTGATATTTACTGTAGGAATCTGGTCACACTCCTAGAGGTACATCTCTCAATATTGTGTGGGTTCCTCTATGATTGGGCCTCCCTGGAGTTATTTTTTAACTCTCAGCCTTGTCTGCACTAAGCCTTCACAACTCATCAATTACAATTCAGGTGTTCCTACCCCAGCACTGGCTCCTGAGGCAGTTCCCACTCCTGAGTCTCTGCTCCAGGAAGCCACGACTCCCTGTATTTGCCTGTCTCTCCAATCTTGGGGGCAGTAGTTTGCTCTGTGTCCTCCCCTCTCTTAGGGACCCAAGAAGAATTGTTGATTTTTCAGTTTGTTTTGCTTTTTACTCATTAGGATGAAGTGGTGACTTCAGAGCTTCTTATATACAGAACCAGAAACTGGAAGTCAAAATGCTGTTTCTATTCCCATTTAAAGATGAGGTGTTGGCTCCAGGGCCTATGTTGTCAAATCGGATTTCTGATAATACAAAGGAGCTAAACACTGGAGCGTTCTCTATAAAGTAGATCCTGGGTGGAAACCAGAAGGTCTCTGAGTTATTATAGAAATTGGGGCTGTAGGGAAAGGTGTCCCTCCCCATTCCTCAATAGTGGCTTAAATAAATTAGTGGTCTTACTTTTCTTACATAAACTAAGTCTAGAAGAAGGTAACCCAGCTGTAGTTGGGCAGCTCTATAAGAGCATCAGAGACCCAGGTTCTTTCTGTCTTTGTGCTCTGCCCTTTCTAGTAGATGGCTTCCAGTTTCTGTATCACCTCATGGTCCAAAATGACTGCTAGACTCCAAAGACTATCTTCCAGGAAAGAAGTAGAAAAACATGGGGTGAGGGGAGAAAAGTCAAAGTTCCCAGTTCAGTCAGCCCTCTTTAGACTCTTTCCCAGGACCCAGCCCAGTGATTTTCCCTTACATCTCATTGTCTGCCTTTGGCTATCAGGAAGGCAAGAAAATGTGGTCCACTCTATCCTGGAATAAAAACAATGGTTTGAGCCAGGTGCAATGGTGCAGGTTTATAGTCCCAGCTCTTCAGGCAGGAGGCTGAGGTGAGAGGATTGCTTGAGCCCCTGAGTTCGAGTCCAGCCTGGGCAACACAGTGAGAGCCCATCTCTTAAAGTTTTTTTAAATTTAAATAAATAATTAGGATTTATTTATCTTGGACTAAGGATGAAAGGGAAAAAAATAATTAGAGTTTAGTGGGGAAGGAGTAGGCAACTAGCCATTTTATCCACATAAGGGCACTTCACACATCCATGTATCATTGTATATGCTACAGCTATGAAATGGAACTCAGGATCCTGGAAGAGTATAGGTTATTCTCTCGAATTATGAGCTCATGGGAAGTAACATAGGTGGTACAATGTGATCACTAAAGACTGTGGAGGGTGACATGATTCATAGTCAGGAATTTACTGAACTTTTCAGGAAAAGGCTGGCTTATGGATAGGCACTAGATAGTTGTGATATAGTGTAATTTGAATATGTGGAGAGGCCATTTGGCCTCAAAAATATACCTTCCAAAATAAAGGCTTAATGATGTCTTAAATTCCTGAATTCCACTCCTTTAAATCTGTAAAAATGCAACTAGAACAGGATAAGTTCATTCATTAATGCTTATCACTTACTAACACTTCAGTATGTATGAGTTTAATCTATTAAGGAGACTTAGAGATCAGTTGATGCTATCCCTTCACTTTCCAGATGAGGAAATTAAAGCTCAGAGGGACTGAGTGGTTTTCCCCATTTCCTACATTTAGTGGCAGGTCTCCCCCTCACCCACACTGGATCCAGTGGTGGGGCTGAGAGTGGGGAAAAGACACCAGTAAGAGGTAGAGAGACTGGAGAAAGGGAAGCTGGGGTGACAGATGTGCTTGTATGAATTGAATTTATTTAGAGCCTGCATTTTTCCAGTGAGGACATGGGTAATTGGCAGTTTGGGTTGTGGGTGGCTCATCCTTGAAGATTTGGCTCCTTTCTCCTTGCTGACCATCCTTGAGCAGTGGGGAAAAAAAGCCAAGTGTGTTCTGGGGACCTGTGCTTCATCAGCTGCACTTACCTGCATTGGAGAGGAGGATGGAGACCCCCTCATTTACATGTTGGCCCTCTTCTAGTCCCACCAGTCTGCCCACCCTCCTCCCACCCTGACCTGGGGTCACTCGCACACCCCTGAACTGACACAGTAGAAGATGAGGGCACTCTTGAGGCATCTTTAGGATTCTTCAAAGATGGTCTTTTTCCTAGTTATCAAAGGGAAAAAAACATGTACATAGACTTTCCTTCTACTTTTAATTCTTGCATATATTTTTCTTAATTTTTTAAAATCTGCTGTGGGGTGTCCATGTCAGAATGCCTGATTTCACACCAGGTTTTTAAAGGTGTTTTTGTATGTGTGTGTGTGTGTGTGTGTGTGTATGTGTGTGTAGTGCCATGTAAAACTCTGAAGTCAAACTGTTTGGGTTTGAATTTGAATCCTGATTGTACCACTTAGCGGCTGTGTGAGCTCAGATAATTTCCTAACAGCCCTGAGCCTCAGTTTCCTCATCTGTAAAATGGAATATTGATAGCAATCAATCACCTGGAGAACTGTTGAGATAATGACTGTAAAAGGGCTACTTAGCACAGAGTCTGATAAATATAAACACTCAATGCTTGTTAGTTAGGACTTCAGTTTATTATAGCAACATTTCATGACTTGAACACATCATGTTTTTAATATATTATCACTACCATATCAGTGTTCCAGCCTTTCTAGGTGCTCTTCTTTCTGAACAATTTTGAGAACAATTGTTCTAAAAATGTCCTACATCACACACATGCTGCCATCACCACCCTCGCCCTCTCTTATTATCATCTTCAGAATTATTCCATTTTTGACTTAACCTGTATCTTATGTAACTCACCTCATTCTAACTAAATCAGTGTGTGATGACTGTCTTCTCTCATGTACATGTGACACATATCCAGTCACCCTGAGGACAATGAGGGGTTCACATATGGATTTTTGGAATTCTTGTTATTGCCATCCGTGGTACCCCTCAAGGGGCAACAGATTCACTGTTACCTTTCCAGCCCTGGGGCTTTTCAAGGAATCCTTCATCAATCCATATGCATGATTTGAAATTCCACTTCTGTCTCATTGCACTCAGTATGAATTTCTTATAGAAATTTTGCAAATTCTCTTAGGGAATTTCCTGTGGAATCTGTAGCATTCCCTAACCCTTTCATTCCCCAGTTCCTGGCACCCAGGAAGTGCCATAAAAATTGTTGAATAGGTAAGAGTTATGTCAGTATAGTAAAATGACCCCAGCAAACACTCATTTTAATATGGAAGCATTGAGATAGGATGTTTTACAGTCCCCATTCATATCACCACTTTAATTATTTTTTCTTTTCGGAAAAATAGACTAGGTTTATTGTCAAAAGAAAAAAAGTGAATATTCCGCTTTCAGAGTTAAATTTGTGACCATTAGTTCCCTTTAGCCAACTTCTTTCCCTAATCATTTCTCTCTTTTGTTCAAAGAGTTGTTTCTTATGTGTGTTTTTAAAAATATGCCATGAGATTTCCACAATACATGGTTATAAAACAGGAACTTGTCATTGTATTAAATTTCTAATTTCTTGCTACTCGAAAAGCCTTCTTTTCCCACACCTAAAATGACCCTGAAATAAGACCTGCAACTCTCATTTTTAAACTATGTTCAGCATACTTGACTCTATTCTACATGAGTGTATCTCCTTCAATGTGTGGAAGGACATCTACTGATTCCATTGCATTAGAATTTCTTTTAGATCACTTCTTGTTGATGGCAAATCTTTACCTACTGAGGGTGGGTGGAATTTTTGAAAACAAAAGCCTGATGACTAAGTTTGAAGATCAAGCTGATCAAGATCATATTATTTGGGGTCAAAATTGAAGGCTGTATTATGTAGAGTGATGAGACTGAATGGCCTTCCTTGGTGGCTCTGGGGGTATCTCTTGAAGCAACACCAAGAGAGGCAGTGGGGCAGGGGGTGTCATTCACAATGAGGGGACACCTTGCTGGCTCTGGCATGTGTGGGCATGTGTCAGCCACAGTAAAGAAGATGACAGGTAGGAGAATCAGATTCCCGTTTCTTCAGCTGGGCAGAGACTGAATCAAGGCAGCCTTGAATCACCTTAGATCCCAGTTCCTCATTTGTAAAGTGAGATCATCATACTCTTCTCCAGTGTTGTTTTCTTTCTTTCTCTTTCTTTCTTTTCTTTCCTTCCTTCTTTCCTTCCTGTCTGTCCTTTCTTTCCTTCTTTCTCTTTCGTTCTTTCTTTCTTTTTCCTTTTCTTTCTTTCTTCCTTCCTTCTTTCCTTCCTTTTTTCTTCTTTCTTTTTCTCCTTCCTTCCTTCCTTTCTGTAATCTTTCTTTCTTTTTCTCTCTCTCCTCTTTCTTTCTTTCTCCTTCCCTTCCTCCCTTACCCTTCTCCTTCCTTCCCTCGTTTCTTTCCTCCTTTCCTCTTTTCTTTCTTTCTTTTCTTTCTTTCTCTTTCCTTCCTTCCTTCTTCTTTCTTTCTCTCTCTTTCTTTCTCTATTTCTTTTCTTTCTTTCTCTTTCTTTCTTTCTTTCTTTCTTTCTTTCTTTCTTTCTTTCTTTCTTTCTTTCTTTCTTTCTCTCTCTCTCTCTCTCTCTCTCTCTCTCTCTTTCTCTCTGTCTCTCTTTCTTTCTTTCTTTCTTAAGATGGAGTCTCGCTCTGTCACCCAGGCTGGAGTGCAGTGGCACGATCTCAGCTCACTGTAACTTCCGCCTCCCAGGTTCACCCAATTCTCCTGCCTCGCCTCCTGAGCAGCTGGGACTACATGTGCACGCCACCATGCCCGACTAATTTTTTGTATTTTAGTAGAGACGGGGTTTCACTGTGTTACCCAGGCTGGTCTCGAACTCCTGAGCTCAGGCAATCCGCCCACCTCGGCCTCCCAAAGTGCTAGGATTACAGGTGTGAGCCACCGGACCCGGCCTCCTCCATTTCTAAGACGAAATGTACCACCGCGTATAAAAACACCTCATTTAGGGCATGGTGCTTAGTGATGCTCAGTGGCTGACAGTTCCCTTTTTCACTCTTTCCCTTCCTCATCTTAAATTAGAAGGGCAATTGTTTGGACATATCATCTCGGAAATTCTTGCTTAAAACTCGTGTTTCTTTTAAAAAATTGCACCCACAAAATGATGTAAGAGTATCCTGCATGCTGGGTTACCTTCAACAGGAGTGCGGTGTATGGGGAGGAGAACGGACAGGGGAGATGAGTGACATGGCCACCACCACCTGAAGAACTCTAACTGCCCCAGAGAAAGTAGTTCTCCAGAGCTGCTCTGCTTCCCACCCCCATCCCCGTGGAGCCCCCAGCTCTGTCTGCCCAGGCTGAAAGAGAGAAGGGTGGGATTCATGAGTAATTAAAGGGAATTTGGAAGGCTGGGATGTTGCGGAATGTTAGATCAGTAGCTAGAACAGCATGTGGCGTTCTTTAGGCAGGCTTCATTGAATCCATACAAAAAAAGAAAGAGGGGCTGCCTGCCTGTCTGCTCATTTATCAAACAGCGAAGCTCAACTTTCACAGCTCCACAAAAGTGTTTTACTGTTTGCTGAGTCTTGCTCCAGAAATTAAAAGCTGAGCAGCCTGAGCGGGGCTGAACCGACCCTGCATTTTGAGACTCAAACTAAATTGTGCTGGGCTTTCAGATTCAGGGACCAGTTTATTATTTGGTGAAAGGAGAAGAGAATAATTTATAATTTGCAGCCCATAAGAAACACTTAAAAAAAAAAAAAAAAAGCCAAACCCCCTTCCCACAGGTTTTTGTTGCAGCTGCAAGGAGGAGGTGCTATCTGCAGCAGCCCTTTCTTTGCTCAGAGTGGGAAAAGTCTTGACCTGCATTTGGGCAGAATGTGATGTGATACAGCAGCACTTCCACCCATCCCCCATCCCCTACTCACAACAAACTCCCTTGCCTCTCATTTCTTTGAGATTGCCTTTTTCTCTCTTTGGAGGAGGAGGAGGAGAAGATTTGGCCATCAGATACTTCTAGGTAAAAGAATTTTCACAAACAGAACCAAATATTCCAACTACACTAATATGTTCCTTGGGAAAGCGTAATATACTACAAAAGCCCCAAAACTAGATTGAATGAGGAGCGTCTGCAAATCCATGAAAGGATGGAAGTATATAGGGCTAACTCCATCAGTGAAGAGAAAGGGCTAGAAAATAATGATAACCAGAGGTCGAGTCACTAGAGAGGCAGAGAGGAGTGTTAGTAGATATGGACCCCCTGCTCCAGCCCCTCCCTGGCAGCTGGTCACTCCTCACTCCCGTTCAGCTAGCGGGCTGTGAAAGGCTGCTGAGGTTGAGCTCTTGCCCTCCACTCTTGTCCTACTTCCGGCTGGTGAAGTCCCAAGAGGCAAGCCTGGGTACCCAGTGTCTAGGCTCTCTGATTCTGCTACAAGCCTGTGAGATAAGCTGAGCGAGTGTTATAATCCCCACTTTATAGATGAAGAACCTGATGCTCAAATGGAAGAAAGAGCAAAAGGTCTTTTGTGGCTTTTCAATTTAGCACATTTTTATAAAGTGTTAATGCTGTCCTATACTTTATAAAAGTGTGTTTTAAGAACACTGAAATGTGTCTCCCCTTGGATAAAGCAGCTCCATCTTTGAGAAACTATTATGAGGAGGAAATCCCAAAACAAAGTATCCAGGATAAAAAACAAAAATCATGACACATAAAGATATTGCTTATAGCATTATTTGCATTAACACAATGCTGGAGACAACTTCAATGGCCAATCAAAGAGGAATGATTCTTTCATTCTTTCATTCATTGAGTCAATGAATTAATGCACCGAGCCACCTTCTCTCCCACCTGGACTGCTGCAGTAGCCTTCCAACTGGTTTCCCTGCTTCCACCCTTGCCCCTAAGTCAGTTCTCCACACCACAGCAGCCAGGGTGACCCTTTTGCATGGTAAGTCAGATCTTGTTCCCCCCTCCCCTCCTTAAAGCCCTCTGAAGTCTTCCCATCTCACTAAGAGTAAAAGCAGACATGCTTACAAAGGCCTGCAAGGCCCTGCGAACCCCTCCAGCCCCCCAACCTCTCCTCCTGCCATTCCCTCGCCTACCGGCTCTGCTCCAGCCACATGGGCCTCCTCATTCTTCCTGAAACAAATGAGACAAGCTCCCACCCAGGGCCTTCCCATGGGCTATTCCTTCTTGCAATTTCCTTCCCCCAGATATCCACAAAGTTCATTCTCTCACTTCCTTTAGGTCACCACTCAGATGCCACATGATCATGGAGTCCTAATCGCCCCAAACAAAATAACACCCCCACCTCCATTTTCTGTCTTTCTTTCTTTCTTTTGTAAGACAGAGTCTTGTTCTGTCCCTCAGGCTAGAGTGCAGTGGCGTGATCTCGGCTCACTGTAACCTCCGCCTCCCAGGTTCAAGCAATTCTCCTGCCTCAGCCTCCTGAGTAGCTGGGATTACAGGCATGTGCCACCACGCCCAACTAATTTGCATATTTTTAGTAGAGACAGGGTTTCACCTTGTTGTCCAGGCTGGTCTCGAAATCCTGACCTTCGTGATCCGCCTGCCTCGCCCTCCCAAAGTGTTGGGATTATAGGCGTGAACCACCACACCCGGCCTCCATCTCCATTTTCTTTACTCCCCTCGCCCTGCTTTTGTGTTCCCCTCTGGAGCACTTACCTGATAGAAGATACATTGACTTTTTCATTTAGTTTTAGTCTTCTCATACTAGAATGTAAGCTTCTTGAACAGAGGCAGTTTCTGTTTTGCTCAGTGTGTTCCTCAGTGCCTAGCAAAATGTCCGGCCTATAGCACAATCTCAGTAGATATCTGCTGGTGAATGAATCCAAGCTTTGTACCATTAGCCAACCTATTATGATTATTGAGGCTACAGCTTGTTGAATGTGGGGAAAATGAGACTGGAGATCTAGTTTGTGTGGAATCTTACAGGTCTAGGTAAGGACTTTACAAAGCTAAGTAACATTGATTATTTATAAAGATTCTATGGGGGTGGCGGAGTTGGAGAAATTTGGTCAAAGAATACAAACTTTCAATTAGGCAGGAAGAGTAAGTTCCAGAGATCTACTGCACAGCATGGTAACTATAGTTAATAACAATGTATTCTTGAAAATTGCTGGCCAGGCACCGTAGTTCAGGCCTGTAATCCCAGCACTTTTGGAGGCAGAGATGGGTGGATCACTTGAGGCCAGGAGCTTGAGACCAGCCTGGCCAACATGGCAAAACCCCATCTCTACTAAAAATACAAAAATTAGCTGAGCATGGTGGTGCATGACTGTAATCGCAGCTACTCAGGAGGCTGAGGCACAAGAATCACTTGAACCCAGGAGGCAGAGGTTTCAGTGAGCTGAGATCACGCCACTGCACTCCAGCCTGGGTGACGAGTGAGACTCTGCCTCAAAAAAAGAAAAAAGAAACAAGAAGACAAGAAAATTGCTAAGAGGGTACATTTTAAGTGTTCTCACCACAGAAAATAACAAGTATGGGAGGTAATGCATATGTTAATTAACTCAATTTAGCTATTCCACAATGTATACATATTTCAGAACATCATATTGTACACCATAAATATACACAATTTTGTTTGTCAACTTTAATTAAAAAAAAAAAAAGATTCTGTGGATTGCATAACTATGGTCACCCAAACAAGTGGCTCAGGGAAAGTTTCTGGGAGGAAGTAAGGCACAAGCTGAGATGTGAGGATAAGTACACATTAGGCAGAAAAAGGGTGTGAAGAAAGGGCTCCGGACAATGAGAACATCCTGTGGGAAGGGCCAGAGTAAGACAGAACATAGTGTGTTCATGAAACTTGGAAGAAGTTCCATTCCGTATGGCCAGAGCACAGGAATTGGGAGAGGAAGGGGAGAGGTAAGCTGGAACAAAGGCAGGGCCAATCAGGCAGGACCTGGTGGGTCTGGATTCTGTCTAGAGGCTTCATGGAGAAGTGGTCGTGACGGGGCATGACAGGAAGCAGGGCCAGTGAGACCACTGCAGCAATCCAGGTGCAAGACCGTGGTCCTGGGATGCATGGAGATAGGAGGATATGGGTAGAATCAGGATATGAAGATAGAGGGTAGAACTTGGTCACAGGTTGGAAGTGGCATGTACAAGTGGCACGTACAATCATGGTTTGAGGAAGGGCGAGCTCTGGTGTGGTCAGGTAACGGGGAAAGGCTCATAGAGCAGAGGAGTGCATGCTGGGTGGCTGGATAGGCTCTGAGGGTGCAGGTAGTAAGGAGGGAGAGAGAGTTGAGGGTAGAAAGTGCAGAGGTATGGGCCTGGGAAGCAGCATTCAGGGAATAGTGCAGCACCAAGTAGTCTGACTTGGACAGAACCTCGAGTTCATGGAAGGAAATTTAGGGAGAAAAGATGGAAGCAAAGAGTGGTGTCTGAGTTTCAATCAAAAGAACCTCTGCTAAGTCAGGTGACCATGGAGAATTGCCAGAGGCCTTTAGGTAGACAGGTAATGATCTGGATCATTCCTTCAGTAAACCTACTTGGGGACCTCAATTATGCAAACAATGATTTTTGATTAGCATTTTATTAAGCAGGAGCATTTCACTGCCAGATTGCCACTTGAGTGGATGCAGGTAAATTTCATCCAGGAGGAGACACAGGGCTGCCTGCTGATGTCACCATCCCCTCAGCTGCTCCCCACCTTCCCTATCCTATTGGGTGCAGGGCCCTCAGATCCTGTTCACAGCAGAGGCCACCAGGACATTTCCAAGAGGGTCAGCGTGAAAAGAAGAGAAGATAAATCTTCACTGAAGAGTCGATGAGAACGAGAAATCATTTCATTCCTCAAACACACCCAATGTGTAAATGCAGGAATATGACATAAAAGAAATAAAGGTTGCTGTTAAAGGAAGGAATGAGAGGCTTGGGGACATTTTCATTCATCCAGAAAACCGTAACATCGTGGTGGTAGAGTGTTAAGTCGGACTGGATGCATTCAAATCGTAGGTCTGCATCTGAGCTGTGTGGCTTCGTGCAGGTTGCTTAGCCTCTCTAAGCTTCAGTTTACTCATCTATACCAAGGGAATAGCAGTGGAACCTGGCACTGGATTGTGATGATCAACTGAGATAATACACGTAAAGTGGTTAGCACAATGCCTGAGCCAGGACTGGAACGTGGGTGAGCCTGACTTCGAAGCCTGTGTGCCTAACCACTGTATACCACTGTTTCCCAATTCACTAGGAAAACAGAGAAAGGAGGCAGCTAAGGTTGCATGGGAAGGGCCACAGGGCAAGTGGGAGAGGCTCCGAGAAAGCTAGGGAGTTCCTTGGGGGTGAGTGGAAGCAGTGTGGCCTTGGCATTCCAGGCACAGGGAACAGCATTTTGGATGTGGGAGCAACATGAGCCTGGAGCTCTGGGGAGTGGCTGGATTTTAGGCTGGGCAGCTGGGTGGGAGTTGATCACAGAGGGCCTCATGGACCAGCCTTAGGAGCCTGGATTTTTATTCAGAGTGGGCAGCGAGAAGACACCCGGCATTTTCAATGAGGAAGTGAATGATCACATTGGCATTTTAGAAAGATCCTGCTGCTGAGGCCGGGTGTGGTGCATGTACCTATAGTCCTAGCTTCTCTGGAGGCTGAGGCAGGAGGATCTCTTGAGCCCAGGAATTCAAGGCTGCAGTGAGCTAGGATAGCACTACTACTCCAGCCTGGTCAACAGAGCGAGAGACCCTGTCTGAAAAAAATTTAAAAAACAAATCCCATTGGTGAGGCAACAAGACTGGTGGCAGGGAAACCAGTTAGAAGAATGTTTCTGTGGTCCAAGCAGTGAGAGATCACAGTAGACTAGTGCAGTAGTGGGGGTAAGGGCAGATAGAGAGAAGGGGCTAAGTTCGGGAGACGTCCTGAAGGCAGAATGAGTAGGGGTTGTGCAGTGTTAGGAAGAGAGGAGTCAGGGAGGACTCTCCTGTTCTGTCTTAGGTAACTCAGCGGAGGTTGATGCTGGTCACACAGATTCTAAAACTGCATGTATTGATCTATACATTACTCAAAAAGAATAAGTAAAAAACATCAGGAATGAAGGGAGTCATAGATTGAATTGATCCGTGAATTCCCAGGCCCCATGCTATGGCTTGATAATTCCTCAAGATCACAGTGCATAGAATTATAAACACACTGATTGTACATGTTATTGCCTCACAGGGGTAGAACAAATGGCTCCAGAAGGCCAGTCATTCCCCAGGGGCCTTCTGGCACATCTCTAGAATATAGTCAGCAACCCCTGGTACCTTAACCTAGGGCCAGGCATCAGGGGCTTGGCCTGTGTTGCTTTATAGATGTTATGTAGGACACCATTTGGATAAACACTTAGAAAGATTTCAGAACTTAGCCCAGTCTCTTAAATTAAGTAATCATAAGACTTAGCAACCAAACAAAACAATGCTGCTTTCTTTAATTATCTACATATTGTTTATAGAAAATAGGAAATGATTTATTTTTTTAAAAAGGAAAGAAAGAAAAAAAAACCAACATAACATTCTGGTAGATTTTAGGTGCTTCTTCCGAGATTATCTTGAACTTTCACTGTTATTTCAACACGGAAATCCTTTTCTATTTGCAAAAAAAAAGTTGATTTCGTACATAAATATACAAACTCTTTTTGTTCTACCCACAATCCCAATACCCTAATGAATATCCACTTTCATTTTACCACATTACCTGTTTATTCCTATATTTTTATAAATAATTCTGTTATATAACATAAACATAGATTGAGAGCTGCTATTTCATTTAACATTATAAGCATTTTCTGTGTTGTGATACAGTTTTTGTTACCATCATTTTTAATGGCTATTTCATAATTTCTACAGGGTGTATATATGCTATCATGTTTTTAGACAGTTTCCTATCATTAGACTTTTATGTTGTTTCAAATTTTTCACTCTCATTAGTAGCCTCACATTTAGCTTTTCTTATTGTAGATTATTTCCTTGGAATTAATAGATCAAAAATATGAGTACTTTATGGCTTCCTATGTATTTTAAAAATGCTTTGGGGAAGGGTTGTGCTAATAAATTACATCATCAGCCATCTGCGTATTCCAGTTTTACTACAGCCTTGACAGCACTGAATATTATCCTTTCCAAAATGTCTGTGAATAACAGAGGGTTAAACATGGTGCCTTACTGGCCGAGCGCAGTGGCTCATACCTATAATCCTAGCACTTTGAGAGGTTGAGGTGGGCGGATCACTTGAGGTCAGGAGTTCGAGACCAGCCTGGCCAACATGGTGAAACCCTGTCTCTACTAAAAATACAAAAATTAGCCAGTTGTGTTGGTGGGCACCTGTAGTCC
Organism: Papio anubis; assembly: GCF_008728515.1. Lineage (NCBI taxonomy): Eukaryota > Metazoa > Chordata > Mammalia > Primates > Cercopithecidae > Papio > Papio anubis. The sequence continues at coordinate 101,005,913 of NC_044984.1, forward strand.
CAGCTACTTGGTAGGCTGAGGCAGGAGAATCACTTGAACCCAGGAGGCGGAGGCTGCAATGAGCCGAGACGTGCCACTGCACTCCAGCCTGGGCGACAGAGTGGGGGCTCTGTCTCAGAAAAACAGAAAACAAAAAATATGATATTTTACTGTTGTGTCCATTTGTATAGGAGAAATTTTCCAGACCTAAACATAGAAAAATTTCTACTTTTTCTAAGGAACTAGTTTAGACTTATATTGATACTGGGATTCTTGGCACTCTATTGTGTTATCTTCTTTGCTTGGGTGGTTAGGAAACTCAGAACCCACTTTTAGCCAATGTGAAAATCCCCTGGCTCAGTTTTTATGCTTCCCTTGTTTTCTTTCTATCTCTATGAGCATGTCTAGTCTGTTCGGTGGTGTGCCTTTGTGAACAGCTGCTTCAAATCCTGGCTCTGAAGCCATTCATATGATGAAAGTCTGAAGGGCTTGGCTACAGGTTAATACAAATCCAAGGCGACGAGGCCACTAAACCTGGATGCAGTCTTAGGCAGCACTGCTAGACAAGGTGTTTAAAGAGCACTGTTACTGACCTCATCTTGAATCACTGCCTTTTACTCAGGTCACAACAATTTGAGAGGGACATAAAGTAAAAAGCTTGGATCCTCAGTTTACAAAAGTCAGAGTTAAAGAGAGGGGATTTATTGCCTACAAAGTGGTACCCTTAAATAATTCAGAGACTTGTTGCATCATTTTGTTCAGTATTATCACCACGAGATGGTATTTTAAAAGCCTTTTTTACTTCCAGAAGTGGTTTCATGATGCTACCACATTAGATTCTCTAAACATTCTTGTGAGGTGCATCTTTTTGTCGACCATTTTCAGATACTGAAATGCTGCCCCACCCATTCTCCACACTGGACGTGGTCAGCTCCCCAGTGTAGAGAAATGGTCAGTCTTCCTGCTACCTGTTCAAGGTTCTCAATTTCTCACTAATTTGTGCACTTCTATCGATCCCACTGATGCCATTTTAGTTGAGATCACCAACACCTAGCCCTCCAATTAGGGGAAGACTACACAACCCCTTAGTCCTCAAATGTCACAGGAGGAAATTCAGGCACAGAGAGGTTAAATAGTATGTCCAAGTTCAAACAGCTAACAGGGTCATAGTCTATATTTGTTGAGTGAGTGAGTAAATCAATCAATGAGAGTATTGATGTGGATAAAAGAGGGGTGAATAGATGAATAGAGATTCACCCCCATCCCTAGAGAAAACACTCAAGGCTTACACCCTACCAATAAGAAATCAGCAACAGCATCTCTTCTCATGAAGGCTTACTCTCTCTGACCATGCATGCCTGCTCAATGCTGTACCAGGAGGGAAGGGAGTCTTTGCTACATTCGAAAAATCCCTGGAAGTAAGAGGGTCATCAGGACAATCAGTGGTGATAATGGGTAACATTTATTAAGCACCTAACTAACTGCCAGGCACTACTGCCAGCCATTTACGTACATTCACTTTTTTAAATTTCACAATAACTCTAGAGGTTATTATCATTCCTATTTTACAAATGGGGAAACTGAGTCATGTGGATGCTAAATAACTTGCCCAAGGGCACCCAGCCTAACCAATGCCTGAACTTGCATTCAATTCAGGTAGTTGAGTTCCAGAGTTCTTGCACGTAACCCCTGCCCAGTCATGCCTCTCCACAAACATCATCTTAAACCCCAAGGAAAGGCGCCCCATGGTTGTGTTTTCACCTTGAGAAATGCTCTCTCTTCACAGATTTCTTGTGAATTGATGTGGCTGTCCTGGGCAACAGCAATTATCATCCTCTGCTCTGCAGACAGAAAAAAGATACCCCCAGGCTTTCATTCCTTCATTCAACAAATGTGGATTGAGGTCTTTGCATGTGCCAAACCCTGCATGAGGTCCTTGCTCTCATGGAGCATGTGGTCAAGTAGGAGGAGACATAAACTAAGCACCCAGAGAGTAAGGGAACAAGATAACTTCAGATAGTGCTAAGTGATAAGAAGACAAAGCAGGGCCATGTGACCCTTGTGCTATTCCACACTGGCTGGTCGAGAAGGCCTCTGGGCAGAAGGACATTGTCCAGACACCTGAATGGTTTAAGAGGAGGCAGTCTTGTGAAGAGCTGAGTGAAATTCCACTCCTGGCTGCAGTACAAAGCCCCCCTCCCTGCCACCCCACCATGTGGAGCAATGCCCATGTGTTTCAGTAATAGAGAAAACAATAAAAGGCCGGGCGCGGTGGCTCAAGCCTGTAATCCCAGCACTTTGGGAGGCCGAGACGGGCGGATCACGAGGTCAGGAGATCGAGACCATCCTGGCTAACACAGTGAAACCCCGTCTCTACTAAAAAATACAAAAAAAACTTAGCCGGGCGAGGTGGCAGGCGCCTGTAGTCCCAGCTACTCGGGAGGCTGAGGCAGGAGAATGGCGTGAACCCGGGAGGCGGAGCTTGCAGTGAGCTGAGATCCGGCCACTGCACTCCAGCCTGGGAGACAGAGAAAAACCCTGTAAAAAAAAAAAAAAAAAAAAAAAAAAAAAAGAAAACAATAAAAAGCCAGTGTGGCTGGGATCTGGTGAGTAAAGGTGAGAATTGTAAGAGAAGAAGGCCAGGTAAGCAGGATGAGTTACAGAGGCTAAGTTTGGGTTTTAGTTCCAGCTGCCATGGAAACCACTGGAGGGTTTTAAACAGGGGAGTGGCATGTTCTAGACCAACCAGAATTCTCCTTCCATTGTGAGTAGGAGGGGCTGAAGCACAGAGTGGCCAAGTGAGACCCCTTTAGTATCCAGAGCCCCACAACCATCTAAGCACTCCCCACTCTGACACCAGTAGTCTTCTCCAGGGTCCTCACAGACTCCTATTAAGTCATTACAACCAAGGACCTATGTTTTCCTCCCTTCTGTAGATGGCTGTTTATAAAACTCAGTCACTGTGCTCCCAACTCTTCCCAATGAGTAACTGATTCTTGTGTTGACTTACAGATCATAAGGCAGCAGTTTCCTCAGTTAACCACCAGAAGACTTGGGACCCGAGGACAGTCAAAGTAAGCACCGGACGGCCATTCCACCTGCAGAGCGCACATCTATGGGCCTTGAGACAGGCCAGACCTTTGGTTCTTTATCCTGAGCTCTGTCTGCAGGCCTGGCAGAAGTCTGTGCCTAGAGGGAATATGGAGGAGCTTTATCATGGCCAGGGCCCCTCTCTCAGGACTCCTGAAAGAGAGGTTGTCCAAAAGCCCAAGACGAGTTGGCTCTGCTGTTTAAGGAATCTGATTTTATACCACCCTGTTTTTAGGCATATTTTGTAAAATAGTCTTGGGCATCTTTGAAAGGATTGCCTTGTGGCTTCTTGGATGATCACCAGGTTATCTGGACTGTTTTGCTGAGTAAACTCTGCTCTGATAGTATCCAGTAGACCAGAGAAGCAAAACTGTGCTATTCCCGGCATGGGAGATGGGGCAGAAAGGTGCAGCTGCACCATGGTCCATGAGGGCTCATGGCTTCCCACTCATCAGTTTCATCAAGCAACCAACCAACTCATGCTTTATACTTTCTGTGTGTCACATATGTGGTGCTAGGTACTGGGAACACAGGAGCAAATCAGTTGCTGCCCTCATGGAGCCTACATTCTGGTGGGAAACACAGACAAAACCGAGAATCAGATTGTGACAAAGAAAGTTGTAGCAGAGAGCAACAAAAGAGGAATGACCAGGGAAGGTCTTTCGGAGGAGGTTACATTGAAGAAAAGAGCAGGGGAGCGCAGAAGGCTGTGCAGACACTTGTCTGCTAGGTGTGAGTCCGTGGGAAGCGAATCTCTTCCTGTACTGCTCGGCCTTCATGAAAATCTGGATTTATAGGACTTGCCTCTAAGGATGTTTCAAAAATTGTTGGATGATAATAGGTGTTCCATGAAGAAGAGCAGCAGGCCCTTTAAGTTTGGTAAACACTACGTTTAACAGTTTCCTTTACTGCAAGACTTCTCAGAACCCTTATTATGCTAATGTACAAGGTGACTCCACTAGAGGGTGCCTTATTATGCAGCATGTCTAAGCATTTTGACCATGTTGAGCAGGTCAGCACATAGTGACCTGTAAAACACTGTAAGTTTTTAGAAAGGCAACCATATAGGACTTATAAGACTTGTCTTGAAGGATGTGTCAGAAGCATGTCCAGTGCTCTCACCCTGGGCCAAACCCCTGTCTGTCCACAGCTCCTCTCATCCCTGGGCAGCACATTCCCATCCTCCAAGGGTGGGTTTCACTTTGGAGCCAAGGTAGGGAAAGAAAATTGCTGATCAAACTGGGAAGAACCCTTTTTTGGTAAAGATCTGAAAATAATGAGACTAATTTTTTTGGTGTGGCTCAGAAGCTCTAGAATCAGTCTCTAAAGGGATTTCCAGAAGACTATTGAACAAAGGACCTCTTGGAATAAATTTCTAATAATTTTCCAAGATGACTATTCTGGGGAAAAAAAAAAAAAGCCTCAGTTATAATTTTAAAATTTTGGTATTTGTTTAAAAGTGAGGTTTCAGCCTTGGTACGATTATAGATTACAAAAGCCAGATTCTTCCTTGTTTGCTGGTAAACACATAGTAGTCAATTCAAAATGTTGGTCAAACAGAAGAGTGGATGGATAGAAGGATATGGAATAAATGAAAATGAATTATTTTCCTCCAGCTCTGGGTCTTTGAGGAATCAGTGGCTCCAATACCTTTGTTGCTCATTTCTAAGAAGAGTAGCAATAGTAAAGACACATAGTAAATAGAGAGCAGAGAAGTTTCCCATCCTGTATAAACAGAGAAAATTTCCTTCTGTCCACATGGGAGAGTCTGTTTTTGTTTTGTTTTTCTTTTTCTTTAACCTCGAGGTTGGCAAATTGGGCAATATCTTCTTTAAAAATTCTGTATAATCAATTTTATTGTATCCTCTTCCATAAGGATACTCCAAAGTTGATCACACCTTTGACCAGTTGAAAGGCAGTAAGAAGCTCTTGTCTCCAATCTGCATCATGGCCTTATAGAGAAACTCCCTTGGCAAATTGACCATGACAGAAGAAATCTGGGGGGTGGGCCAGGTGCAGTGGCTCACACCTGTAATCCCAGCACTTTCGGAGGCTGAGGTGGGTGGATCACTTGAGGTCAGGAGTTCAAGATCAGCCTGGCCAACATGGTGAAACCCCATCTCTACAAAAAATACAAAAATTAGCCGGACGTGGTGGCATGCCCCTGTAGTCCCAGCTACTCAGGAGGCTGAGGCAGCAGAATCACCTGAACCTGAAAGGCAGAGGTTTCAGTGAGCTGAGATTGCACCACTGCACTCCAGCCAGAGTAACAGAGCAACACCTGTCTAAAGAAAAAAAAAAAAAAAGCACATTCTGCACATGTATCCCCCCTCTTTTTTTAGAAGAAATAAAGAAAAAAGAAATCTGGGGGTGGCCGGTGAGGAATGTGTTGTCGTGCCCTACAGAACTGAAATAGAAGAACTCAAGATCAGAGCAGTAGCTTAACTGTGGTTGTTGATTTTAGCTACGTGATCTCTGAATAGTCAAGAAGTGGTCTGGTCTGAACATATTAAATAATCTGGCTCTTAAGAAGTTATAAAGGTGAACTTTTTAAGGTTAGGGTGGTGTGTCATAACTGTCATCCCACCTGAAGCCACCGGAAGCCCCCTCCTCCCCCACCCACGGAGTGACTTCCAGGTGGAAAGGCAGTTATGACAGTTGGGAAGTAGTAGAAGACACGGAAGGCACAGAAGGCAGACTTTGCTCAGCACAAAGAAGAATTTTCTGATAACCATACTGGCAAAATGAACTGGGCTGCCTTCGGAGGGTCTGAATTCTTCATCCCTGAAGGCATTCACATAGATTCAAGATGCCCACTAAGCAGAAATATCACGGAATGGTATCAGGAGTAAAGGAGGGTTGGGGAGAGGGAAGGTTTTGACGTGCTCATCTCTTCCCTCCTCGCGAAAGCCCTTCCCATAATTCAAAATGCCTTCTCATCTGTATTATTTTGTGACTTTCATCGTATCTCCATGGGTAGAGAAAAGTAGTTAATATGTTGTGCAGTGTTTCTGAAACCGAGGTCCATGGATGACCTAACATTTATATTGCCATGGGACTGTGAAAATCTACTCTAGACCTACTAAACAGGAATCTTTAAGGGTGGGGCAGGGCCCAGGAGTCTCTATTTTCATATATATATTTTTTATTCTTCTTTTATTCCTAGCCACTAGACTACCAGGGATATTTTAATATGTTTTGTAGGTGCTTTTTATTAGTTGTAAAGTTTGAGACTCACTGGCTTAGTGGTTCAAAGCACTTGGGAGGTTCAAATCCTGCCTCTGCTACTTACTCACTAGGTGATTTTCGGTGTGAGACTTAAATTCTCTGGGCCTTAGTTTCTTTATCTATAAAAATGGGGATAATAATTAATTCCAGCCTTATGGGGATTTTGTGAGATTAAATAAGATAATGTGTGTCAAGCACTCAGTACCAGAGATCTCAAACTGATGTGCTTTAGAATTACCCCTGTGGTGCTGGATTCAGTGCTGATTCCTGGGCCCCATTCCCAGATGTTCTGAATCAGTAGGTCCTGAGAGAGGGCCCAGGAATCTGTATTTTGATTAAACTTTATAAATGATTCTGATAAAAATCAAAGTTTATAAGACCACCTTGCAGTGTTTTCAGTAGGATAGCACTGTGACTTCGTAGTCAAAAAGACCTGTCTGTGTTCAAGAACCTGTTCTTCCCCTAAACAGCTATATGACCTTAAACAAATTATTTGAGCTTTCTTGGCTCCAGTTTCTCATGTGTAGAAAGACTGTAATCATTTCCATTATTGGTTATTTTACAAATTGATGCATGCAAAATCCTTTGCAAAGTGCCTGGCATATAGCTAATGCTCAATAGATTATAGCTAAAATCTAAACAAAATGCAGCCTCCAATCCCTTGTTAGTCTTAATTGAAAACATTGCTAATATTAAGCCCATTTTGAGTTAATAAAAAGTTCTGGTCTCCGTTTTACATTCAGTGTCAACTGAAGCACCGAATTTACCTTTTTAAAAATACAGTTCTTTGAGACTACCACATTTTAATTAAGAAAAACACAGGCCGGCCGGGCGCGGTGGCTCACGCCTGTAATCCTAGCACTTTGGGAGGCTGAGGCGGGTGGATCACGAGGTCAGGAGATCGAGACCATCCTGGCTAACATGGGGAAACCCCGTCTCTACTAAAAATACAAAAAACTAGCCGGGCGTGGTGGCGGGCGCCTGTAGTCCCAGCTACTCGGAGGCTGAGGCGGGAGAATGGCGTGAACCCAGGAGGTGGAGCTTGCAGTGAGCCGAGATCGCGCCACTGCACTCCAGCCTAGGCGACACGGCGAGACTCCATCTCAAAAAAAAAAAAAAAAAAGAAAAAGAAAAACACAGGCCAAGGCCAGGCATGGTGGCTCACGCCTGTAATCCCAGCACTTTGGGAGGCCAAGGTGGGCAGATCACGAGGTCAGGAGTTCAAGACCAGCCTGACCAACATGGTGAAATGCCATCTCTACTAAAAATACAAAAATTAGCCAGGTGTGGTGGCGCATGCCTGTAATCCCAGCTACTTGGGAGGCTGAGGCAGGAGAATCTCTTGAATTCAGGAGGCGTGGAGGTTCAGTGAGCTGAGATTGCACCACTGTACTCCAGCCTGGGTGACAAAGCAAGACTCTGTCTCAAAAAAAAAGAAAAGAAAAGAAAAACAAAGGCCAAATGAATTTTTACTGGAGGTACAGTTAGTAGTCACAAATGTATCCTGCTTGGGTTCCCACAGAGAAGGGACACTCAAGTGCTGGGATCCCATTTGGCTAGACATGAGAGATCAAGTACTAATGGAAAATTTTTCATCCCCTCTCTGCTTTGCAAAGTATTTGACTTAACGTTTTCTGTAGGAGGCAATTTTGGTTATTTTTACCTGCCTGATTGATGGCTGGCACTTTGTTTCAATTCTATATTTCAGAGATTTTAGCCTTACAGGAGAGTTAACTCTTCTATCCCCAGGTAGGATGGCCCCAGCTTTCCTTGGCCTTGGGCAACACCCCCTACTCAGGAAACCTCATTTAATAATAGTGCATGTTGGTCTCTCTCTTTTTTTTTTTTTCTCTCTCTCTCTCCCTCCCCTTGTGGCCCAGGTACCATTACTATGGCATTGCAGTGAAAGAAAGCTCCCAATATTATGATGTGATGTATTCCAAGAAAGGAGCCGCCTGGGTGAGTGAGACAGGCAAGAAAGAAGTGAGCAAACAGACAGTGGCATATTCACCCCGGTCCAAACTCGGAACGCTGCTGCCAGAATTTCCCAATGTCAAAGATCTAAATCTGCCAGCCAGCCTGCCTGAGGAGAAGGTAACCACAACTAAAGTAATTCTTTGGGGTGGGTGGTTTCTCTCTCTCTGTCTCTCTCTCTCTCTACACACACACACACGTTTATTGCAAAACAGTGAGTTTAAAAATATAAAGATAGAAATCCAGGCCGGGAGAGGTGGCTCACGTCTGTAATCTCAGCACTTAGGAGGCTGAGGCGGGTGAATCACTTGAGGTCAGGAGTTTGAGACCAGCCTGGGCAACATGGTGAACCCCTGTCTCTATTAAAAATACAAAAAATTAGCTGGGTGTGGAGGTGGGCACCTGTAATCCCAGCTGGAGGCTGAGGCAGAAGAATTGCTTGAACCTGGGAGGCGGAAGGTGCAGTAAGCCAAGATTGCACTATTGCACTCCAGCCTGGGCAACAAGAGTGAAACTCCATCTCAAAAAAAATAAAAATAATAAAAAGAAAAAGAAAAGAAAAGAAATCCAAATAAAGCATGGACTATAGTTAATAACAATTTATCACCATCAGTTTATTAGTTGTGACAAATATATCCTAGCAATGCAAGATGTTAACAACAGGGGTGAGGCATATGGGAACTCCCAGTACTATCTTTACAACTTTTCTGCAAATCCAAAACAATTCTAAAATCAAATTTGCTCTATCAATCTTTATCATGTATGCCTATCTGTCTATCTACCTATCATCTATCTTCTGTCTACCTGCATACCTGTCCTATGATCTTATGCTGTCTCATTTCATGAGGAAAGAACCGCTCCCATCTGAATTGCTTTTCCACAGGATAAAGTTCATTTTCCCATGTGCTGCAGGGGATTTGGTGAAATCATAGTCTAACAGTCAAAGAAGATTTTATAGGTATAGTGAATCTGATAGTTTTGATCATGGAATATTTGGAGCAAGTTACTGGAAAAACAAATTTGGGGAAAGTTTCCCTTGGAGTATTGCACCTTTTTTTTTTTTTTTTTTTTTTTTTTGAGATGGAGTCTTGCTCTGTCACCCAGGCTGGAGTGCAGTGGTGCAATCTTGGCTCACTGCAACCTCTGCCTCCCGGGTTCAAGCAATTCTCCTGCCTCAGTCTCCCAAGTAGCTGTGATTACAGGTGCCCGCCACCACACCCAGCTAATTTTTGTATTTTTAGTAGAGATGGGGTTTCACCATATTGGCCAGGCTGGTCTCAAACTTCTGACCTCCTGATCTGCCTGCCTCGGCCTCCCAAAGTGCTGGGATTACAGGTATGAGTCACTGCCCCCAGCTGAGTATCATATCTTTAATGCACCTATTGATGCAACCCAGTGCTGCTCTAACACATTGAGCTTCTACTAAGTCTCCATGTCACACTAGGATCTGGGATGCAGTGAAGAATGAGATGAGTCCTGCTTTCAGAAAGTTTACAGTCAATCAGGGAGACAGATGCTTCTATAAGTCAACTTAAGTTTACGTAAAATGCATGTCTATGTTCTGAAATGAAGAAAATGAACTTATATCTGTAAAGGATACATTAAATCTAAGAAATAGATAAATATTTTTTCTTAATTTGCTTTTTTGGTCAATAAACACACAAATGAACTTCCTGTACCATGGATTTAAAATTCTCAGATAATTAAAAAAACATAAAAATTTAAAAATTATTGAATAAATGAAGGGGAAGATTTTGTCTTTTACTTTTTTTTATTCTTTTTTTTTTTGCTAAGCACATTGCAGAGAATTTCCAAATGTCTTATGGTGACTTAGGCAGAATCACCTTCATATAACTATGCACTGATTTCAACTTTGTAGTGGTCTCAGCCAATGAAGAGAATTTAGTTCCATAAGCCCTGCTTAGCTCTGTGTGCCCAGCACTGTGCTAGGTGCTGGATACATGAGCATGAATAAGATAGCATTTTTGTTTTCCTAGAGCTCACAGTCTCAGGGGGTGGAAAATGGGGGCAGAAGGAGAAACCAGCACATTCCGTATCTCAGGGAGAAACCCACTCGTGCTGTGTGAGCACAGAGGAGGGAGCTGAGGGTCAGAGAATACCACCCATTGAAAATCAGTCTCACCTGGGTCTAGTAGGCTGAGCAGGTGTTAAGTGAATTCCATCCCCCACCAAAGGGAAGAAATGACTTAAAAACTGAAAGTCCAAAGGCAGCAGCAATGGATATTAATGTATGTCTTTGTTGTTGATCCTCTACCCACCCCCACAGGTTTCTACCTTTATCATGATGTACAGAACACACTGTCAGAGAATACTGGACACTGTAATAAGAGCCAACTTTGATGAGGTAGGTCAAGAAGGGTTGAGCTGTGAATACTCAGTATTAAAAATCTTATAGCACTAGCTCCTATTTCATGAGCTCCTGCTAGGTGCCAGGCCTGGCATCTGGAAGCCCTTCCTGGATACCCATTAGCTCACTTCATCCTCATGGGAGCCCATGAAGCAGGTATGATTATTATCCCCACTTTACAGACGTGACGTGTGTATAGCAGTGGACTTGGCCTCCTCGTCTGACTGAAATGGTGAACTGCCTCCAGGCCTATCAGTACGTTAGGAAGATCATTTTGCCAGTGTATCATTACACCCAGGATTATAGGTTCAGAGAAGCTAAAGAAAAGCTTCCTTACATTTTGGAAAAAATATATAAAGAACTTTATTCTATTTTGTATATTTAGGCTTTTACTGAGGCTTGTCCACTTTGGTACATCTGGAGCCGGTTACCCTCCATTCCCAAGATCTGATCCATAGATTTCCATCAAATCCCATCAGTAGGGCCATCATTAAATACAAACAATGTAAGAAGTCCATTTTATTTTAAAATATTGTAGTTAAAGAATGGAGAGGAGGAAATGAGAAAGGATGGAAGAACAATAACCAATAATAAAGTTATATAACTTTATTATTTTTTGAGAGAATATGGTCTCTAAAAGGACTATAAAAAAACCCAGTAGCTATTGGTGGAAGAGATCCCAGAGACTCCTTTGGTGTGTGTGTTGTGGGGAGGGGGTGCTGTTGTAGGTGGAGGGGTATAAAAACGATGTCAGGTACAAAATGCTCTTCTCCCGTACTTTTCTGCCTTCCCACGGCTGTGTGCTTTAGGAGCAAATGTTTGTTGAGCACTTCCACTATCACTTTGCTCATAGACACAGCTGCAGATGAGATGGGAGAGCGTGTTGGTAAAGAAGTACTGTTCTTCCTTCTCTTGACTTTTATCCACTAGACTTCTAAAATGTACTTTAAAATCTCCCAAATTCCTTGAGCAACCGTTTCAGTGGATTTTTTCTTTTAAGAAAGAAAACTCCCTGCTTTCTTTTGAACTGTGGTTTGGCTCTGTCTTACATTCCAAAGATCACTGAGATCAGGACAAATAATGATTCGTGACTGGCTAAGACAACACTAGCTGCTATAACAAATAACTCTCCAAATCTTAGCACACTGGAGGTTTATTTCCACTCATGTCACAATCCAGTGCGGTTGTTCTTGGTTGGAAGGCTGGTTGCTGGGGGTGATTCAGGGACTCAGGCTCCTTCCACCCTGCCCTAAAGCCTTGGAGTCCTCTTTGTTCAGCTGATGGGTGGGGAAAAGAACTACTAGGAAGGCATACCCCCTACTTATCCTTGTCAGCCCAGAAATACAATAGCACTTCTGCCCATATTCCATTGACAGGAGCTGGTCCCATGGCCCCACCTTAATGCAGCGGGGGCTGGGGAATGTGGTCCCTTACACTACTTACAGCAGCTTCCACTACTCACATCTCTAATGGACAGCTTTTCCTCTCTGCCACAGTTACCAACAACAAAACTAGTGGCAGTTCTCCCTTATGTTCATATGTAGCGTATTCATGTCAAAACTTGGGTCCCATATACTATCCTCTCTGCCACAGTTACCAACAACACAACTAGTGGCAGTCATCTCTTATGTTCGTATGTAGCTTATTCATCTCAAAACTCACTCCCATTTCATTTCATTTCATTTCATTAGCTTAATTCCAACACCTATTGGGTCCCATACATTATTGGAGAGATAAGTAAGACACAGCTGATGGGATAGGGGGAAGGCATGTAACTAGCAACTAGGATGCAGAATCGTTGAGGGGCAGATGCTGCTATGGGAAGAATGCCAGGCTTCGAGTCCCAAGCTTGGATTCAAGAGCTGGCTCTGCCTTTCAAGCCTCAATTCCTCATCCTAGAAATGAAGATTTAAAAATTCATCCCCATCTATTGAATTCACAGTGTTACAAGAAGGAGGAGATAAGACTATGCCTGGTGAAAGTTCTTTGTAAACTGCAAAAGGTCATACAAATGCTTGTTCTTTTCAGATGGATCAACCAGGGTGTTGAGAGACTTGGCCAAGAGCACACAGTTGGTTAGGGCCAAAGGTGTGTCAAGGTCCTTTGTCACCTGACACTCTTAGGCCAATTCCATGCCACTGGCAGGAATATTTGGTGGCTGCTTTTAAGATGGCTAATCAAGATGTGACTCACTCTTCTCAGCCACAGAATAATGAAGGGAGACATTTTACCTCTGATGAGGATGGCTTTCTCCTATAGCTGAGAAAAGTCATTGGTAAATGGACGGTGGATGTATCTGGCACACCTTGACTTTACAGTTGGTTTCAAGTCTTCCAGGTCTTTAATATTGGTTGAGGTTACAACTTATGCTAGTATCACAGTCCTAAATTATCTTGTTTGTTCACTTGTTCATTGTTTGTCTCTACCACTATAATGTAAGCCATTGAGGGCAGGAACCTCATCTGTCTTGATCACTACGGTATCCTATCCAGCCATACTTTTAGGTTCTCAGTAAATGTTTGTTGGGTGAATGAGTAGATGAATGGACGAACAGGTGTAGAAATGCCATTGACGTATAACATTGTCAAGCAACTAAAGAATGCAAATCTGAGGCCGGGCACAGTGGCTCATGCCTGTGATCCCAGCACTTTGGGAGGCCGAGGTGGGTGGATCACGAGGTCAAGAAATCAAGATCATCCTGGTCAACATGGTGAAACCCTGTCTCTACTAAAAATACAAAAATTATCTGGGTACTCAGGAGGCCGAGGCAGGAGAATCACTTGAACCCAGGAGGTAGAGGTTGCAGTGAGCCAAGATTGTGTCACTGCACTCCAGCCTGGTGACAGAGTGAGACTCTCTCAAAAAAAAAAAAGAAAAGCAAATCTGCATGTAAGGGACTCGGGAATGTCTTCTCCAGACTACATTGCCCAATAAGCTGTAAAGGTCAGTAGTCTTGTGGTTGAGTCCCAAATCCCCCACTGACTAGCCTAAGACCTTGGGCAAGGCGCTTAACCTCTCTGAGCCTGGATTTCTTTTGCTACAAGATGAAAATAATAATTATACCTACCTCATAGTGAACATGAAATTGTGTATGTAAAGTGTCTTATTTTGTTCTAGAACGTGATAAATGTTAGGCATTTTTGTAATTATTTTGTTGAGATCCTTCCAATCCTGTAACACGTAGGGACTCCAGTTGCAAGTCAGCACAGGTGTTTCCACAAGGTACCAATGTTCAGAATGAACTAAATATGAACATGGAAAAAGAAATAGAAAATTTACTTAGTATTCCTAAGGAAATCATCTCCTCATACTTCACTGAGCTGAGAGACAAAGGGCAGAGAGTTTAGAAGACTGAAACAGATACCTCAGGAAACTGAATTTTATTAATAATTTGGAATCATTTGCCTCTGATTATTTCACTGTTTATGCTTGCAAGGTGTTAAGAACTTATCAGAACTCTCCCTTCTGCCTAATACTGTTTCCATTTGTTAAATGCCTGCACAATGCCAAGCATTTTACATAAGCTATCTTATTTCACCCTAATAGTAGGAAGACATGATTATCTTCATTTTACAAATGCTGGTAACTCTCAAAGTTATATGTTTAGTCCTGAGCTCCAGATTCAATTGACTTGAAATCTAACTTAACACGGCCAAACCAGAGCTCTTAATTTTCTGCCCTAAATCTGTTTTTCCCAGGTCTTAGATTGCTACTCCCCTCCACCCAATTGCTTAAGTCACAAACTTTGATTCTTCCCTTTCCCTCACCCTTCAGATTCAGTCCATTGGGAGATCCTGTCAGTTCCACCTTCTACAGGGAAACATTGCATCTGTCCATTTCATGCCTAACTTCCAAGCCTTAGCGGTTGAGCTATAGCCATTCTCCCTCCTTCCTTTTCCTTCTCACCCGGAGGAAGAAGTATCATTGAACAATAAATGGCCTAAAATGCAGAGAGTAGGAAGGAAGAATACATATTCTACAAAAGCCACTCAGGAAACTGAGGACTGATCAGCCTTCCCTGTGCAGCTTGAACAGGCTTCAAACAGACAGATGCCTGCTAAGGACACTGATTTTGCACAGATTTGTTTGAATCCACACAACAGCTGATCTTTTCTAGACGTTCTGCTAGAAATTGACTGCTCATATAAAAAAAAAGGGGTACGGCTGCCTGCAAGAAGAGCTAAGTAAGGCAAATGAATTCAAAATCTACCAACTCAAGAATCAGCTGGGCAGAGCTTCTTACTCAGAGTTGGAGGAGCAGACAAGAAGGCCCAGGACCTGACCTGAGCCTGATGCCCAGGGAGTGAGCTGGAATCAGGGACAGTGGAGGGTCCTCTGGAGGGCAAGTACCTTGTCCAAAAGCCGTGGACATCTCCAGACTCAGGCCACGCTAGTAGTCAGCCACCGGGTTCCTCAATGACAGAACAAAAGTCTTGATAGGTGAGCGGAGCCACAGTAGGGATCCTGGCTGGATGACACTCAGAAACGTAGGCAAGAAAATCTCAAACACCTAGAGCAGGATGCTGATCTCTTGAGCTCAGCAGTGGTAGTGCCTCCATGATATCATAGTAGTAATAACAGCTACCTTGTTGTTGTTTTTTTTTTTTTTGAAATGAAGTCTTGCTCTGTCACCCAGGCTGGAGTGCAGTGGCGCTATCTCGGCTCACTGCAAGCTCTGCCTCCCGGGTTCACGCCATTCTCCTGCCTCACCCTCTGGAGTAGCTGGGACTACAGGCGCCCTCCACCACGCCCGGCTAATTTTTTTTTTTGGTATTTTTAGTAGAGACGGGGTTTCACCGTGTTAGCCAGGACGGTCTCAATCTCCTGACCTCGTGATCCACCCGCCTCAGCCTCCTAAAGTGCTGGGATTACAGGCATGAGCCACCACGCCCAGCCCACAGCTAGCCTTTATTAAGCATCTACTATGTGCCAAGCACTAGAAGCACTTTTTAGAAATCTTTACCAAAACCTATACAGAGAATACTGCTTTTATCCCCATTTCACAGAAAGGGAATGGAGGCTTAGAGATGTGATACTCCTCAGTAGTGGAGCCAGGATTAGAACCCTGCAAGTCAGTCTTCACTCCTCCAGATTTTGTTTTAATTTTCAATCTGGATGAAAACTTTGCAGTATTTCCACTGTTATGGAATAACAAGACTCTCGCTGATGTCTTTTCGATTTACAGACCTGACTTCATTAACCACTATGATCATGTTTTCGGTAATCACCACTTCCCTCCTAAGAAGTCAGAGGGGCATGCCTTTCTCCCTGTTCCTTATCCTCCAAGCCTTCCATCCAGTGAAGTCCAGGCTGCAGGCAAGGAAGCCTATTCACACGAGGCTGAGATGGAGTCACCAGGCTAGAGTCGGGGCATGGCTCCACTAGCCAGAGGCAGCCTGGTCAGAGGAAAATTAGGCCCTACTCCTTGGAGGGGCCTGAAGGATGCTGCAGGTTACCAGGGCAGGGGCAGAAAGCTAGGAAGTAGACAGCAGCCTAGGGAGAGACATGAGCCTCAGGAATGGGGTAGAAACCCAGTTACCATGTGAAGAACAAACTAGCCATAAGAGAGCTTGTGGAAGGACTGAGGCAGACATGGGCTGTATCTCATCCATTCCCTGACTGGTTGTCTGGCTTTGGACAACTAATATCTCTGCAAATAAGAGTAATGATTCTCAGCTATAGTATTATGAGTATTACATGAAACCTAAGCAAAGTACCTGGCATATAGTAGGTACTCAATAAAGAAAGTTAATGGTGGCCAGGTGTGGTAGCTCACTGTAATCCCAGCACTTTGGGAGGCCAAGGCGTGCAGATCACCTGAGGGTCAGGTGTTCGAGACCAACCTGGTCAACATGGCGAAACCCCGTCTCTACTTAAAAAATACAAATATTAGCCAGGTGTGGTGGCACACACCTAGAATCCCAGCTACTTAGGAAGCTGAGATAGGAGAATTGCTTGAACCCAGGAGGCGGAGGTTGCAGTGAGCCGAGACCACACCACTGCACTCCAGCCTGGGCGACAGAGCAAGACTCTGTCCCCACCAAAAAGAAAGCTAAAACGGCAATAATACTTGCTCCAAAGTTTTAGACTAGAGGGACTCAATTATCTCCCACACCAAATCAGGATTGATTTGGAGAACCAGGGATGTGGATAATGCTACATG
Source organism: Papio anubis (assembly GCF_008728515.1). Lineage (NCBI taxonomy): Eukaryota > Metazoa > Chordata > Mammalia > Primates > Cercopithecidae > Papio > Papio anubis. The sequence goes on from NC_044984.1 coordinate 101,022,715, forward strand.
TGGAACTCAAGAGTACCCATCTGTTGAGGGGAGAAGGAAACATGATACAGAAACCCATGGGAATATATAAAAATTCAGAGTTATGTGTTCCCCAGCTTCGAGATGGGCTGCTCCCCAACTGAAAAAGTGCTGCAGATGTTAGTTGATAACTGAAGTCTACATATTCTCGAATGTTATTATATACATCAGTTAATATCTTCTACTATTTCTCTTTACTTCCCTTAACTTTCCCACCCCTCCACCTCCTATTCTACCCACAGCTAAAAGACAGAGGTGTAGGGGAGGCAGCAAGGGGTTCTCTGCTTTGGACATTCACTCTGCCCTTCATTCAGTAACAATGTGGCTCAAGTTCCTGCTGTCGTCATATTAATAATACTAATTGCATTTCTGGGTGCCTGCTATAATCTGGTTCTTTCTAGTGGTTTGGGGAGTTTTAAAAAGTCAATCACACACACTTCATGTGTCCACATAGCTTACCACTCAGGTATCACCATCTAGCATCCCATATAGCACCCACTGGCAGGGAGATTTGGGAAATGGAAGAATTCCGACATGAAAAGCCTCTTGCACTTGACCCAATCTTTGATGCACAAATTTGAATCAGGAGAACTTTGTGTGTGTGGCACCTACTCTCCTCCCTTCAGCCACACTCCTTTTATGCGCAACTCCCATACCTTGCCCTTCCTTCCCAGAAAACCCAGGGGCCCCTGAGGTTCAGTGGGCTCAAAGAATAGTGAGTACTAGTGCTCCGACCTTTTTAAAAACAATGCCCCACCTTTCTTTCCTTAAACTCTTCCCAGACCCTAGTAAGCATTGAAGGGGCTGATGGGTGAAAGTGCTTCATCTTTTGGGGCAGAGGAGACCCCCAGCCTGCTAGGCTAGGCAGTTCTCCAGCAGTGAGCATGTTGCATGCCTAGGCAGAGGGAAGACTTGAAGTGGGAGAAACTCCCAGGGCCTCCTACAACATGGCAGGCTGGGGGTGGCTTCTGCTGCCGCAGGGGAAGTAAATGACAGCGTTGTAGACTGGTTTGGCCTTGGTGGAGTCCCAAGTTTCTGTTGGGAGGGCCCTGGGTAACCTCATGGTTCTTCTCTCTGTGGGTCAATACAGGTTCAAAGTTTCCTTCTGCACTTTTGGCAAGGAATGCCGCCCCACATGCTGCCTGTGCTGGGCTCCTCCACAGTGGTGAACATTGTCGGCGTGTGTGACTCCATCCTCTACAAAGCTATCTCCGGGGTGCTGATGCCCACCGTGCTGCAGGCATTACCTGACAGGTGGGCATGCTTACTCTTGTCTTCCTTCATGGCTGGTCCACAGAAGGGACTGTTCTGCTTCTCTTGTACTGAAAACCATGCACTGTCCAGAGGCCTCCCTTGTAAAGACCATTAATATTGAACTCTTAAATATTAACGTTTATTTATATTTTGGAATATAAATAAACCGTTAATATTTTGAACCATTTGTGTGGCTTAAAATTCAAAGGTATAAGATGGTGTACAGTAAGCAATCTCCCCACCAGACTCCTGTCCCCAGACAACCCAGTCCTTTCCCAGAACATCAGATAGAATCATTTTCTTGGAGTCTGACCAGATCTGATATGCACATGTAATCAATACGTATAATATACTGTTTTTCTTACTGAAATGGTGACATACACTATATACTGTTCTGTGCCTTGCTGTAAAACGAAACAACTTAACCTTGAAGTTTGTGCTGGACAGCTTCCATGCCCCTCCAGATGTACTCTCCACACTTCATGCTGCCTTCTGCTGGGGCTGGGGGTGGGGCATATGCTGATAGCATGGGCCACCACACAGGGTGCTTCTCAGGGAGGGATGGAGGGAGGAGAGTGAAGTCAGGAGATGGATTATCTGGCCCCCTCCCTGTGAGATTGTGTCAGGCTGGCTGGGTTCCTTCACTGGGCTGTGTTCCCTTCCAGGCAACTTTCCAGGCTGTCCTTGGGCACAGGGTGGATGAGAGCCTGTGGTCTGAGCCTTAGGTCACAGCAGTCTCCCTTACAGTTCCTCTACCTCGTCCACACCTTTGTGACATGTCCCTTGTAAATAAACCCACCCATTTACAGTGGCACTCCTTCCTGTGGGGACTGTTACAAAGCACATTCCACATCCATCTATAAGGAGCTTTTCTCTTTTTCACAACTGTATAGGGTTCCACCATCTTGCATTTAGTCGATTCTCTTGATATTTCCAGTTTTGTCCTACTACAAACAACACTGTGATGAATGACATTTCATTTACCTTTTCTTTTTTTTTTTTAAACATGGTGAAGTGTGTTAGTTTCCTGTGACTACTGTAACAAATTACCACAAACTGGCAAAGTGACTTAAAATAACAGAAAAGGTATTCTCCCACACTTATGGAGGCCAGAAGTCCCAAATCAAGCATTGGCAGGGCTGGTTCCTTACCGAGGCTCTGAGGAAAAATATGTGCCATGCCCGTCTTCTGCTTCCGGTGTTGCCAGCAATCCTTGGTGTTTCTTGGCTTGCAGACGCATCACTCTAATCTCTGCCTACACCTTCACAGTGCTTCCTGCTCTGTGTGTGTATGTGATTTTCAATCTGTATACCTTTTCCGCACCCCCGTCTTACTGCACTGGCTAAAATCTTTAGGATGATGTCCTAGCCTAGGCAAGGGTGGACATCTTTGCATTTTCCCTGACCTTAAGGGGAAAGCATTCAGTATTTACTATAAAATACAATGCTAGCTACAGGTTTTTAATATCAGGTTGAATGTGTGTGTGTTTGTGTGTATGTATGTATTATTATTATTATTATTGAGATGGAGTTTTGCTCTTGTTGCCCAGGCTGGAGTGCAATGGCACAGTCTTGGCTCACTGCAACCTCTGCCTCCCGGGTTCAAGTGATTCTCCTGCCTCAGCCTCCCAAATAGCTGAGATTACAGGTGTGTACCACCATGCCTGGCTAATTTTTTGTATTTTTCGTAGAGATGGGGTTTCACCATGTTGGCCAGGCTGGTATCGAACTCCTGACCTCAAGTGATCCACCCGCCTCAGCCTCCCAATGTGCTGGGATTATAGGTGTGAGCCTCGGCACCTGGCCAATTATTTTTTTTTTAAGATGAAGTCTGTTCTGTTGCCCAGGCGGGAGTACAGTGGTGCAATCATTGATCACTGCTCACTGCCACCTCAAACTCCTGGGTTCAAGTGATCCTCCTGCCTCAGCCTGTGGCATAGCTAACTATAGGCATGCATCACAGGACCTGGCTAATTTTTTTTTTTTTTTTTTTTTGAGACAGAGTCTCGCTCTGTCGCCCAGGCTGGAGTGCAGTGGCCGGATCTCAGCTCACTGCAAGCTCCGCCTCCTGGGTTTACGCCATTCTCCTGCCTCAGCCTCCCGAGTAGCTGGGACTACAGGCGCCCGCCACCTCGCCCAGCTAGTTTTTTGTATTTTTTTAGTAGAGACGGGGTTTCACTGTGTTAGCCAGGATGGTCTCGATCTCCTGACCTTGTGATCCGCCCGTCTCGGCCTCCCAAAGTGCTGGGATTACAGGCTTGAGCCACCGCGCCCGGCCAACCTGGCTAATTTAAAAAAAAAAAAATTTTTTTTTAGAGATAAGGTCTCACTATTCAGCCTAGGCTGGTGGTCATAAATTTTTTAAAAAACATATTGCTAGATCTGAATTGTTAATATTTTGTTCAGAGGGTTTTATAGTTCATCAAAGTTATTTGATCAATAATGAAAGTTTTTCATCTTTAGTTTTCATAATGTCTTTCTCTTATTTAGGTATCAGAGGAACCCTGGCCTCATAAATGAGTTGAAAAATGTTCCCTCTCTTTTTTTTTTGGAGGAGTTAGTGTAGAATTTTATCTAAATTTTTTAAATTCATAATATTTTCTTATCCTTTTAATATCTGTAGGCTCTGTAGTGATGTGTCCTTTCTCATTCCTGATGTAGGTAATTTGTGTTTTCTGTCCTTTTTCTTGGTCAGTGTGACTAGAAATGTATCAATGTTATTGATCTCAAAAAGTAGCTTTTGGTTTCTCTGGTTTCTTGTTTTCTGTTTTCAATTTTATTGACTTCTGTTTTTTATCTTTATTCCTCCCTTTTTGTGCTTGCTTTGGGTTTATTTTGCTCTTCTTTTTTTAATTTCTTTAAGTGAAAGCTTAGGTTGTTGATTATAAATCTTTCTACTTTCCTAATGAAAGCATTTAATGCTGTAAATTTTATTCTAATCTCTACTTAGCTGCACCCCACAAATTTTGATATGTTGGGTTTTCATTTTAATTCAAAATATTTTCTACTTTCTCCTGTGAATTCCTCTTTGATCTATGGGGTATTTAGTAGTAAACTGTTTAATTTCTAAATATTTGGGGATTTTCAAGATATCTTCCTATTAATAATTTCTAGTTTAATTCCCTTCTGGTCATATTATATATATCGTTTTATATCAATTCTTTTAAGTCGATACTTGTTTCATGCTCCAGAATGTGGCCTATGTTGGTGAATGTGCTATGTGTACCTGAAAAAGCTATATATTCTGGTATCATTAGGTTAATTGTCAACTAGGTCAATTTAATTGATAGTGTTGTTTCAATTTTCTTTGTCTTTACTGATTTTCTGTCGATTTGTTCTACTGATTAGCAATAGAGAATATGGACACCTCCAGCTCTAATTGTAAATTTGTCTATTTCTATACATTTTTGCTTCATGTATTTTGAAACTCTGTTGTTAAACGCATACAAATTAGAACTGTTATGTCTTATTGGTGAATTGACTTCTTTTCATAATGTCTTCTTTTATCTTTCATAATATTTCTTGTTCAGAGGTTTACTTTGTCTGTTTAATACAGCTAACTCCAGGTTTTTTTTAAATTAGTGTTTGCATGACATTTTTTTCCACCCTGTTAATTTGTCTTTATATTTGAAGTAGATTTCTTATAGCCAACATACAAACATAGAGGGAGGTCTTTCTTTTTTATTGTCTGGCAATTTTCCTTTTTAGTTGGTATGGTATGTATAGATCTTTATATTTCATGTAATTAAATATATGGTTCAATTAAGATCTTCCCTCTTCCTAGTTGTTTTCTATTAGTTTGATCAGTTTTTGCTTCTTTATTCCTCTTTTTTTGTCTAATTTTGTGTTAATTATTTTCATCATCCCATTTATCTCCATGGCTGGCTTTTTTTTTTTCCCCCTCTCTGAGACAAGGTCTTACTCTATCACCCAGGCTCCAGCTGGAGTACAGTGGCACAAACACGGCTCACTGCAGACTCAACATCCTGGGCTCAAGCAATCCTCCCATCTCGGTCTCCTGAGTAGCTGGAATTACAGGCATGTGCCACTAAGCCTGGCTAATTGTTTTACTTTTACATAGAGATGGGGTCTTGCCGTGTTTCCTAGGTTGGCTTGAACTCCTGGGCTCAAGGAATCCTCCTGCCTCAGTCTCCCAAAGTGCTGGGATTACAGGTGTGAGCCACCATGCCTGGCCATGATTGTCTTTTTAAAAATACCTCTTTAAAAAAATTTTTTACTAGTTGTTTTAAGTTTGTATATCTTTAATTATAATATACCTTCAAATAATATTATACTGCTTCACATGTATATAAGAATCAACACTATACTCCCAATTTGTATCCCATTTTTTATGCTATTGTTGTCATAGATTTTGTTTTTGTATATGCTATAAACTCCTAAAACATTATAACTATTTTTGCTTTAGGTAACTATCTTTGAGAATGATTAAAGATATGAAAAAATATTTTATATCTGCTTTCATTCACATGATTCCTAATCTTCATTTCTTTATGTATATCCAACTCATCTGTATAATATATGAGTTGGATATGTAATCATAGTCCTCTGCCTGCAAAATTTTCTTTAATGTTTCTCACATTGCAGGTCTAGTGGTAACAAACTATTTGTTTTTCTCTGTCTGAAGAAGTCTTTATTTCTCTTTCAATTTGAAAAATACTTACACTGGGTATGGTATTCTGAATTAACAAGTTTTTCACTTTTGGCATTTTAAACATTTCACTCCATTGTTTTTGGCTTGCATGTTTGTTTTTTGTGCATCTTTGCTCCTCTGTAGGCAGTGTGCCTTTTTTCCTCGGATGCCTTCAAGACTTTCTCTGTCTTTGGTTTTTCAGTCTCTGTCTTTGGTTTTCAGCTGTTCAACCATGATGTATCTCAATGCTTTGTGTTGTTTTCAATCCTGCTTGGGGCTTTCTGAGCTTCTTGGATCTGTGCTTTGATGTATTTCATTATTTTTGGAAAATACCCATCCATTATCTTCTTCTCTGCTTTCTCTCTTTTTTCTTCTCCTGGTATTTCAATTACAAGTATGTTAGGCCATTTGATACTGTCCCACAACTCCTGGATGCTCGATTTTGCTTGTTCTCTACTCATTTTTCTCTTTGTGTTTTAAATGGAGTAATTTTTATTGACATATCTTCAGGTTCACTGATTCTTTCATTTGCTATGTCAATGCTACTAATGAGACTATTGAAGGCATTCTTTATCTCCATTACTGTACTTTGTTTTTATGTCTATTTCTAATATTACAATTCTTTTAAAAGTAATTTCTGTGTTCTGGCTGGGTGCAGTGTGGCTCACACCTGTAATCCTAGTGCTTTGGGAGACGGAGGCAGAAGGGTCACTTGAGGGCAGCCTAGACAACATAGCAAGATCCTGTCTCTACAAAAAAAATTAGCTGGGTATAGTAGCTCATGCCTATAGTCTAGCCACTAAAGATACTGAGGCGGGAAGATAACTTGAGCTCAGAAATTTGAGGTTACAGTGAATCATGATCCAGGCTGGATGACAGAGCAAGATCCTATCTCTAATAATTATTATTATCACATTAATTATTAATATATTAATTAATAATTCATGTAATAATAGGAATTATTTATATGTTGTTCTGAAATTCCTCCTCTGTTCCTGCTTGTTTACTTTTTCCATTAGAGCCTTTGACACATTAGTCATAGTTATTTTAAATTTTAAATTACCTGTCTGATAGTCTGGTTATGTTGATTGTTTTGTTTCTTGACAGTAGGTTCTATTTCTTAATTTTCTGTTTATCTCATAATTTTTATTGGCTGCCAAACAGTGTGTAGAAGAGTAGAGACTGGGATAAATAATACTTAAGCCTGGAACTGGGATAAGTATTCCCATTTCCCTTAGGTTCATTCCCCTTGAGGCAGTCTATTTGGGACTTCATTGCATTTGGGTTTTGTCGTTCCTATGGTTACCTTTAGTGTAGCACCAGATTTAAATTATTCTGGGGTACTTTGTGCTTAAGTTGGAGATTTGTTGGGTTGTTTCCCTTAATGTGCCTGCTCCTTTACCTTTAGGCCGTCCCTATGCACACAGTTGCTTAAGACTTGGTGCTTGTTAGCCTGATTGGAGCTGAAAAGTCGGGAAGTGGGTTCTCTTTTGTTCAGCCCTGTTTCAGTCTCAAGCAAGCCCTGTGCTTTGGATCTCAGAGTTGGGCACTCTCAGTGATCTTGACTCATTGCAGAGACATATCTCTAGTGATCTGAGCCCTTGGTGGTTTCCAGCAGGGTTAGAGAGCTTTCTCTTTTCATCTTTCCCCCACCTACAATGGGTCTTCCCTATTCCCTGGGGTCAACAGTGTTTTCTGCTCTTCCCCTAGTCAACGGAGGCTTTTGATCCATCAGGGAGAAAGGTCTTGGTGGAACTTCATGCTTTTTCCACTGCAACAGCTGTTCCCTTCCTCCAAACATATACCTCTCAGAAAGGCTTCTTCTGTCCTCCTGTCCTGTCCCCAGTCTTCCTCATGAACACCTGGTGAGGCCTGTGCAGAAGGGCTTGCAAATAGATGTGAACTTCCCTTGTATCTGTCATTCCAAGAGTTCTATACTCTCATGGTAGTTCATACTGGCCCGTTAGCTATCTGTTAAAACTGTTAGCAAAATGTATTTCACCCACTTGTATGTAACGCCCTATTTTCTTCTCTCTATTGCAAGTGAGCCAGTCCCCAAGTCCTTCTCTCATTGGAGGTGCCTTTCTTTCCATAAATTCCAGGCTACGTGATTGTGACCTCAGCTCTCTAATGGTTTAAAGAAAAGTTGTAATTTTGTAGATTATCTGGCTTTTTCTTGTTATGGTGGGAGTGATGCTCTTTCCAGCTTTCCACATTGTAGATGGAACAGAAATACACCCAAATAGGCTAACAAAGGTTACCTCCAGAGGCGATTATGGCCAAATTTTAGTCTCATCCTTTTCTGCATTATTCAAATGTTCTACATTAAGACCAAATTTCAATTTTTATAATAATATGTATATGTCTATATTATATATGTAGGAGCCATTTAGGGCTTCGTGTTATTAAAATCTTTCTCAGGCACTGATCAAGCGAACTGAGGCTAAATCTCCACTTATATTTTTTACCACAAAGGTATCTTCTGAGGATTTAATAAAACCCATCTTTATAAGAAAGATTCACATACTTTTAATAATGCTTTATAGGTATTAAACACACACATACACACATGGCATTTGCTGTTTATTGCAAAGCAGTTGGTGGGGTACAAATGAAATGTTAACCCCTCCCTTCCTATCTATAATTGACTTATTTTTACAGATGTGGAGGTTAAAGTTTAAAAGCTGAAATGAGGGCCAGGCATGGTGGCTCATGCCTGTAATCCCAGCACTTTGGGAGGCCCAGGCGATGAATCACTTGAGGCCAGGAGTTTGAGAACAGCCTGGCCAATGTATCGAAACCCCATCTCTATGAAAAATACAAAAATTAAGTGGGCATGGTGGTGGGCGCCTGTAATCCCAGCTATTTGGGTGGCTGAGGCACAAGAATCACTTGAATCCAGGAGGCGGAGGTTGCAGTGAGCTGAGATCGCACCACTGTACTCCAGCCTGGGTGACAGAGCAAGACCCTGTCTAAAAAAAAAATAAATAAATAAAAAAAGAAGGTTGAAATGACTCGTCTACCTTCACCTGCAAATAAATAAAATGGTCAGGACTCAAATATTTATTCAAGAAAACCACAAATGTTCATTCATTCATTAAACAAATGTTTATTGATTACTACAATGTGCTAGGGACTGTGCTAGGTCCTGGAATACAGCACTACATAAGATAAGCATGCTCCCTGCCCTCATTGAGTTACAGTCTGCCAAAGGAGGCTGTTAAAAATTACGTGGCTACGTAATTACCACTGCAATCTTTGGCTTACAAATCAAGTGCCTTTTTCATTAAATCAGGAAGACAAATTTATTCAAAAGATCAGGCTCCAACTGACTTTTCAGTTTTATATACTCATTCATCCCTCAAACTTGTTTGAGTGCCTTTTCTGTACCAAGCCCTGTGCTTGGCATCATGGAAATAAGAATTGGCACTAGAAGTTCTCACTCATGACCCTGGGCAGGCCCAGGCTGAGGCACAGCTCCCTACCCCCTAGCTCAGACCCATCCCATCCTTTCCAACTCAGAAAAGCATATTGAAATTCAGGGGAATAAAAATACACTATTATAGAGATAACCATGGATCATACACTCCCATTTATAGGAAAGGGAAATCATTCTCAAACTGGAGTTTTTCACTTCTTCCAAGCAATCTTGGCACAGTGGTTGTTAATAACAATTGGGTTAGCTAAAGTAAGAAAGTATGTGTGTATGCATCTGTGTGTGTGTGTGCATGTGTGTGCGTGCGTGTGTGGTATGGGCAGGAAGGAGAAGTCAAAGAGGCAAAGAAAAGAGTGAGGACCAAGCCTGAAATGCCAAAGGAATAGCAACACTGAACAGAAAAGCAGAAGGCACCAGATATGGGGAGCATATCCAAGGCATGTCAAAGTGCACGATGTGGTACTTTCATCAAAGAGAAGTAGGACAGTGGTTATAGGTCAGATAGACCTAGGCTTGACTCCTGGCTCTAACACTTGCTGCATCTCTTTGGACAAGTAAAATAACTTTTGTGAGCCTCAATTTCTCACCTCTATGTTGGGACTAACAACAGTATGTACTTCTAGGGCTGAAGTGAGGATTAATTAAGAAAGTACATGCGAAGTGTTTAGTAGCTTGGCACACTGTACTCATTAAAAGGTAACTGCTGTTATCACCATTGTTGCAGTTTTACTAGCATCACCACTGATGGTCATTCAGGGAGCTATGAGTGTGAATGTAGGATGTAGGAGAAGGGCTGAAGCTGGAGCTGTAGACTTGGCAACCACCTGCACAAGATGGAGGAAAAGTACGTCCCTAGAAGTGGAGGACACACCCTGGCATCCCAGTCTGGGAAGGAGAGAGATTGAGGGAAAGCAGAGGAAGGAGGTCGAACTGCAGGTATACACCCACAGAGGACAGTATGTCAAGAAGGCATAGATGCTGCAGGAGATGGAGTCAGTTGAGGCTTAGGAAGGCATCTCTTAGATCAGGTGATCAGGTGAGCTGCTATCTGGGGCAAGAGCGTCCAGGCAGAAGGGATGGCAAGTGCAAAGGTCCTGGTGAGGTAAGCAAGGGCCTGGAGTGTTGGAGAAACTGAATGGAGGCTAGTGCTGTGGGGATGGAGTAAGCTGGGGGGACAGTGGGAGGAGCTGCAGCCAGAGATAAGGAGGGTAGGGAGGGGGGCAGTTAGGACAAGGCCCGTTGTCCATCTGGGGATGGAGAACCATTCATTCTTACATTTCACTTAACAAGCATTTCTTATGTGCCTACTATGTGTCTGGCACTATGCTAGGTACTGAGGATACAGTGATAAGCAAAATGGACATAGTCCCTGCCCTCTGCATAGAGGGTACAGTGAGAAAGATGTACAATGATCAGATAATCACACAAGTTGGTATATAACAACAAACTGTCGTAACTACATGGCCATTCAAGAGGAATCATCAGGGGTGCTGACCTGGTCTGGGGGCTTCGGAGAAGGTTTGCATATAGAAGTAACATCTAGTCTGAGATTAGCTGAAAAACAAGCAACTGAGTAGGTGAAGAGGGAAGAGATGCTCTTGGCTGAAAGGATACCAGGGGCGAAGGCCCTGAGGGGAGACGACCAATTGGAGGCCAGAGGTCCAGAATGAGGAGAAAGGAAGGTGCAAGGTGGGGCCTTGGGGGCTGCAGCAAGAACTGGGGTTTTTATCCTAAGAATGATGTGAAAGCATTGAGGAGTTTTAATCAAAATTACAGGTGTTTTGGAAATGTCCCTCTCACAATGTGGAAGATAGAGTGGAGGTGGGAAGGTGAGCAGGGCAGGATGGACTCGGGAAGCTACTATAAGTCTGGATGAGAGTTGACGGCAGCCTGAACTAGGGAGAAAAGGGAGAGACGTGGCTGTGCTTGGGAAGTAATTTGGAAGCAAAATCTGTAATATGTGGTAAACGGAAAGAGAGACTATGTCCAAAATAGTGTATGCAAAACTGGATACTTGCCTAAAGAAATTGTAACTGAATTTAATCAAGTCTTTAGAAGCAGACAGGATAGATGGATAGACTATATGACACTACAAGACAGAACTCAACCAAATCAGAGTGTAGGACATTCCAGGGAACAAATACCATGATGTTGCCAATAAATAAATGGCACAAAATAGGGGGGAAAAAAGATTTAAGAAACAGAACAGGGCAATGTTGTATCTTTCATGCAATGTGTGGACCTTGTTTGGATCCTGATTCAAACAAACTAAACATCTGTGGGAGAAATACAGAAATCTGAATGCAGACTGGGCTGTAGATGATATTAAGGAATTACTGTTCATTCTGTTAGATAAACTAATGGCATGGAGGATTTAAATGCTGCACACACATTGTGTGCATGTATGTGTATACACGTACACATACGTATTTAAACCTTGCCAATGAGAAATGCACACTCAGTTTTTAGGGGTTAAATGACATCTTGGATTTGTTCCAAACACTCCAGAAAAGAAAAAGTGGAATATAATCTATTAAACTGGCAAAAATGATGTCAATTGTTGAAGCTGGGTCATGGGTCCTTGGAGGTTTATTATACTATCTGTCTTGGGGTATGTTTGAAATTCTTGAAAATAAAAAAGTTATCAATAAAAATAAAATGATGAAAAATAGAGTTCATACTGAAATAGAGGACACAAGAAAAGAAGCAGGTCCAAGGGGGAAATCACGAGTTCAGCTTGGAGGCCTCTGGGCCAGAGGTGCAAAAGTAAGTGCAGACAGTAAATCTGCACAGACGGGAAATTCACAGATTCAGTGAATCTGTGGGCCTGGAGAAACGACCCGGGGAAGGAAGAAAGCTTTGTGAGATGAGAGACCAGGACTAGACATGAAGAACTGGAAGGCATGCTGACCAGGCAGAGGGCAGGAGTTCTGTGACTGGGGAGGAGCAGCCAGAAGGAGGGATCACAGAAGCCAAGGGAAGTGAGTGTTTCCAAAGGAGGGCGCAGGTGACAGAATCGAATACCGCCAAGATGTTAAGCAGACAAGAACCATGACAAGTCCACTGGGTTTGGAATCATGCATGGGGGCTGCTTAGGTGAGAGCTGTTTAGGCTGAGGTCAGGAGTGAGGTGAGGAGGGAATGGGAGGTGAAGGAAATGAGACAAAGAATTGGGCAGCACTTTGAAGAAGTCTGTCTGTGATGTGGGAGAAAGGGCAGTGGCTCGAGGGGATAGAGTGGAGGAAATAAAGAGGTTTTTGTTGTTTTTAAAGTGAGACATTCTTAAATACATTAAAATAATGAGCAGGACTGGGCATAGTGGCTCACGCCTGTAATCCCAGTGCTTTGGGAGGCCGAGGTGGGCGGATCACTTGAGATCAGGAGTTCGAGACCAGCCTGGCCAACATGGCAAAAGCCTATCTCTACTAAAAAGACAAAAAATTAGCTGAGCGTGGTGGCGTGTGTCTGTAATCCCAGCTACTCAGGAGGCTGAGGCACGAGAATCACTTGAACCTGGGAGGCGGAGGTTGCAGCGAGCTGAGATTGTGCCACTGCACTTCAGCCTGGGCAACAGAGCAAGACTGTCTCCTAAAAAAACAGATGAGCAGAATGATCTAGTAGAGAAGAAAAAGCTGAATATACAGGAGAAGGGACCGTCAGCAATGTACAATTCCTGAGAAAGCAGCAGGGGACGGCAAGAGGAGGGATCGCTCCTGGATTCTATTAGGGAGGAAGAGATGAACCAGGCAGGTAGCTGAGTGTTGATGACATCCTTCCTCTGTGTTTTTCTGTTTTTTTTTTTTCCCCCGAGAAGTAGGAGGTGATTCCACCCACTGGCAGGGAGGGGAGATTTCAGGGAATTGGAGGCATAAGGGTCTTGAAGAAGGTTGGAGATAGCTATGAGAAAGGAAAGAATGAGTGACCAGAGAGAAATGGGGTTGCCCAGCAGGGTGGAGGTTGGTGATTTTGTGTCTGACAGGAGACAGTGGACGAAAGGCTGAACCAGGGCAGCAGGCTAGGCGGTGTTGGTGGAAGGCAAGGATGGTGTGGATGGTCAACAGGGGAGATGTCCCTATATCTGACACAACCAAGGAGGACTTCGTGGAGAACGAACCTAGGCCTGTGAGCAGATGGCTTTGATAGCAAGAGCCAGAAAAGGGGGCCCAGTGTCTCTCAACTCCAAATTCCCATCTTATTGCAACCTACTGCCCTGCTCAGTGCTTCACCTCTCCAGTTCCCTCCTGCCTCCTGTTCCAATACTGTCTTTGACTCTTGGAATCTAACATGGTTTCAAGGCCCATATCAAGGTTGTTTGCCAATTTAAAAATATGCTGTTGCTTCCCAGTTCCCACCAAATGGCAAGCAGTTTGGTAAGCTGGGTGAGCAGGCATGGCAGTTATGTTGCAAACGGGGTTCCTGCCTGCCTGGGAGGATCGGACAAGACTGGGCTTTCTTAGGCCCACGGCCCACTGTCTTCACCCCTCACACAAGCTCTTCAAAAGCATAAAGGAGCATGTTTTGCTTGCATCTAACTAGTTCTGGATGCCACCAAGCCTTGCAGTGGGCATCAGTGACCAGCAGAGTACATTCTGTTCGTGCCCTTCCCAGACTCACCCGCTCTCCGCAGGGCTTGGGCTGTTGGCACTGTCTCTGAGGTTGCTCTTACAAATGGCACCTATTGGTAGCAGCCCAAACATGATTAGGGGAAATAAAACCCTGTAGGGGACTGTGGGAGGAACTGAGCAACATGGGCAGCACTTAAAACTCATCGTTTCTCTTTCTAGCTTAACTCAGGTGATTCGAAAGTTTGCCAAGCAACTGGATGAGTGGCTAAAAGTGGCTCTCCACGACCTCCCAGAAAACTTGCGAAACATCAAGTTCGAATGTAAGTACTGAGTTGGGAGTGAAAGGGAAGAGAGAATTACATTTTAGTGCCAAATATTTTACGTAAGTTGTTAATAACAATAGTAGCAGCAGCTACTGTTTACTGGTTGACTATAAAGCACCAGGTATTATACTAATTATGTATATACACATATTTAATCCTCATAAAATGTTTATTATAGGTGGCACACTTCTTCCTTTACAGAGGAGGAGTCAAGCTTAGAGAGGTAGTGCAGAGACAGGATTTTCTCCCAGGTCTGACACCAAAGTTTCTGCTCACCACCACCATCCTCCTTATCTCATTTAATCCTCATGCTGCCTCTGCGATGTAGGAAGTAGTATCTCTATTCTACAGATAAGGCTCTGAGAGGCAAAGAAAGTTGCCCCAAAGCCACGCAGCCACACAGCTGTAAGTAGGGGCAAGGAATCAAACTCAGGTCTGAGATTTCCTTGAAGTTCCTGCCCATAAAATGGTGGTAGCAGGAGAGAGAGAACAGCTTAAGGGCTTCACTCATTCTCTGCCTAATTAGAAAGCCAAATTAATATTTCTCATAAAGGGATTGAGACCGTGAACGCTTTCTTTGCTGAGTGTTGGCGCCCATTCCCCAGCATTAGTTTTGTTTTTCTGTTTCAATCTGCCTGTACTTGCGGGGAGACTCATGTACGGTTTGTTTGTTGCTATTAAAGATGAAATGATTTTCAGTAAAACAAAGTTTTAAAATATACATTTTTAAAGCCCCATTTGAATACAACAGCTTGCTATTCTTGCCCGAAATAAGTGCCAGTGAGCAAAATGAAGGCGATCAAATTACCCTTTCTCCACAGGCAAAGGGAGCCCTTTCAGACGCGCTTTGAGGTTGCCTGCAGTGGCCATCACCTATTGATAAAGCCCGCTTTATTTCATGGCTTTCAGCTCTTTTCTTTTCATGAGCACTAAATTCCACATCACAAAGTTAAAGAAAAAGTAATTAAGGAGAAGGATTAACGATTGATCAGCCTGGAAAATTAGAAGTCTCCCATCTGCCCCCTCCCACCCCCACTCCTCCACCCCACACCTTATTTTTTCAAATCAAGCCAGCTCTGAGTACAAATTAGAATAATCCTAGGGAAATTTCTGACTATTACTTGACCAGTTCAGAAATTACCAAGAAGAATGCCCCCGCACCCATTTTAATTATGCCGACAAAACAAACCTGTTCAAAGTCGGCGGCGAGGAGGTTTGTTGGACCTTCCACCTGTGTGTGTCGGGCAGAGGCTGTTCTTCCCAGGGAGCCCAGCCTGGGAGTGTATTTTGAGAATGTGCAAGGGGTGGAAACAAGCCCCACTCCAACAGCTCTGTAAGAATGAAGAGCTAGGGCAAGCACATGTCTCGTCTGCATTGAAATCCGCAGATATAAGATCACCCTACTTCAAATTATCAGCCTATTATGTCAGTGTAGCAAACAAGACCTTTTCCTAGCTGCAGTCATCATCGAAACATGCAAATAGGTCATGGAGCTCATTTGATAAAAAGGACAGATTATGAATGCAAAGCCAGGTTCCATCCCAGAAGCACCTCCTAGCCCCACACACCGCTGAGGCTCAATCAGGATTTACTATTAGACATACTACTTTTTAAAGGGACTTCTTCAAAGCTTCCACTTGATTCCTGCAATTATTTATGGGGAGAAGTGATTGAGCTTGCAATTAGCGAAATGAAGACAATAATTGCCTTTACTCACGGTTGACTGACGCCACCATTTCTCACACCTGCGAGTGTATCGTGTGCATGACTTTGAAATATGTACCCCGAATGTCACCATTAGCAAATAGTTGTTGAAGCTCACATGGGAGAACAAAGAACCAAGTGCAGGGTTTTGCCAGTGGGTATATAAAATGGGATTGGGCGGTGAGACAAATGTAGGCAAAATAAGCAGCCTACGTTTTGAAATCTGCCCCTGGAAAATCCAAGTTAGAATCATAAAGATTGCAAATATTTCAAACTAATTCTTTTCCCTTTGCAGTGTCGAGAAGGTTCTCCCAAATTCTGAGACGGCAAACATCACTAAATCATCTCTGCCAGGTAGCTGTCCTGCGCTCTGTGTTTTAACCACTGCTGAGTCATTGCAAATGAGGGGGCAAATTCACAAAAACAGCTTCCTGCAGGATCTTTCAGGTTACCAGGGCACTCTCTCTATTCATTTCTGCAGATAAGGAATGACAACATTAGCCAATAACTAAATAGTTTCAACTAATATACAAAATAATTTCTGATATCAGTTGCCCCTTAACCTTTCAGATATGTTCTAGGTCCACAGTTCTGTGTTTCTCTTAATTATCCAGCCCAAAACGTATGTAGTGGTTGAATCAAATGATTCAAACAGATTAAGAGGATGATTTGTTTGTTGTATCATCGGAGTTCAAAGTCACATAATATATTCAATATTTGCCCAATTTTGTTTAGTTTTTTCCAGATCTACATTATTTTTAGCACGAAAGTGACATATGCTTGCTATCAAAAACATTTAAAAATATAAGTGTATTAAGTAGAAGTGGAAGATCCCACTGCATGCCCCTACCTACTCTGTAGTTACAGCTTGATGGCACATAAGTACATTTCTATTAATTTTGCACTTTAATGAAGGGACTCTAAGTCTGTTAAGGCAACCGATTAACATTACATTAAAATATTAATGACGTTACAACAGAGGGGGCAAACCAGTGGCCACAGGCCAAATCTGGCCCTCAGATGTGTGGGGTTATTGTTGTTTGGCTTGAATATGTTCAAAACAATTTTTTCACATGGTCACTAACAGTTGGAACTGGGAGATGACAGCTAAACCTTCAAGAGCTGACAACTTGCTCCCAGAGCCCCGTTTCCCCAGGCAGCTGTCAGCTGTTGGGCCAAACTTCTCCACAGTGGCCACCATCCTCATTCCACCAACTCTGTCACACTTGGCCCACCTCACTCCTGAATGTCACCTGCCTGCCCCCTTCCTGTGTTTCTGTTTGCAGCCTCTCCTTTAAGGTGCTGTTGGTTCTGGGTGGGTTCAAGGTCAAGATGGGAGGGAGGGGTTTCTAGTTAGAGTGGTCTGAAGGAGGGCCCCAGGCCAGGAACCAGAAAGTATAACACAACAGCCACACATACCTCCCTGCTCCTGTCCTGCCCCTGGCATGGACAGCACAGGGGTTGATTTGGAGACCAGAGGGAAATTCTTCCAGATTCATGCAGGCTGCTACAGAGGCTACACCTGGGCATTGTTCTGGTGACGGTGCAGAGCCTGACAGATTAATGGGATTCAGGGAAGAAAATTAATATTGGCCTAACAAAGAAACATTGCCTTATTTCTGCGGATGCTATGCCAGCCTGGCCCTCTGGTTCTTTTTTTCCAGCTTAGAAGAGTGGCTCTTGGGTCGTATCAGGGAACTAGACGTGGTTTTGGTGCCTCCCTCTGGGGATCAGACAATTTAGAGAGGACTTTGTCCCTTTAACGCACATGTAGATAAAAGCGTCCACACCCATGCCCATAGCCACATGTTGCACAAGCGTGGGGGTGCCCACATGTTCCCTCTCCACCTTCCGCACAAACACAGCATGTAATTTAATCAGCAAATGCCCCCTTTCCATCTCTACTGGACAACTTTCAGACACATTCCCAGATCAGACAGAGGACTAGGGTTAAGTCTGGGAATGAAACACCAGCTAACATCCCAGTGAGCTTTCCTAAACACACACACACAGCAAGTCAGACTAAACAACGTCCAACTGAAGACTCACCTCAAATATTTAGACCCAAGATTCGCACGTCCAGGCTCTTTCAGATACACCAGGCAAGTAAACACTTGGCATTCCTATCTTAACCATTCACTTTACAAAATCTTTTGGGTGCCTACTGTGTGCCCAATACTGTGCTTAGTAGTACTTGCCCTCAGCAGGAAAACAAAACTGTTAAATGTGATGAAAGAAACAGAATGGAAATAGGTGGTCAGAGATGGCCTTTCCATGGGTGTGACATTTAGGCTGGAGCATACATCGTAGTGGGGCTGCTGGGGCAAGGAGGGAGAAGAATGTTCCAGCCAGCAAGAACACCATGTGCAAAGGCCTTGAGGTATCAACACAGTCACTGAAAGAGAAGCGATCTGAACAACAGTAGCCACTTTTATTGAGCTCCCTGCACTATGCACTCTGTTTTTCAAACACTATCTCAAGGAATCCTCAACAGCAGCCCTTCTTTAAGAGGTAAGCACTAAGGCCCTAAACACGATGGTAAGAGACACCATTAAAAAGCATGTTCTAGGCGGGGCGCGGTGGCTCAGGCCAGCAATCCCAGCACTTTGGGAGGCCTAGGTGGGCAGATCACTTGAGGTCAGGAGTTCAAGACCAGCCTGGCCAATGTATCGAAACTCTGTTTCTACTAAAAATATAAAAAAATTAGCTGGGTGTGACAGCATGCACCTATAATCCCAGCTACTAGGGAGGCTGAGGCAGGAGAATCACTTGAACCTGGGAGGCAGAGGTTGCAGTGAGCCAAGATCGCGCTACTGTACTCCAGGCTGGGTGACAAGAGTGAAACTCCATCTCAAAAAATAAAAATAAAAAAAATAGCATGTTCTAAACACTTGCTTACAGAATTCACTCTTTGGTAAACAGTTCATTTCATTGTAATAAAGTGGCTCACAATGCATCTCTGAAGGAAAATGCTCAGGAAAGAAAAAAACAAAAAAGGTAGGTACTATTGTATCTCCATTTTATAGATTAGGAGGCTGAGGTTAATCTACTTGCCCGCCCGAAATCAATCAGCTGGTCAGCAACGAGGCCAGGATTTGAACTAGGTTATGTTTGAATGCAGGACACCTTACCTTTTTATTCAGTTGTTTTCATTATCCTTAGAGACTCACCTAACTCATATATTCTATGCCGATCATTAGAGATTCACCTCACTCATATATTCTACGCCTTCGTGACCTTTAAAGAGTTCTCCAATTATTTAACTCAGATTTTACTTGTGCTTGGATGGTCGGGGTACAACAAGGGGTTGTCAGTATTTACCTTTGCCTAGGAATTTACAAGCATTAGGAGACTTGACAATGTCTTTGTGTATTTTAAATCTTTTTTTTAATTTTATTAAAAGACATTGTGAAAACATGCAAGTAAAGGAAATGATCCTGGATATATATTTTTCTTTTCTCAATATTGTTTCAACTTGATGATATTGTTCCAGGTATTGTTCCAACTTGTAAATTTAAATTCACTAATGAGGGTTCCATGAAAAAGCCACAGCTTTAAAGAAAAAAAAAAAAACCACATACACACACACACACATATATAAAAATATAAAAAATTATTCACACACTATACACATCCCTCCATCCACTAACAAACTACTGAGATGTATGGTGGTATAGTTTCCCTTTTCCCCCAACCTAATTATTCATATATGTTTTAATCATTATAGTTACATTTAAAAAAGCAAAAATGGAAAACAAGAGCATAAACTGTTTCAGAATGTATTTATATGAAAAATATACACTTTGAGATATCTGGGATTAAGTTAGGCCCTGGGGTAGCAAGAACACTTCTAAATCCCGGCCTGTAGCTTCTCAGGGACTAGAGATACAAGGATTATTCGGCACAGAGCTCCCATCCCACAGGCTTACCTCAGAAAGCTGACAGATCTCTGGGCTTCATCCCATTGTTCCATGGGGTCAAGACCAAAGGGACTGGAATCAGCAGGGTTTGGTCTGGCCCAGCCCACCCTGGTAGTTGCTTGTAGAGAAAAAGACATGTGTGGAAAGAGCCACAGGAGAAAACAGTGTCTGCATCTTCTGAGTTATGGAGTCTTCTGGTGCTTTCCTGAAATTGAATTTCTCAGAATTTCAAGGTAGTTTGCAAAATACCATAAGCAGATGCATTAACAAGGCATAAAAGGAAATACAGTGAAGGGGTTTTAACAACCCATGAGCTAATGAGTTGACTGGATTGGATTACAGGCATCTCGAACAGTGATCCACAGTGCAGACATCACGTTCCAAATGCTGGAAGACTGGAGGAATGTGGACCTAAACAGCATCACCAAGCAAACCCTTTACACCATGGAAGACTCTCGCGATGAACATCGGAAACTCATCATCCAATGTAAGCTGTCCCACCAGGGATTGTTGTCCTGTTTTTGTTTTTAAAAGAAAGAAAGAAAAAGTATCTTAGTAAATACTGAAGTGGCATCCCCACCCTGTCCTTCTTCCCAGCATCTCTTCTTCCTCATTGTTCCTTTTAAATGAGTCGGTCCAGAAGGAAGGGCTAATTGACTTAAGAGGACATGTGTCAGCACTGCTGGGTAAAGAGGGTTCTGGTGCAATTGGGCAGCACACAATGTCATGCAAAGGGCCCCACGTGTGACCTGAATGCCAGCCCTGGTTCCATGGAGGTGGCATTAAATATGAGAACAAAAGCTTATTGCCTATCTCAGTGTATGTCAGTCTGGGGTCAGCTGGATATGCTGCCTATTTTTCATTTGAGGGTCAGTCCACTTATTGGCAGGTGAACCTTTCAATCACGTTAAATGTTTGAGAAGCAGGCGGATGGCGTTTTCAGTTTTACTTCTGTGAATATATGTTCATGTCCCGGCGAACAAAGATTTCCACCATGCAGACTGCAGGTATACTGCTCCAAATATTAACCCCATGTCGGCAGGATGTTTGTTCTTAGTACTAAAGCAATATGAGAGGGCCAGAGAACATCATCATTGTTAGCACATCCCTGCTGTTCCTCAGACGCCCATCCCAGCTGACTGCCCAGGGCATCCCCTGAGCCCAATGACCCTGGATCCATCAGTGTCTACAGGCTACCTCCATAATTAGAGAACATGAGGTCAGGAAACGTGAGGGGACACTCCTCCCATCAGGTCTCAGAAAGGCGTTAAGAGCATGCACTCCCATGTTCTCAATGGGGTGGTGAGGCCCAGGATCCCAAAAGTGACATTGCCTGGGGAGCTGCAGAGAGGCTGCCCCACCAAGAGGGGTCTTTCTGAAAGCCCCAAGCCCCTTCAGATTTCTTAGTATATGCCTTCTGCACCGCTGTCTTGAGGGAACTCTTCATTCAGCTACCCAGTTTAAACTTGAGGTGCCTTTAAACAAATAAAGTTCCCTAAGAGGGTCCTATTAGAGATCTCTTTCCCAATAAGCCCTTTTCAAAAGCAAATGGAATAGTTGAAATGTCTGAACATGTGGACCTTCCCCAGGACTTCTTTCCTGACTTAGCCCAAAGCTTACTCAGGCTATTACTTCTTCCTTCACAGCTGCCCCCAGCCCACTTTTCCCATGTTAAGAATTTTAGAGATCATCACTAAAATAATAATTCAGCTTATTGACTGCCTGCTCTAAGCCAGCTCCTGTGTCAGATCCAACACATGTGTGGTCCCATTGAATCTCCACATCAAGCCCATGAGGAAGACACTCTTATCACCCCCACTTTACAGATCAGAAAACTCAGGCTTAGAGAGTTGGTGAACCTAACTCAAGGTCACGCAGCCACTAAGCAATAGAGCTGAACCCAAGTCTGGTCTCACATCTAGTCTCAGCTTCACCACCAGGCCTTAATGCTGCTCATGTATTCATGTGCAGGGGAGACAAAAAAAAAAAAAAGGGAAATGTGGGTGAGTTTCAGAGGTTCCAGGATCTTTCCAAGTGTTTACAATCATGCTTCCTGTTCTGCTTTTTCCTGTCCCCTGGATGGAACATCAACAGAAAGCATGGCCCTGCATACCCTAATAGCACTGGGGGTATCTCTGATCATTGTGTCCCTAGGAACTCCCAATGGGCCAGGCACAGAGCAGGTGTCCAGCAAGGTTCATGGAATACCAAAGAGATGAGTGGAAACCCAGAGTGAACCTAGTTCTTAGCTCTGCGAATCTTCCTAGTAGTGTTAGACTCAGTTCTCTTCCCGCCTCAGCACCTTTCATGAGGGAGGAAAATGTGAACCAGACACATGGGGAAAAATACAATCAGCATTGCTTGCTTAAGGGACCAGGCTCTGAGCCTTTGCTGGAGCACTGTGGAGGTCACTGCTGCCTCTCTCAAGAAAGAACCTCTGTGGCTTTCTCTTCAAGTTTCCTTAGGTCCAGGGCAGAATGGTGTCCTTTAAAGCTGTGACTGCATTCTTCTTCTGGGGACATAAATGCTGTGGTTCAGTTCAACCCAGCTAGTCCTTACTGAATGCCTGTCCTAAGTCAGGTACTGTATTAGATGCTGGCCAGAGGGCAGCGAATAAGATGGACACAACCCTTACCAACATGGAGTTTACAGTTAATGGTAAATCAGACCTCAAACATGTATTTACAGATGTGTTGCATCTTACCAAAGAGAACAGTGCCATGTAATGCAGTGCTGTGAAGGGGGAATTGAGGTAGGGTACCAAGCCTCAAGGCAGTCCAGCACATGTGTGTCAACCCTGTACCTCCCAAGCAGACAGCTGGGAAGTCCCTAAACACACACGGAGTTGGACCAAAGGTCATCTTGAGCAGGGCTGGGACAACTGTGTGCAGCGCTCTTCTTTCCTCACAGCGAGCTGACAAATCTGCAAACTCTTGCCTGGGGGCGGTTACCATCACCTCTGTGATACAGATCTCGGCCAGCAATGCTCAGCTTACCTTAGATTTTAAAAGTGCACATTAGTACTTAAGCAAGCTGATTAGAATGAGTTATCATTGTAACTGCCCAAGGTCTGTTGGGCATCCCAGCCCCATGTCCAAGTTCCATTGACTGGGATCCCCGGGGCTGGGATGCCCAACAGACCGTGGTTCAAACCTTGCTCTTACACAGCTCTGACACAGCATGGGGCTGGGATGCCCAAAAGACCTTGATTCAAATCTTGGCTCCAGTGCACTCTGACCTTGGCTTTCATTTCTGTAAAATGGGGCTAATGTGAAAGGATTAAATGAGACTATCTGTACCACCTGCTTGGTACACAGTCTAGTATTAGCATAGTGAAGTGGTTAGGAGGCAAGCACTTGAGTCAGGCTGTGATTGAATCTTGTCTCTGCAATTCACTAGCTGTGAAAGAACAACCTTTGGAAAATTACTCATCTTTCTTTGTCTCTGTTTCTTCACTTGTAAAATGGAGGATAATAATGGTACCTACCTCCTTGGGTTGTTCATCCGTTCAGTCAACAAACATTTGAGCATTCTAGTGCTATGACCCTCTGGTCTCAGAATCTTACTTCTTGTAGCAAGCATCTACTAAGTAAAATAGAGCAAAGTGGCCAGTCCTTTAAAATGAGAGAACAAAAACTGCTCAAGTGAAAATGAACGAAACGTATGGATCTTGAATTGTGGTTTGATTTATTGATCTCTGCATACAGAAACACAAAAATGTGATGAAAAGAGATGCTTCAAACTAGAGATCACCAGAGCCATGTTTCTATTTTCTAGAGCACTTCATTGATTAAAAAGCACTTCCAGATTCAGTTATCCAAATTAAGATGAAGACAGGTTGTAAAGTGGTAGGATTATCTCTCCAATGAGGTAAATGAGCAGCAGAGACTGTTGCACTTACTCAACAAGTATCTATTAAGCAACTACTACATGCCACACAGAGAGGCTGCTTAAGCTACCTGCCTGATATAGTTGTGGTCCAGAAACATTTGAATTATCGAATGTGCCCTACCCTGGGCAGAGAGCAAGAGAGCAGCAATGCCTCACCCATTAATTCAAGCAAGAATTTGTTGGGTAACAACTATGTCACAGATAATGCACCAGCTAATAAAGATACCAGACGAAGAACTAGCAGGGAGACACACATGCCCATCCAATTATGCCAGTGCCATTAGTCATATAATAAAGGTAGAAAACCGATACTAAAGTGCTATGTGAGTGAAAAGGAGGGGTTATCAGTTCTGCTGGCAAGGGGCATGGAAGGTTAAAGGGATTTCATACCAGGGCCGTTTCAGCTGGGCCATGAGGAACCAAGTAGTGGGAATGGCCTGAAAAAACAGACTAAGGCTATGAAAAAAGCAGGGCTTGCTGGGGGAATGGCAAGTAATATGGGATAGCCACAGTTTAATGTGTTCACAGGCATGGAAGATGATCTTGGAAAGGTAAGTTGGGGCATGTTTTATAAAGTCTTGAATGCTCTGCTAAGACCTTAGAGTTTTATTTATTTAAAGTTTTACTTTATTCAAAGTTTTGTTCCCCTGTTCTTTTAAGACATAGCCCTTGTTAAATACAACTGCAGTGACGCGTGTGGGGTTCTCCTTTGTTTGACAGTATATCAGGAGTTTGACCACCTCTTGGAGGAACAGTCTCCCATCGAGTCCTACATTGAGTGGCTGGATACCATGGTTGACCGCTGTGTTGTGAAGGTTGGTAAACCAGCGCTGAGGGGGCAGCCTTGGGTCCTGCAGCCCACCACCGCCTACTGTGAACTTGGCTAACACAAAGCCCCATGGTGAGCTGTCTGAACAGGGTTTTGAGGAGAGGCCCCAGGAGGTGAAGGGGGCACAAGGCAGGACTCTTGAGTCTTCCATCCCTGATTCAACCAGGTCAGCATCTCTTTTATCTGCGGTATACACTGAGTCTTGGCATAAGATTTCATTTTTTTACAGTATTTTTGCTGCTACAAACAAAACAAAAACCATTGCTCCATAGCAATGACTTTGAAGACCATAAGCCTTCCTGTCATTTTTCTGTATGTATGTATGTATGTATGTATTTATTTATTTTTGAGACAGGGTCTCACTTTGTTGCCCAGGCTGGAGTGCAGTTAGCTCACTGCAGCCTTGACCTCCCCAGGCTCATGTGATCCTCCCACCTCAGCCTCCTGAGTAGCTGGGACTACAGGGGTGTGCCACCATTCCCAGCTAAGTTTTGTATTTTTTGTAGAGATGGAGTTTTGCCATGTTGCCCAGGCTGGTCTCAAACTCCTAGGCTCAAGAGATCATCCGCCCATCTCAGCCTCCCAAAGTGCTGGGATTACAGGCGTGAGCCACTGCAACTGGCCTTATTTTTCAAAGAGACAGTAATAAATGAAAGGTCAAGTTGACCACTATTAAAGCCATTCATTTTCTTGTAGGTGGCTGCCAAGAGACAAGGGTCCTTGAAGAAGGTGGCCCAGCAGTTCCTCTTGATGTGGTCCTGTTTTGGCACGAGGGTGATCCGGGATATGACCCTGCACAGCGCCCCCAGCTTCGGTAAAGCCACCCCAGCCCTCCCCATCTCCAAACACCTTTTTCTCTGGGCTCCGTGCATTGAGTCTACCACAGCCTAACTTGCTGTTTCTGCAACGTCATCACCCTGAAACACATCTGTTCTGGGGAGACATGACATTGTTAGGACTTTCAGGGAGAGAGATGGCGTTACGTGCTAAAGGTGGAGTATCAATCTGAAAATGAGTGGTTTTGCCCACAGATAGTATTATCTGAGCTTAAAGAGGAATAAATTGCAGTGGCTGTGCTCTCCATGCCTAGATGTCCTCAGTGATTGCTGCTTCCACAGCACGATTTCATAGAATCCCGTATTTGTGCACTTCCCAAGACTGAGCATGTGAAGAAACCTCTGAGTTTGAACACTTGCAAATGTCTTGATTGACCATACTCTAGCTATGGGCAGATGACCTTAAGTTTTATTTAAAATTGTACTCTAGTCTAATCCCTAAAAGAGGTCATTTGCATTCACTTTCCCTTTTGTTTCACTGACCCTTTAAGTCTTCATCACCTCCAGGAGATAGGAGACATCCCCACCTCAAGTCTTCATCTGCTGCTTTCTAGTAAAACACGGCTTGAACTCTCTGCCCAAAGGTACTGATAATAGTCTCTGCGGGCAGCAACCTGATTACTGAATCGGGGTGAATGTTACGCTACATTGTAGGACAGTTTTCTACTTTTCACCAGAAAGAAAGGAATATGTACCGAGTCCAGATCATCACTGGCAAAGTGAGATGGGACTTTTGGGCATTATCCAGACATTTGAAATCCCAAAACATTTTGGTTTCAATTTTCTAGGCATTTCAGCAAAGGAGCATTGGTAAATTTTCTGGGTAATTGCTTCAGTTCTCTATTTTGCTTTGCAAGTAAGGGTTGTGGTTTTGTTTCTCATTATCTCCAATTAAGCCAATCAGCTCTGGGTTTTGCTGTGGGTTTAATTTGACACTTTTCCATCTAGCTTTTTATGGTCTTGTCACCATTTTCCAGTTGTGCTATACAACGAAGTAAATATGTGGGAAAACAAAGAAGGCAGTATTTTTTCTAAACAGCCCTGTCCATGAAAGACTGTGTTTACCCACTTGGAGAAGCGTTTTGTTGTGGATTTCTTTAATCTCAGCATTGGAGATTTCTCTGAACCTGCCTGCACCATGGCTACAGATGGAAATTCTCTTTGAGCTGTATATGGAAATGCTCCGCTGACTGCTACCTGGGCAGTGGCATCAGGCACGGCATTTTGATGACTTCCAGTTCAGCACAGTTAGTGTTAGCACATGTTACCTCTAGCTCTGGAGAAATCATTCATGCAGAACTGTTTTCCCTTAAGTGAACTGTTGGAAAATATTTGAGATTTTTTTCATTGCTTCCAAGTCAGAGAATCAACAATATGACACACAAATACACACATATCCACATCCACACAGTGAGCATCCTCTCCATGCTTTATCCTTTATTCTTCAATTTGCTGATTTTTAAACTGACCACGTGTGCTAGCAGGTGCCTTTCATTAGACAGGGAAAGTAATTCCCTTGCAATATTCTTGGAAATGCATCTGTGCTTACTAACAGTCAATGTAAAAAAGAAAGTTTGAACAGGAGAATGATTAGGCTTTATGAATGGGTTGAATTTATTACTAAGAAATATGGTTCTTTGAAATGTGTTTCTTTTTGAACCACACACTATTTTGGGATAGATATACTGGAAACTCAGGCAAATGGCAAAAAAAGATGATCACAAATCACTTAGAAAAGGAAAAAAAGAGATATTAACCCAGTCTCAGTTTTACAGTATTTTTCAACCCTGAGTGGGTTGAAATAATACCTGTCTCCAAGTCCATTTAGCAAACTATCTGAAATGGCGGCCCAGCTCATCTGACTCATTGTTGAGTTTTGCAGCTTGGGGTGACAGGCAAGTTAAAAGAGTTTGCGGCAGACAAAAGCCCAGCTCCCCCTTTCTGCCTGTATATGTCAAAGACCCAGTTGGTGGTTGTGTTTGGGTCATGTGTTCCCTGTATGAAAACAGCTAATTAGGAAAAAGAGCCCTCTGTTCCCTGGTCCCCTCCCCCAGCCACAGGGGCTAGCTCTATATATCTTATAACTCCCACATGGTCCTTGTTGCTGTGAATGGCTACAGGGTTTGTGTGTCAGCGTAACAGGCTGACCATTACAATGATCGTGTGGAATATCACAATGATCCCGTAGGGGACTCTATCACCTCTTCCCAGAACAGCCTCTTTCAAAGGTAGTTGACTCCTTTCTTCTCCTTAATTCCTTTTCACTCTCTTCTCCTTAATTCTTTTTCACTGAAAGAACCTATGCTGTGAACTAAAGTAGCCAGACTTTCTTTCTTTGCTGCAAGCAGTGTTTTTAGCAAAATTAGTGAGCAAAGGTAGGCTATCAGGCAAACTTTTAGTCCTAATGGAACTGAGCAAATCAAAGTTTTGTTTTTAAAAAAACACCATCTTTTTAGTCGACTGATCTGATTTCAGTTCCTAGAGTACCTAGATCTCAAGTCGGTGCTAGCGCCTTTACCCTTTCATTCTGGGTTTTCACCAAATGCCTGCTTAGTTCACTGTTACGAACATCTGGAAGGTAATAATAGTTCCCGGAAGCACTCCAGCATAAGTCAGTTTAAAAAGCAGCCTGGGTGTGGGCACAGCTGATGGCACACTTGCACAACACTTCCACGGTTTCACTTTTTTACACACCTGTTGTCTGACCTAGCATCAAAGCTCACTCACTTGGGCAGGGCCGGGGAGACCATGTGGGCATGTGTCAGGGAGTGGCTCCCAGAACAAGTAGCCACGACCAAGCCTTCCCAACTGCTTCTCTATGCTTAGATGGCCTGGCCTGGCTCCCTTTTAGGCAGAATCTGCTAAATTGCAGGACCTGAATGTTCGCAATGTCATTCAGGTCCCCACCAAGCACTAGGATACAGGAATTGCTTTCCCTGTAGTCAGGAGTGGAAGTAAAAACCCAGAGAAGAGAGGACTTGCGTGTGGACTCAGAGAAGTGGCAGATTGAATTCAACCCACAATCATTCCCATGCTAAAGCTGGAGTTTTTCCTGACATGCTACACTGCCACCACCTCATTTACCTTTCTTTGGGTAAAAGAAAATTAATAATAACAACACAGCAACATTTATTGAGGGCCGGATATACTTTAGACATTACATTTTCTCAATTACTTCTCACACAACCCTGTGAGGTCTGAATTACTGCCCTCAATATGACAGACGAGGAAGCTGAGGTAGAACTTGAAGGATTTGCTTAAGATTGGAGATACGAATGAAGCAAAGACAAGATAATGACGACTATTATAAGAAATATTTTGGAGGCACATACTGTCATTGAATTATTGCATTAACTCTGCAATGTAGGTAATAATGGATACTTTTCTAAAGACGTGAGAAGGGAGCTTGGAGAATTTCCTTGCACAAGATCAATGCAGCAAATGTCAGAATTCTGTTTGAAAATCAAATCTCCCTGACTACAAAGCCCATTCCTTTTTGATTATCACAATTAAGGCAAATACTCTGGGCTCAGATGCATGCCACAATAGAGTTAGAAACATTTGTTTAATCCACATTGATGATATTATTAATATTTTTTAAAAATCTATGGATTAAGATTAAAAATTTTAAAGCTATGAGAGATAAGAATAATTATTAGACTGTCATGAGTAGTAAGAGATGCCAGAAGACAATGGAGTAATATCTTTTAAGTGTTGAGAACAAAGAACTGTCAACTATTATTGAAGAGTGAGGGCAAAATAAAGACATACTCAGTTATACAAAGACAGAATTTGGCACCCACAGATCTTCACTTAAAAAAACAACAAAAAAAACTAGTAAAGGATGCATTTCGGCTGGGCACGGTGGCTCACACCTGTAATCCTGGCACTTTGGGAGGTGGATTACCTGAGGTCAGGAGTTTGAGACCAGCCTGGCAACATGGCAAAACCCCGTCTCTACTAAAAATGCAAAAATTAGCTGGGTGTGGTGGCAGGTGCCTATAAACCCAGCTACTTGGGAGGCTGAGGCAGGAGAATCACTTGAACTCAGGCGGGCAGAGGTTGCAGTGAGCCAAGGTTACGTCATTGAACTCCAGCCTGAGCGAGAAGAAAAATAAAGCCATAGCTGAGGTCTAGAATACAAGAAACAACAAAGTTCTAGTTATTGTTGCCGTTGCTGTGTAATAAATTACCCAGGCTTAATGGCTTTAAGACAACCATTTTATTATGCTTATGAATTTTGCAAGTCAGGATCATGTGCCAGCTTGGGGTTCCACATGCAAGTGCCCCAAATGTGAAGTCACTTTGCTTTTATGATCCAGTCTTAGATACAGTGTAACTTCCCTCATACTCCATTGGTCAAAGGCAGTCCCAAGCCTATCATGGCTCAAGGAGGTGCACAGACCCCAGTTCTTTTTTTTTTTTTTTTTTTGAGACGGAGTCTCGCTCTGTAGCCCAGGCTGGAGTGCAGTGGCCGGATCTCAGCTCACTGCAAGCTCCGCCTCCCGGGTTCACGCCATTCTCCGGCCTCAGCCTCCCGAGTAGCTGGGACTACAGGCGCCCGCCATCTCGCCCGGCTATTTTTTGTATTTCTTAGTAGAGACGGGGTTTCACTGTGTTCGCCAGGATGGTCTCGATCTCCTGACCTCGTGATCCGCCCATCTCGGCCTCTCAAAGTGCTGGGATTACAGGCTTGAGCCACTGCGCCCGGCCAGACCCCAGTTCTTAACAGAGGGCACATCAAAGAATTTAGGGACCCTGTTTTAAGATGAGAGAAATGTAAAAATATGTAAACATATTTAATTAACTATTGAATGTAATTTAAAAACTAAAAACTATATATGTGTTTTAAAAAGTTAAAAATAAGTTCTAGGTAAAAATACAACATGGAGTAATGAGAAGAGAATCTTCAAGGAACAGTTGAAGCATGCTAAGGTCTTTGTCTTCTTTAGGAATACTAAGTAACTTTAGGCTTTGTTGGAGAAATTTATAGTTTGGATTTAATAAATGCTTAGCATATATGTTAACAAATTAAGGTATCATTACTAAAAGAATACAATCATGATTATAGAAGAAAATGGAAGAATATGAAAACTTAAGAGATAAAACATTAAATGGAAAAGAAGAATTGAGAAGATAAAAGCAGCATAGAAAATGGATGGTAAATGAAAGCACAAAATAGGATGGTAGAAATAAAGACCAAATGATAATCACAATAAAGGAGTAAGTCTCTTCCTTCAAAAAACATCAGGCATAAATGTTTTTATAGTTTAACTAAACTTATAAGAAAGTTATAAAAAATATAAAATCTTTAGTTTATGAAAATAAACATGAAAATAAATATTTCAGAGAATAAAAGAAGAGGCCGGGCGAGGTGGCTCACGCCTATAGTACTAGTACTTTGGGAGGCCGAGGCGGGCAGATCACGAGGTCAGGAGTTCAAGACCAGCCTGACCAACATGGTGAAACCCTGTCTCTACTAAAAATACAAAAATTAGCCAGGCATGGTGGCACGCACTGTAATCCCAGCTACTCGGGAGGCTGAGGCAGGAGAATTGCTTGATCCTAGGAGGCAGAGGTTGCAGTAAGCCAAGATCATGCCACTGCACTCCAGTTTGGGCAACAGAGCAAGACTCCATCTCAAAAAAAAAAAAAAAAGAAGAAAATCTGTTCTCAGTGACTGCAAAGCTTAGGACATCCTGGTCCAGCCTAGGATGTCTGATCTCATTGTCCTCAGTGCTGCTTTGCCCACCTCATTTCCTTCAATAAAATGGTTGCCCCCATAAAATAAGGAAATGATTGTATTCTTTTAGTAATGATACCTTAATTGATTAACATATATGCTAAACATTTATTAAATCCAAACTATGAATTTCTCCAACGAAGTCAAAAGTTACTTAGTATTCCTAAAAAAGACAAAGACCTTAGCATGCTTTAACTGTTCCTTGAAGATTCTCTTCTCATTACTCCGTGTTATATTTTTACCTAGAACTTATTTTTAACTTTTTAAAACAAATATACAAATTAGTTTTTGGTTTTTAAATTACATTCAAAATAAAGAAATATACAACTCATTTTACAAAGCTAACATAATCTCAATATCAAAATCTGGCAAGAAAAGCAGAGGAAAAGAAAATTATGACTCAACCACACTTTTTTTTTTTTGAGACAAAGTCTCACTCTGTTATCTAGGTTGGAGTGCAGTGGTGAAATGTAGGCTCACTGCAACCTCCCCCTCCCAGGTTCAAGCGATTCTCATGCCTCAGCCTCCTGAGCAGCTGGGATTACAGGCATGTACTACCACGCCCAGCTAATTTTTGTATTTTTAGTAGAGATGGGGTTTCACCATGTTGGCCAGGTTGGTCAGGAACTCCTGACCTCAAGTGATCCACCCACCTCGGCCTCCCAAAGTGCTGGTATTACAAGTGTGAGTCACCATACCCGCCTACACGTATTTTTTTCATAGGTGAAAAAAATTCTAAGTAAAACACTAGCAGATCAAAGTTAGTGGCAAAATTTTTAAAATCAGTATTAGACTATGCCAAAAATCCTAAAAGGAAAAATTACTAATTAACATACTATATTAATAAAAAGAGAAGAATCATATAATCATCATTATAGATACAGAGAAAAAAAGCATTTAATATATTCAGCTCTCAAGTATGGTTTTAAAAAAACCTTTTAGCAAACTAGGAATAGAAGGGAATTTAATATCTTAAAGGGCATCTAGAATTCTGCAGCAAACATCACACTGAATGGCGAAATGTTAGAAAATTTCCCATTGCTATTATGAAAAGACAGGAATGCCTTCTAATATGATGTCTGATAAATATGTACTGGAGGTCCTAGCCAATGCCTTAAAAAAAGAAAATGAAACACAAGAATTAGAAAGGAAAACACAAAACTGTCTTTATTTATAGATGTCATGATTGCTGGCAAAAAAGAATCCACAAACTAATAGAACCAATAAGAATTCAGTCAAGTTACTGAAAGTAGTTTTTTTTTTTTTTTTTTGGAGACAGAGTCTTGCCCTGTCGGCCAGGCTGGAGTGCAATGGCATGACCTCAGCTCACTGCAACCTCTGCCTCCTGGGTTCAAGCGATTCTCCTGCCTCAGCTTCCCAAGTAGCTGGGATTACAGGCATGCGCCACCACAGCCGGCTAATTTTTTGTATCTTTTCAACATGTTGGCCAGGCTGGTCTCAAACTCCTGACCTTGTGATCTGCCCGCTGCGGCCTCCCAAAGTGCTGGGATTACAGGCGTGAGCCACCACGCCTGGCCCTGAATTCAGTTTTTATAAAATCATTGGCATTCTTAATTTCACTATATAACTTAAATATAACTTAAAACACACACACACACAATTCATAATAGCAATAGAAACTAAAAGGTACCTGGAAATAATTCTAACAAAAATTGGTGGTGATTACACTGGTGTTCATTTTAGAATTCTCTATATTTTTCTATGATGGATATTTTTCATGAGAAATGAAATGCTTTGATTCTACCAAATGCAATTAACTATATTACCATATAACAATAACAAAATAAAATCTCCTTTTGTCTCTATCCTAATGCCTTTTTCTGTAACAGGCTCTGCTGCTCCCTAGCTCTGTGACTTTAAGCAAGTTATTCAAGCCCTCTGAGCCTTCATTTCCTCATGTATTAACTGAAGATAATACCTTCTTTGCAGTGTTGTTGACAAGTTAAGAGCTTACTTAGTGCAGTGCATATGGAAGTAGTCAATGCTTGTCTATTTGATTCATTCATCTAACACATATCCATTGAGTCTCTGTTGTGTGCCTGGCACTGTCGTGGTCACTGGGTATAAAGCATTGGTCAAGACAGAAAAATCCCTGCAAGATGGAGCTTACAATCTAGTGGAGGAGGCATGCAATAATAATTAAGTTAAATACAGGATATAGTATTTAACTTAGATGGTGAGAAATGCTAAGGAGATAAATAAAGCCGGATGTTCGCTATAACTGCCTCTCCCCTCTTGTTTTTGATGTCTGTCTCTCTCATCAGTCTTTCTGTATTTCCTTTTCATGTTTCCTGTCTTCATCGATTTGCACTATCCTCATTGCTGTGACACCCTGGCACTGAACTGTTTACTGCCCAATAATCTTAATGATTAATTTCTGCTTACTAAGAAGACTTAGCTTCTGTGGAGTCTGAGACTGAGCTTTATGGCTCCTTTGTAGTCAAAGCGCTTAGCACAATGGTTAGCAAGTAGCAGTAGCTCTACAAACTCTTGTTGTTTCAAGGATTAAAATTTACAATGGAAAATTAACAGACTAACCGGTAACTGATCAGAGGCATTAATGAAGACAGCTTGAAGCCCCATGTCAAATCCGCACTTTCCCTAAAGTACCAGCTTCCAAGTTCAGCTCCGATGTTTTCTAAGAGTAATCTTAGGCAAGTTTCTTCACCTCATCAGATCTTTGTCTCCTTGTCTTATAAAACGGGAGGATGGAATAAAATGAAAATGTTTGTTCATCCTAAAACGACTAGCTTGGATTTTTATCATCTAAGCTTTCCATGTTAATTCATTATTTCATAGTACAATTCTCTCTTTCTATCCATGTTGACTTCAGATCAACATCCCAGCAAATAATTTCTTCATTTTGGAGACCCTTTCCTTATTTGATGCTATCTTTTGACTTCTTTGACTCTATGAACACAACAGTCGTGTCATGGGATCTTAGAACATAGTAGCAAAAGGGACCTCAGCAATAATAACAATAGTTACCAATTATTAAGCATCTAATAGATACTTTCCCTCATTTTAGTACTTCTATAATGTACATTTTACTGTCCTTTTAGAGAGCTGTAGTGCATAATGATTGAAGAGCAACTTCAGAGTCAAGACAGTCCGGGGTTCAAGTCTTGGTTCTGCCACTTAATGACTGTGTGACATTAGACAGCTACTTTAACTCCCTAAGCCTCACTTTCCTCCTTTGTAAAAGGAAAGTGTAACTTACCTCACATGGTTGTGATGAGGATTCAATGCCAAAATAAATCTCCGGTGGTTTACACAGTGGCTGCCACAGAGTCAGCAGTCAATAAATGTCGGATTTTGTTTTCAGTATTTATAAGCATTAGGGAGGGTAAAGGAACTCATCTAAAGTCTCAGATACTAAGTGGCAGAGCTAGGATCTCAACCTGGGCAGTTTAATCCACAGCCCGTATAATTACCCACACGGTGCTGTTCCTCCTCAGTGGCTCACAGGATCCCATTTCAGGGAAACTGATGGAAAGTTTAGTTTTAGAGACTGCATCTCACAATGACTGAGCAGAACCTGGACTTTGCTGAATTCCAAATGGGGTTGAAAAACCGACATAGTACTGGAGATGGAAGAAGGATGTGAAGGAGGTGCAGGACAGTGGACCTTGGCCTTGAGCTCTGTGGGAACAAGGACAGGAGTTTGTGGCAGGTTCTAGAGACAGAGGGTCATGTTCATGACCTGCTGGGCATCTAGTGGCCTTACAGTTAAGCCAGGGATTTTCCTCTCTAGCCTTTCTAGACCAAAAGAATTAACTGATCCGAGATGAAGGGTGTGGATGTATACAGAAGCTAGGTGCAGTTAAGGAGAAAATAAATAAATTTCACCAAGGAGTGCTCCAAAAGCCCCCAACTAGCCTCCACCACCTTATTTCCGAGACTTGGAGAGACCTAGTTCCCAACTCAAGTGGCCCCTCTAGGGGCCAAGTCACTTATGCCATCTCGGCCTTATTTTCCCATCTGTGCTATGAAGATATTGAACTAAATGACTTATAGGGGAATGGGAACAGATTATGGAGCCAGACCAAACTGAGGCAAATCCCTACTTGATCACTAATGAAGAGACTCATTTCCTCATTGGTAAGGGAGGATAATACCACCTACCTTACAGTTTGTTGTAAGAAAGAAACATACGTTCAGTGCTTAGCAGAGTTTTTGGGACAGAGTAAACGCTCAATAAACAGTAGATATGATGATGATAATAATGGTGGTGGTAATGATCATGACGAAGATAGAATGACAAAAAAAAAAATGCCAGAGTGTCTCATAAAGTCTCTAAAAGGCCGGGCGCGGTGGCTCATGCTTGTAATCCCAGCACTTTGGGAGGCCGAGGTAGGTGGATCACCTGAGGTCAGGAGTTTTAGACCAGCCTGGCCAACATGGCGAAACCCACCTCTACTAAAAATACAAAACTTAGCCAGGTGTGGTGGTCCGTGCCTATCATCACAGCTACTAGGGAGGCTGAGGCAGGAAAATTGCTTGAACCCGGGAGGCAGAGGCTGCAGTGAGTCAAGATAGTGCCAATGCACTCCAGCCCAGGCAAGGGAGTGAAACTCCATCTCAAAAAAAAAAAAAAAGTCTCTAAAAAAGCAAACTAGAAGGAAACGGGAAAAAAACAAGCAGTATACTGGTCAGCTTGGAGAGAGGTGAAAAGTTTTGGACATTTAAAGGGACTGCAGGATATCCACATGGAGATATCCTATTGGGACCTGGAAACATGGGATGGGAGATAAAGGCTTGGCCCCTCTCTCTGACCCTGGATCTATGAGGCCTTGATTACAGTAGACATTAATTGAGCTCCTACCGTAGGTGCACCATTCCACTGTGCACGATAGCAGCATGACATGCAAAAAAAAAGCTGGTTTTGAAATAATGTATTATCTATTAATCGTGTCATCTTGCATAAGTGCTTGGCCTACAAAATAGGAATAAAAATACCCACCTTACAACATGGTTGTAGTTATTAAATTAGAGAAGATAAGACTTTGAGCACAGAGACTGGCATATAGGAAAGTCTTTAGAAATGACTGTTCACATTCCCTTTTACAAAATAATCTACTCTAAATTGAAAAATGAAGACTGCCACCTGAAAAGACCAACTATCTTCAATGAATTACCTTTTCTAAGAACCATGTGCTAAATGAGGTCTTGAAAACATTTAGGGAAATAAGTAAATAGCTTGTTGCAGATTTAAATTTTCAAATTTGCTCCTAGAATTATGTCAGGTACATTGGTAGACAGCAATAGAAGGCAAAGTCCCCACCACGGGCATACTTAAAGTCCAGCTGGGGGAATAATACGCTGATGGAAGAGATAAAAGTGAGAGACGCTGTGTTAATAAATGCTGAACAGAGTGAGGGGTGCTCACATGAGGATGAGGCCAGTAGGTATGTGAGAGCTCAGAGGTGGCTCGGTGGGTGCCATTTTTGATGGTGTCATACTAATATAACTTCAGCAAGGAAAAGATTCACTTGCCACAAAGTGTTAATGACACTCACCTTGCCAACCACTAGGCTAAGCTGAGGATACAGCTGAGAAATGCAACCTCTGACCATGACGAGATCATAAGTGAGTGGAAAATTAGACTCTTGAGCAGACCATTTAGAACACTGTGTAACTTGTGCAGCTGACCAGACAGAGGAGGCCTACAGCACTACTTACTTTCTGTTTGATCCTTTTTTTCACCAGGGTCTTTTCACCTAATTCACTTAATGTTTGATGACTACGTGCTCTACCTGTTAGAATCTCTGCACTGTCAGGAGCGGGCCAATGAGCTCATGCGAGCCATGAAGGGAGAGGGAAGCACTGGTAAGCCAGCATTTTCCTGGGAATTGCACCACTTAGTAATGTTATTTGTATCCTTACTTCTGTGCTTTATGTTTCTTTAACTCTGTATCTCAAAGAATTTAGTTACGGTAAACAGGTCAAGTGGTATCAAACCAATCGTGTCTTTTTCCTCTTTAAAGTGGGCATGTGGGCTGGGCATGGTGGCTCACACTTGCAATCCCAGCACTTTGGGAGGCCAAGGTGAGCAGCTCCCTTAAGGCCAGAGTTCGAGACCAGCCTGGTCAATATGGCAAAACCCCATCTCCACTAAAAATACAAAAAATTAGCTGGGTGTGGTGGTACACACCTGTAGTCCCAGCTGCTCAGGAGGCTGAGGCACAAGAATCACTTGAACCCAGGAGGCGGAGGTTGCAGTGAGCCGAGATTGTGCCACCGCACTCCAGAGTGGGTGACAGAGCAAGACTCCATCTCAAAATAAGTACATAAATAAACAAACAAATAAAGTGGGCATGTGTATATATGCAAATTGCCTTGAGTGCCATGATGGTGATGGGAAACCACTGAAAAGTTTTAAGCAAGAGTGACATCACACAGATTAGAAGAATATTTCACTTTTTAAAGTATCTTAGAGACACTTGCCTTTACATTTGGTTCTAAAAACTTCCCGTGTCTATCCACAGCAGAAGTCCGAGAAGAGATCATCTTGACAGAGGCTGCAGAGGCTACGGCGCCAACCCCTTCACCAGTGCCATCGTTTTCTCCAGCAAAATCTGCCCCATCTGTGGAAGTGCCACCTCCCTCTTCCCCTGGTAGCAATCCATCCCCTGAGTACACTGGCCTCAGCACTACAGGTAATGGGAAGTCCCTCAAAAACTTTGGGGAGTGAATGTTTGAAGAAAGGGCTTTCTGCCAGCCTGGGCAACATAGTGAGACTTCATTTCCACAAAAAACTAAAAATTAGCCAGGCATCTTGGCTCACACCTATAGTCCCAGCTACTTGGGAGGCTGAGGTAGGAGGATCGCTTGAGCCCAGCAGGTTGAGGCTGCTAAGAGCCATGATCGCACCACTGCATTCTAGCTTCAGTGATAGAGTGAGACCCTGTCTAAAAAAAAGAAAAAAAGAGCTTTCTGGAAAAACATTCTTCCCCCACAATCTCCAAAAGATAATGCCAAAACCTAGGTATCTCCTGGATTTGTGAATGACGTACAGGTTCTCATTTATTCATTGGTACACATTCTGTATGCTGCTGTTTTCAAGTTGGCAAATTAAGCACATGATACAATCCAAAAACTAAGCCAGAAATGATTATAATGCTATATAACATAAATACACAAACATTCTTGAAAACAAGAAAGGGAACTCTCTGAATCAAAAACTGAGCTGCTTTCTTTTTCTCTGGAAAGGGAGGCAGACAGGAAACCTTACACTAAACTATGGCAACCACAAGCAGGCAGGGGCTGGGAATGTGAGTCTTGAGCTAAGCTAGAGTTGCCGGGCACATGGCATGAGGCTGATGCTACCGCCCACACAGTCCAAGATGTGCACAGGAGTCTCCTAAGATTAATTTACAACTAAGAATTACCCAAGCTTGGATACACACCCAAAAGAAGGCAGAGATCCAAACAGATGTTTGTACATCAGTGTTCCTAATAGCATTTCTCACAATAGCCAAAAGGCAGAAACTACCGAAGCGTCTATTGATGGATGATGGATAAAGAAAATGTGGTGTATATATATAAATGGAATATTACTGAACCTTGGAAAGGAATGAAATTCTGACTCATGCTACAACTCAGATGAACCTTGAAGGCAGTATGCTTAATGAAATAAGCCAGACACAGAAGGACAAATACATGATTCCATTTATATGAGGTACCTAGAAGAGTCAAAGTCACAGACACAGTGAATGGAATGGTGGATGTCAGGGGCTGGAGGGAGGGGAAATGAGGAGTTAGTGTTTAATAGGTACAGAGGTTCAGTATGTGATGATGAAAAAGCTCTGGAGATGGATGGTGGTGATGGTTGCACAACATGGTGAATATACTTAATGCCATTGAACTGTACACTTGAAAATGGTTAATATTGGGCATGTTGGCTCATACCTGTAATCCCAGCACTTTGGGAGGTTGAGGCGGCTGGATCACGAGGTCAGGAGTTTGAGACCAGCCTGACCAACATGGTGAAACTCTGTCTCTACTAAAAATACAAAAATTAGCCAGGTGTGGTAGTTGGCGCCTGTAATCCCAGTTACTCAGGAGGCTGAGGCAGGAGACTCGCTTGAACCCAGGAGGTGGAACCTGCAGTGAGCTGAGATCGCTGCAGTGAGCTGAGATCACTCCACTGCACTCCAGCCTGGTAAACAGAGCAAGAC
Organism: Papio anubis; assembly: GCF_008728515.1. Taxonomy (NCBI): domain Eukaryota; kingdom Metazoa; phylum Chordata; class Mammalia; order Primates; family Cercopithecidae; genus Papio; species Papio anubis. Next base: position 101,062,084 of record NC_044984.1, read on the forward strand.
TCCATCTCAGGAAAAAAAAGGGGTTAATATGGATATATGTTACCACAATTAAAAGTCACCCAAGCATCTGTGGAAGCCCAATTCCATGAAGGAGGAGCAACAAACTTAAAAACACAGAGAGTCTATATCCAAAGGAATAAAGTTAATGGGACAACCTGAAAAGTATTGTTAAGATGAGAACTAAAAAATCAGTCAGGCATGGTGGCTCACCCTGTAACCCCAGCACTTCGGGAGGCCAAGGTGGAAGGATGGTTTAAAGCCAAGAGTTCGAGACCAGCCTGGCCAATATACTGAGACCCCATCTCTACATAAACCTTTTTAAAAAGTTAGCTGGGCATGGTGGTGTGCACCTGTGGTCCCAGCTACTTAGGAGGCTGAGATGGGAGGATCATTTGATCCTAAGAGTTCGAGGCTGCAGTGAGCTATGATCAGGCCACTGTACTCCAGCCTGGGTGATAGCTTGTTTAAAAAAAAAAGAAGAAGAAGAAGAAGAAGAAAGAAAGCAAAGAAAGAAGAAAAAGAAATCATATCCATGAGAGTCAATATCTTCAAAAGGAAATATATAATTGTTGAAATAATAATTTCAATAGATAGGTTAAATATTAGAAAATTAGATCTAACTGAAAGGGATCAGTAAACCGAAAGACTGAGCTGAGGAATTCTCTGATAATGTGGCAAAAAGAAATACTAAGTATAAAAGTGATGTTGAGAAAAAGGACTGATAAAGTCAGAAATTGCAATATTCATTTAATAAGTGTCCAGAGAAAGAATAGAGAGAAAGTGAAGGTTATAATAGCTGAGAGTTTTATAAAATGGAATAAAGACAAGGCTTTTTAGACCAAAAGCTCTCATTGAACATGTGCTGAATAAATGGAAAAATTTAAAAAAAATCACCTCTAAGCCCACTGAAGAAAATCAAAGATAAAAGAAATCTTATTAGCTTCCCCAAAGAAAATGCATAGATAACCTCCAAAGGAGAGAAAACCAGACTGATAACAGACTTCTTATCTGCAACATTAGATTCAATATCTGAAACCATACTTTTGAAGTGTAAAGAAAAAAACTGCATTGAAAACTTTGGATCCAGAATCCTATATATGTTTATTCATTTATATATGTACACACATGTATTTTTCCCCCCCGTGAGGACATTTTATGTGTCAAGTCCTGTGCTGGGAAATAAATAGATTAATATGCCAAGGTCTTGCTACCAAGAGGGAACACAAGGATAAAGAAAAGTACACAGACAACTGTTATGGAAGGAAGAATGTGGTATATGCAATAAGTGAGATATGAACTAATGCTATGAGGTTCCCAAGGAAGGAGAGATTCTTTGTGGCTGGAAGTATCAGGGAAGACCTCACAAAGATTCCAAGCTTTGTGGAGTGGAGGGCTTGGTCAGGCTGTGATAATTAATTCATTATCTTTCCATCCAAACCTGCTCTACTACCCTCCTGTTACCCAGGCAACAAATACGGGCATCAGCTTCAAATCCTTCCTCTCCCTAAACTCCTGTATTAGTTGGGGTAGGCTAAGCTGGTGTGACAAATAGATCCAAACACAGGTGGAGTTAACAAAACAGAAATCTATTTCATGCTTGAAGGCAATACTGCTAGGGTATTCAGTCATAAAGGAGGCTCTCTGTAATGCAGCCATTTGGAAACACGTGCTCCTTCAATATTACGTTCCATCATACCCCAGGGCAGTGTTTCCCAAACTGTGATCCAAAGACCAGCAGTATCAGTATCTCTTGGAAACTTATTAGAAATGCTCATATCTGGTCCCGCTGCAGACCCAGTGAATCAGAAACTCTAGGAGCACGGCCCAGGAATGTTGTTCAACAAACTTCCAGGTGATTCTGATGCTCACTAGGTTAAGGACCACAGCCTGAGGGCTTTGTCAAGTCTGTAACCAGCCGGCAGAAATGGAAAAAGGGCATGGAGGATGAAAACCTACTCTCTTAAAAGCCCTGGCCTGAAGGTAGCACACGTCACTCCCACTTATATTCCATCAGCGAGGACTTAGTCACGTGGCCTCATGTAACTGCAAGAGAGGCTGGGAAATGTAGAATAGCATGTACCCAGGCAGGGAAGGGGGAACAGCTGTAGGGGCGACAGCAGGCATTCTCCATCACATTTCCTAAGTCCAGTTGTTCTAATACTAATCTAGATTGATCTGTTCCTTCCCATCCTACTTGTGCCTCTGGTTCAGGCCACCCCCACCTCTCACAGACAACAACAGTGACTCTCAAGCTGATACCCAACCTCCAGACTCCACTCTGTCCTCTCTCATTCTACCCACTAAGTCTCGTTTTCATGAAGCTTGTGCCTCCTCAAAGTGCTGGGGCAAAGAACCCACTGCCTCACTCTAAAAGCCTTAAAGAGCTCTCTTTCTCCAAATCACTTCTCACACTGTTCCTTCTTCTTGGGCTAGCCTCTTTCCACCCTCTGCCTGATAAAATTCTACTCATCTCCTTTGATGTTTCCCTCACCCTCCAAGTTAGACTCTTCCTCCAGACCCTCACAGCATGGACTTAATTATATCCTAATTCTATTTAGGACTGTTTCCAGAATAGACTCAGAACTAAAGTGTTTGTTGTTGTTGTTGTTGTTGTTGTTGTGGGGGGCCAAATAAATAGGGTCAGATTGCTCCATTCAGGATGTCTTTTATCATTCACTCATTTACTCATGTATCTACCCATTTATCCAAAAAATATTTCTCAGGTGGCTTGGATGTGCTAAACACTTTCAGATAGGTACAGATACAATGGTAAACAATAGAAGTGTGGTCCCTGCCCCCTGGGGGTTTATGTTTAGAGGTTAAGGTTCTTGATGAACAAACTGACAGTAACAATATAGTGTGAGGAGTGCTAGGTTGGAAGAAGGGTCAGAGTATTATGGGAGCATGAAGGAGAGGGGAGAAAAGGTATTCCAAGTAGAGGCAAGAGAGAGCATGTTACTTTCAGGAAACTTAAAAGTATATATCCTGGAGACTTTTGATTAATTCCTTCCCCAGAGTTTCCTCTCTGTGGAACTACACCTACTTAGAGAGGGATTGAGTGGATGCTTAAGAAACTGGAAGGACTTGCTGTCTTGTGTACTAGCCCATAAACTCAGTGGCCCTCTGTCAGGGACAGCTAAGGAAATTGGATTCTTCAAAGTATTGAAAAGTTGGGTTGTTGATAAATGGCATTAGATCAAGCTTTGATTTCACTTCAGGTACACAGCTAGTGAGCCCTCTTCTGTGGAAATTTAGATGTGAGATCACCACATTTGTTTATATAGATGCGCCTCAAACTGTATTTTGTTTTCTGCTTTGAGGAGGAAGAATGTGATCAGGCTCCCACCTCCCTCCCATTTTCTTTCCATAGTGGGTTGTTGTAGTTCCCGCTTAGAAGGCTCAGAAAAAGTAAGTGTAGTGAAAAGAATGACTTTGTTCACTGAACATTAAAAGGAAAGAGAATTCAAGTACCGTTCACAGCTCTTCATGCAGGTCTGAGGAGTTCTTCAAAGACTGGGATTATTGGGCAACCATCCTGAGTCTCCTTTCTCCCTAAAGAAAGAGCCGTTTACCCAAATATCCCTGTCACCACCAGGGAGACACACATGAGTCTGCTAGTGATAACATCCTTACTTCTGAAATAAACAGGGAAATTATACAAATAATACAGTTCTGCATTGTGAAGCAGAAACCATTTGGATGAAACATTTCTCAAAGTGTATCAACATTTCAAATAAGGAGACACACTCTAAGGGAATAAGGGATGGGAGGGAAGAGTGTGAAGGAAACATGTCTAGGATCTTCTCATAGTTCTCATCCAGCTAGTGAGTGTGCCTGGCTTTCTTCGAAGCAATGTGGAGGCCTCAAAGTACGGCAGGTGTGATAGACAAGGCCACAGGAATATCATAAATGTCTTCAGATATTTCTGTGCAATGTGTTCAAGAGCCATAAAAGTAGCTTCTTAGAAATACAAATGTGAAACAGGTTCTCTTCAGATGATTTTAAGCTTTGAAGATTTTGGCACATTCCAGCTTTGTTCTCAGATATCTCCAGGGGGCATTAAAAATGTCATCCTATATAAGACTATGTATGATATTTTTCTCAAGTACCACTTTTGAAATACTCCATTGCTAAATTAGACTGGATCTGGGCATGTAATGTAGGTCATGGTCTTGGAGAAAAGAAACCTAATTTCCTAACAACATGTATGATTGTATAGGCACATTATATTATAAAGCACAAATTATTTACCCATGACAGAAAGCTAAATATTAGGAAATCTATTATGGTAGGCTTCTTACGTTTGGAATTTGTGCAAATTTTCATTGAACAATAGTGTAAATTGTAAAAAAATTATGTAAATCTTGTAAAATGTATCTGCCATGTTTCTTTTTTTTAAAAAAGTCACCTCAGCACATGGTTTTCATGCCCAGTTAATTTTTATTTCTATTTAAAAATTATCGCTTGATTTATATCCCATCTACTTTCCAAAAAGTTTTGAAGCAGTTTATAATAAATAGAGGAAAATCAATTTCATAAAAAGGACCAAAACCAGGAAGAAAGAAATAAAGGTGAGGAAAATTAAATGAAACAAATGTTAGCTTTAAAATTTTATTAAAATCTTATTAATACGTGAATGTTATGTGACCCAGTTATTTTGTTGGGTTTCCAGCTTATCGCTGATCAGACAATGTAAATATTGCCAGGTTTGACTTGTTGAGAATTACGGCCGATCAAGCACCTGGGACTCTTTCACAGACAAATGTCCCACTTTGGATGGACACTTCTCCATTTTTCCGCTGTGAAAAAGGAACAGTATCATGTGTGCTTGGTGGCACAAAGCTAAAATTAATTCATTGCGCATAACCTTTTGGCATCCTCTGATACAAGGACTAGGGAACACAAGGTAGTACAGATAATGAGTTATGACTCACTAGGAAAACAGTCACTCTGCTTATCTGTATCTATGTCTAGTTCCATATCCATGTTTCTAAATATATTTTACTAAGATTGTACTTATTAATTGATTTTTTTAATGGGCAAAGAAAGGGAAATGAAATAAATTTCGGCTACCTAAAATTAAACCTGATATATGGCCAATTTTGGTTGGGTTTATGGCAATGTCATGATAAGAGGCTGGTTAAAGGATTCCATTCCAACAGATTTCCGCAAGGTAAAACCTAGCCTGTCTGTTCACTTTCTCCCCCAAATTTGTAGGCTTGCTACCCTCCCTCATGACCTGGCAAAGTTTAGAAACCTTAACTTTCTTTAAGGAAAACTGGCTCCTTTCCTCCTTGGAAGCATGGCAGACAGTGCCAAACTGATCAGTCTATTTAACATGACATTGGGCTGCAATTCTTTCATGTCATCTAAAGAAAAACGTTAAGCTCCTACCCTGTCCCATCAGGCCACCAAAGGGTTCTAAAACCTCATTTATGATGTCATTTTAAGTATTCCCTCCTTCAGCAATGACAATAAAAGTTAACTATTAAACTCATGTTTTCAACTTCCCACCATGGGTTCCCTGCAACACAAAACCAGCAAATTAAATCACTGAGATACTAGGATACTTAATGAAATAAAAGCGAATTCCTCATAAATGGCCCTAACTGTAGAACATCTGGCCTGCCCAGCTGCATTTTCTCTACATCAGTCGAGGATGTAACAAAGATAACCGACCCTTAGTCTTTCCAAATAACAAAAGCCCAGTTATTCTGAGGGCAGCTAAACCGAGTGGGATAAGATGGACACTTATCCCACAGGACCTCAGAGTTGTCACTGCTAGTGAATTCCTCTTTCTTTCGTCCCTGCTGCTGCTTTTTCTTTAAAGTAATGGAATCACGAAAAAAAAGCTGGGATTGAAAATAGATTAATCGACTCTTTTTTTTTTGGATCACAAAATCAAATCTTAGCTTGCTGCTGGGACTTTGGGCTCCCTCATTCATTCATTGTTCATTCATTCAACAAATATATATTTCGTGTCTAATTTGTACCAAGTCCTGGGAGTACAGAAGTGAAAAAAAGGAGTCATAGTCACTGCCTGCAAGGTACTTACATTCTAGTGGGTAAGAGTCAATACAGAAGTAAACTGCCAGGTAAAGGTGCAATTTCAAATGGTCAAAGTGTTATGTGTAAAAATATTAGTGTGCTATTAAAAAGTATAAAGTGGGGACCCATCTTAGTTGGTGGTCAGAGAATGCCTCTCTGATGAGGTGACATTTATCTGAGACCTGAAGTTTTACAAGGAGCCAGCTACATAGAGGTTGGGGAGGGAAAAAGAACTTTCTATGCGATGGGGAAAAGCACGTGCACAGGCCTCAGGCAGCAAAGAGCTTGGCGTAGTGGGAACTGACAAATGTATATAATAAGTAAGGAAGACAGTGGCAGGAGAGGAAGTTGCAGAGCTAGGCAGAGGCTAGATTATGCAGCAACATAAGAAGGAACTGATTCATTTGCTGCCCCTGGTCAGTTCTGTCAATCAGATTTTGACCACGGAACTATTGGTAAAGTGTAACTCAAACAGGTGAGGTTTCCAGCTTCAATAGGTGGTCTCTTTAAACACAGCTGTCTTAAGGATAGATGATAACCAATGACGAAGGTTGCAGTGAGCCAAGATCGCGCCCCTGGCACTCTAGCCTATGTGACAGAGTGAGACTCTGTCTCAAAAAAAAAAAAAAAAAAAAAGATGATAGCCAATGGCATACCTAGAGATATAGGTAAATATCAATATATAGTCTTCTTTCCCTGTCTCAGTCATGAAGATTACAGGAAATGCTTGTTTAATAGCAAATACTGTTAAGCAACATTGTCCAAATAGAAATTTCTGTGATGAGATGGAAATTATTTCTATCTTAGCTATCCAAAACAGTAGCCATTAGCCACCTGTGGCTACTAAGCACTTCAAATGTGGCTAGTGGAACTAAGAAACTGAATTTTTAATCGTATTTAGTTTTAATTCATTTAAATTTCAATAGCCATGAGTGGCTATAGGATAGGGCAGAGCAGCTCTAGAATCTTGACACACTTAAATAAGCTTACAAACAAAAGGCATAGGTTAGCTTAAAACTTGAGCAACATCTGTGATGGTTCACAGAATCCTCCTAAGGAAAAGGTTAAAACTGTGGTCCCCAACCTTTTTGGCACCAGGGACTGGTTTTGTGGAAGACAATTTTTCTATGGACTAGGGAAGTGGTGGGGGCGATGGTTTCAGGATGAAACTGTTCCACCTCAGATCACCAGGCATTAGACTCTCATAAGGAGCGTGCAACCTAGATCCCTTGCATGTGCAGTTCAGAGGGTTCACACTCCTATGACAATCGAATGCTGCTTCTGATCTGATAGGAGGCAGAGCTCAGGCAGTAACGCTTGCTTACCTACCACTCACCTCTTGTGCAGCCCAGCTCCTAACAGGCCATGGACCGGTACTGGCCCTGGGGTTGGTGACCCCTGGGTTAAAGGATTCAGTCCAAGATCTGAAAAAAAGGGTACAGCCAGGTAGCTTGGGAAGCACTCTAAATTTTCACAAGTCTGTAGCAGAATCTCAAAGCTTCTGGGTTTCTTGTTGTTGTTGTTGCTTTTGAAACAGGGTCTCACTCTGTTGCCCAGCCTGGAGTGTAGTGGTGTGAGCACAGCTCACTGCAGCCTCTACCTCCCGAGCTTAAGGGATCCTACCACCTCAGCTTCCCAAATAGCTGAGACTACAAGCACACACCACCACATCCAGCTTTTGTATTTTCTGTAGAAACAGGATTTTACCATGTTGCGCAGGCTGGTCTCAAACTCCTGGGCTCAAGAAATCAGCTCACCTCAGGCTCCCAAAGTGCTGGGATTAGGCATGAGACACTGCGCCTGGCCAACTTGGATTTTTAATGGCCCTTAACATACAGGATGTGTGACACGAGGCAGTATGTTATAGAGCCTTGTTACTCAAAGTGTGGTTCACTGACCAACCACATTGTCATCATTTAGAAGTCTGATATAAAGGCCTCACTCCCAACCTACTGAATCAGAATCTGCATTTTTAACAAGATCTCCAATGATTCAAATACACATTCAAGTGTAAGAAACACTGCTATGGAAAGGGTTTGGGGTTGGGCAGACCCACATTCAAATCCCAACTCTGCCACTTACCTGAGTAAGTCATTTAACCTCTTGGGCCTCAATTTTCTCACCTGAAAAAGGAGGTAATACTACCTACCTCAAAAGGTTGTTGTGAAGACTGAATGGGTCAATGTATAAAAGGAAATGAGCATGAGATCTGGTTTATGTTAGATGATCATTAATTCATTTATTTGACAAATCATTACTGACTGTCTATTATATTCCGAGCACCCTTCCTGTCCTATGCTTAAAACCTGTTCCAAAACAAAGCAACCTTGGGGAAGAAGAGTGTTTTGTTGGGGATGGGAGGGGAAGAAAATGTTCCCCTGTAGCAGTTTCAATACTGTAAGGTGACCAACAACTGCTTCTCTTGGGATCTTTACAGGATTCTCAAATATCAGGGGCTTCCACCGCTATCCTCAGACCTTTAAATAAATAGAAATGTGAGGAGAGGAGGGGAGAATAAGAGAAAAATATAGGAATTGAACAAATAGGGAAGATTTGCTATTGTTTTAAAAAGCATTAGACTTGTCTTAAAAACTAAGCACAAACTGTAAGCTGCACAGATTTTCTTTTATTAGCTTCCTTAAAAAAGAAGCAGCAGCAATTCTCACTGGAGGTCTCACTGGTAGGAAAGGGAATTCAAGGGGTGTTCTTTTCTGCTCCCCAGGCAAAAAGGGTTTCTCACCCAAGCCAGTAGGTGTTAATCTGCTTAAGCCTGCCTGAGTGGATGTGTTAGATTGCTGGCACATGGCCATTTAGGGGTTTTGTTCCCCAGACCACAGGAGCCCATTTTTCCAAGAGTTCCACTAGCTTTTTGTTTGATAACGTCTATTTCTAGCAGCATTTACTCCTTCAACAACAAATTCAATGGAACGAAAATTTACTGAACACCTACTATTTGGCACACCCTCTGTTGGGGATACAGAGATGAATAAGGAACAGTTGCTGTGCTCCAGGGGCTCACACAAAAGTAACTTCTGTTGCATTCTCTCAGGTGATGGCTATTATCATGACTTCTTCCCACTGCTTGGAAAAAAAAATTCTTTGGTTTCCTTGGCTGTCCCGTTTAAATATCCACTGACCTCGCTGTGCTCCCCTGAGGTCCCAGAGGCTTCAAGGGTTAATTACTCGCTTGTTGGGGCTGGTTCATTGTTCTCCCAAACTGCCCACCCTCTCCGATTCCATTTCCAATTCTAAACTTTGTTTAATGTATTCATATTTTTCTTTTTACAGAGGCAATACACATTCATTACAGAAAAATACAGATAAGTAAAATAAGGGAAAACATTTTAAAACTCTCCTCAATCCCACCACTAATGATAATCTGTTTTAATAAACATGACTTTTTAAAAACTATAACAGTAATATAATTTCACATGAAGTTCAAAACATAGAGGAGGGCAATTATGCATAATCCAGTCATCTAAGTCGTGATCATTTTGGGGATCTTCCCTTCCCATTTTCTTGTACTTACAAATCAAGCCTGACAAATCATTATCAAGCCTTACAAATCAAGCCTGCTAAAGTCATTATCTTTTGGGGGAAGAATATGGAGTAGATGTGCAAAGCAGGAAGGGGTACTTTCGGCTGTGCTGGTGAGTAAGGACACCAGTAATTTTATAGAAAAACATGTTAGGAAATTTGCCGTAATTGGCCAAATTACCGTTGCTATTCAAATGTTTCATCACTGGTAAAAGAATCTCACCCAAGAAACTTGCCTTTCTTCCTTGGGGTCTGAAATGAGATATACAGAAATATCTATTTTAAGAAGTTTTCATGTAAGAATACCTGAATTCGTAATGAAGAGTGCTTGAATACCATTAAAAGCCTACAACATGCCAAGATCTCTGACATATATTATCTCAGTTAACCCTCACAACAGTCCTGCAAGATAGATATTGTTACTCCTGTTTTAAAGATGATGAAACAGAAGCTCATAAAGTTTAACAGGCTTGCCCAAGATCTTACAGCTAGCACCTGGCAGAACCAGAACCCAGAGCAAAGAGACATGACAGTAGAGAGTAGAAAGTGTGTGGCAGAAAGTATCTGGGTTTGGAGCCCGACTGAACCACCCACCCACTCCAGCACCTTGGGCAAGTTATTTAACATTCTAAGTTTCCTTGAACTGGACTTTTGTGTGATGCCATTAGCCTGCAGTTAGTGTTGACAAAAGGAACCATCCTTAGAATTAAGATGAAGTCCATTGTAAGGGTGTTGAGGACATTGTTGAACAGTTCATAGTTAAAGATATTTCTGTTTGCTCTGAATATGGAGGACAGTATACTCCCGAGCAATCGTCAATCTTAGTGCTCCTAACTATTCAGGTTTCCAGGAGCACTGGCTCCTGGAAAACTCGTATCTAAGTTTAAAATTCACATATAGGAAGAATTTGGGCGGCATGTTTCACCTCATTCCGACTGCACTTTTTGCCTCCAATTCTGCTTTTCTTTCTTCTTTCATTCCCACTTCCATTTTATTGTCTCGAATCTTTTATATTGCTATACACTCCCTTAAATTCTTTTGGATTTAACCTTCAGTTTCCTCACCTATAAAATGGGGGATAATGTTCTTTTAAGGGTGTGTGACAAGCACTCAGCACACTGCATGGTCTGTAAGAGATGCTCAATAATGGTGTCTCCTTTCATACTCTTGGAATAAATCTTTGCCACCTCATTACAACAAAGGACATTATTTGCATTCCAAAAGATTCTTCAATTTATGAAAGGGCTCACCAAAGGGTTCTTTTAACAATAAGCCAAGGTATTTAAAATAGGATACCATTTCCACATTTCTTCAAGGGTATTCCTTACCGAGTCTCTGTCACATAACTGGCACTGCGCTGATCCACCAACTCTGCTTCCTCCCACTACTCCATGTCAATGCAGCTCCTCTCATATGCTATTTGCAAAGTCCCTGGGATGGAATGGACTAATTTTTAAAATGAAAACCTTTCCTTTATCTTCCCAGAGGAATTTTTAGATAGAAATGGTCTACTGCAGAAAATACAGAACGGGAGATCAAATTTTCTCTTTTACTTCACCTTAAAAATGTCCTCCCTTAAATTCTTCAGTTTTCCATGTACCTAAAGGGGGATGTTGGATCCCATTCCCTCTGCCTTCTAAAACAAGCTTGATTATTTCCACCATATTAACATATTTTAAAATTTATCAGAAATTAAGTTGTCTGATGAGTTTAATATTGCTGTTAATGATTTATTAAATTATCATTAAAAAAAAATTCTAGGCTAGGAGTGGTGGCTCATGCCTCTAATCCTAGCACTTTGGGAGGCTGAGGTGGGAGGATCACTTGAGACCCGGAGTTAAGACCAGCCTGGGCAACATAGTGAGACCCTGTGTCTATAAAAAATTTCAAGGCCGGGCACAGTGGCTCATGCCTATAATCCCAGCACTTTGGGAGGCTGAGGCGGGCGGATCATGAGGTCAGGAGTTCGAGACCAGCCTGACCAACATGGCAAAACCCTGTCTCTACTACAAATACAAAAATTAGCCAGGTGTGGTGGTGTGCGCCTGTAATCCCAGCTACTCAGGAGGCTGAGGCAGGAGAATCGCTTGAACCCAGGAGGCAGAGGTTGCACTGCGCTGAGATTGTGCCACTGCACTCCAGCCTAGGAGACAGAGCAAGACTCCGTCTCAAAAAAAAAAAAAAAAAAAAAAAAAAAAAATTTAAAACTTCGCTGGGCATGGTGGTACATACCTGTAGTTCCAACTACTTGGGAGGCTGAGGTGGACGGATCTCTTGAGCCCAGGAGGTCAAGGCTGCAGTGAGGGCCATGATCATGTCATTGCACTCCAGCACGGGTGACAGAGTAAGACCTTGTTTCAAAAAAACCAAAAAACAAAAAACTAACCATCTCATAAAATATTAAGCATTTAATTTTGTCAGGTTTTTATCCCCCAGTCTTTAGCACTTTCAAGGTATCCAATTAAATTAAAAAATAGACAAAGGGAATTCATAATTTGTATAGAATAGGTCACTGTCCAGGCCACTGTCTAATAATCTTCAAAAAGACCTGAGCTGGCAGATCCCAATAATCTACTTATGTTTGCTTAAAGCAATTTGTTGGATCCTTAACACCTGTTGAGTTAAGCACTGAAAAGTTAATTGGCAGTGCCTATCTAGGCTGTATTTCCCCAGGCTTTCCTTTTCCTTCTGGCCCTCCCTTCCTTTCTATTTATCTTTCCCTTCCCTTTTCTCCCTTCTAAAATTTTTATTGAGTCTTTTGGTGGCCAGGCTTTGTACTAAGCACTGGGAATCCACTGGTGGCCAAAATCCTGGCCAGGCCCCTACCCTCTTGGTGCTTTCTGTCTGGTGAGGGGACCATTAATCAAATCACATTCACTAATGGGTGTAGGATTACAAATTGCAGTAGGTACCACTTAGGCCTACAGTACAGTGAGGGATCTGGCCTAGTCTGGGATTAGGAAGACGACAGCTTTTTGGACTGTGAGAGGAAGAATGAGTGGGTAATAAGGCAGCAGAAACATGTGCAAAGGCCCCGAGGTGCTGGGAACTGTGGTGCTCTGGAGACGATGAAAGATAATGTGGCTGGACCAGATAAAACAAAGATAGGGGATGGGGGATGCCTCTGGTGAGCTCAGCAGAGTCAGAGATACATGTCTTGTAAAGATTTTGGCCTTCAACTTAAGAACAAAGGGAAGCCACTAAAGTAAGGAAGAACAAGGGATGTGAGAACTGTTAATGATCGAGACGTCTTAATTTGTCTCTGCAGGAGCAATGCAGTCATACACGTGGTCTCTCACATACACAGTGACGACGGCTGCTGGGTCCCCAGCTGAGAACTCCCAACAGCTGCCCTGTATGAGGAACACTCATGTGCCTTCTTCCTCCGTCACACACAGGATACCAGTTTATCCCCACAGAGAGGAACATGGGTAGGTAACTTTCTAGGGATGCTGCTGGACTTTTAAAATTTGATCTAAACAGGACGGGTGCAGCAGCTCACACCCTATAATCCCAGCACTTTGGGAGGCCGAGGTGGGCCTTTAAGTCAGGAGTTCGAGACCAGCCTGGCCAACGTGGTGAAACCCTGTCTCTACTAAAACTACAAAAATTAGCCAGACATGGTGGCGTACACCTATAATCCCTGCTACTTGGGAGGCTGAGGTGGGAGAATTGCTTGAACCTGAGAGGCAGAGGTTGCAGTGAGCCGAGATTATACCACTGAACTCCAGCCTGGGTGACAGAGCGAGACTCCGTCTCAAAAAAAAAAAAAAAAAAAAAAAAAAAAAAAAAAAAAAAGATCTAAAGAGGGGTTTCCTTAACAGCTGTTTTCTCAAAGAACAGGAAGGGTGCTACCCTTTGCTGAGTTCCCACAATATCGTGAGCACTGTATTGTGTAATCCCCACAACAACCAGGGTAGGTAGGTAGGTAAGAAGGTGTTAGTGACCCCATTTTAGATGAGGAAATTGAAACTTGGTTCTCTTCAGTTCCCCAAGGTCACACAGCTGGCACATGGTGGGACCTAACTGAGCACATATCTGACTCCAAAGCCTGTGTTCCTCCCTCTTCACTCCTTTAACGCCTCAGCTGAAAACCCCTTTCAGCAGTTCTCCTGGCTGGCTCTTTGTACAAATTGCAGACTTACAGAGCGTCATCTTAGGTTCAAGTCTTTTATGATTCCACTTAGAGAAGGGCTTCCTCACCTGAGGGCTGGAGGTCCCTTTAGGGCTGCAGTTATTCATGAGGTTCAGGGGATTCCCCATAGGTTCTAGCGGTGCTTTATGCCCTGGAAAGATGCATCATTTGTTTTGCCCATACGTATATATTTTTCAAATGTGTGGAGTGATGTTGCTGTGATGAATGAACTACAAATCCATACAAAAGTGTTACTTGAATCCTCGTAGTTCTTTGCCATTATGCATTGTCTTTATCAAAAGACACTAACCTTTCAATGTCTAATGAGCAGTGATCTGAAAAGCACTTAGGATATTAAAAAGAGACCCTGACTGGGCACAGTGGCTCATACCTGTAATCCCAGCACTTTGGGAGGCCAAGGTGGGTGGATCACTTGTGGTCAAGAGTTTGAGACCAGACTGGCCAACATGATGAAACCCTGTCTCCCTACTAAAAATACAAAAATGGGCCAGGCGCGGTGGCTCATGCCTGTAATCCCAGCACTTTGGGAGGCCGAGGCGGGTGGATCACGAGGTCAGGAGATCGAAATCATCCTGGCCAACATGGTGAAACCCCATCTCTACTGAAAATACAAAAATTAGCTGGATGTAGTGGCACGCGCCTATAGTCCCAGCTACTCAGGAGGCTGAGGCAGGAGAATCGCTTGAACCCAGGAGGCAGAGATTGCAGTGAGCCGAAATTGCACCACTGCACTCCAGCCTGGCGACAGAGGGAGACTCCATCTCAAAAAAACAAAAAAAGAAAAATTAGATGGGCATGGTGGCAGGCGCCTGTAGCCCCAGCTATTCAGGAGACTGAGGCAGGATAATTGCTTGAACTCAGGAGGCGGAGGTTGCAGTAAGCTGAGATCACACCACTGCATTCCAGCCTGGAGAATAGAGCAATACTCCATCTCAAAAAAAAAAAAAAAAAAAAAAAAAGAGAGAGAGAGAGAGAGAGAGATCCTACCATGTGGTGCAGTGGGCCTGACCACTCCCAGGCCAGGTTCCAACAGACCAGTTGTGGGGTACATGAGAGGAGGAGGGGGAGGACCTCTCAGGTCCCTTCCACAGTTGGCCCAGCATAGTGCAGCACAGCGGTGACCTGACAGTGTGCACAGGCCCGGATGTTGGTGTACTTTTCCATAGGTTCAAGTGCTCCCAAGCAGTCAATCGGGCAGCCATTATTTTCTCAGGAGGCCTTTGAGAGTATTTCCACACATTTAGAATAGACTCTGAAAACCCTGTTTCAGGGAGATTTTTGATTCAGCAGAAATAGCAGAAAAAATACTCACATGGTCATAGGTCAGCATCTTTGCTATAAAGATGTTACTAAGAAGAACAGTGATAATAATAGGCTATGTCTACACAGGACTTTCTGGTTTATAGAGTGTGTTCACACATATGATTCTCAGAATGACCGTGCACAGTATTTTTATGGATGTGAGAAACAGGGCCGTGAAAGTCACAGCTAGAAAGTGGTGGAGTCTGGCTTAGAACCGGGGTCTTTGATGCCTGTTTGACCATGCCATGGTGTTATCCCCCCAGGAGACAGCTTACAGAACCCCACTATATCCTTCCCCATGATGTGGAAGCAGAGGCCTGAGTGATATAAAAACATAAATCTCACAGTGGTTTCTTTTTTGTTATCCCTATTTGATTCCAGGATACAACAGGGGTTTTAAACACAGCAGGAGTAGAGGTTTCCATCACTAATGATGTTTGGCTCAGGGCTAGATTTCATCTCTGAACGCTGGCTGGGGGAAGGGAGGTATGTTCTAGTTGTTGAAGGAATAGGAAAATCAGCCTGGGGTTTTAAGTTAACCATAACAAGGCCACAAAAGTGGAAATGGTAAGAATCAAAAGGAAGAGGCCAGACGGGAGCACTGTAATCCCAACATCACTTTGGGAGGCCAAGGTGACCACCTGATGTCAGGAATTTGAGAACAGCCTGGTCAACATGTGCAAACCCCGTCTCTAATAAAAATACAAAATTAGCCGGCGCGGTGGCTGCAAAGACACCTGTAATCACAGCTACTCAGGAGGCTGAGGCAGGAGAATCATTTGAACCCAGGAGGTGGAGGCTGGGTGGCAGTAAGCCAAGATCATGCCACTGCATTCCAGCCTGGGCAACAGAATGAGACTCTGATTCAAAAAAAAAGCTAATAAAAGAATGAAAAATGGGTTAGTGAAGGGGAAGAAAAGAGAGAAAAAAAGAAAAAGGAAAAACATAGATGAGGTTTTTAAAAAGTTGTCAAACTGATCGGTTCTTGCAATTACTCACACTATTCAATGTGCTTGATGCATTTTAGATACACGGGAAGCTATAACTATGGGAGCTATGGCAACCAGCATCCTCACCCCATGCAGAGCCAGTATCCGGCCCTCCCTCATGACACAGCCATCTCCGGGCCACTCCACTATGCCCCTTACCACAGGAGCTCTGCACAGGTGAGTCAGTGGTCCTGGTTTCTTGCCCAGACCTTGGTATACTTGGTGCCAAATCTGGTTAACACAGTTCGTAAACTGTTATGCATGCTGTGTGTGCAGCGTGTATGTCCCCAAGGAGAGGACAGTCTTTTCATCAGCGTCATTTTTGGCCTCCAATGGCTGGCCCACAGTGGGTGCTCGGCCAGCGTTCATGCTCCATTTGCTCTCACATGCCTGGTTGCTAAACAGTTTGTTTTTCATTCTATCCTCTCTTTGACTTCTTCATGCCAAGATCTAATCGGCCGCATGTCTGCTGCCCTTTTTCGGGCAGCTACCCTCACCCTGGGCCTTGGGTCTCCTTTCCCATCACCACTCTCCTGGTGCAGACCCTCATGGAGTCTTGTCAGGACTGGTCTCTCAACATCATTCTAACTGGTCTCGTGGTGTCCCGTGTCTGCTCTTTTCATCCAGCCCACACACGTAATCTTAAGCGGAAGAATCCTCCTGAAATGGATCCCTTTTCAAATCACTCTCAGGCCCTGTATCTCCTTGGGCTCCTCACTGTCTAATAAGCCAAACCAGCCCTCCGTGGTCTGTGGGGAATGGACAGGCCATGGCACCTGGCTGCATTTGGAAAACCACCGCTGGACACCCTATCTGTCTAACACTTTCCTGTGCATTGGCTCTGATCCGACTGGTTGCCAGTTCCACTCTGCGTCCTAAGTATCTCTGTATGCCCTCTGTGCTCATCTCAGCTCAGGCCTTTATTATATCGAACCTAGATGAAGACAGAAGCCTTCCTGATGATCTCTATGCCTCTAAAAAGTGCCCCATCTCTGGTTCATCCCCGACACTGCAGCTAGAGGAGTCTTTCGGAAAAAACCCAACTGACCATGATACTTTAGCTGTCTTTGGCACATCATCGCTTTCCAGGTCAAGTTCAATTCCTTAGTATGTCTCTTAAGACTCGTTACCTTTTTGGCCTACTCACCAACTCCCTCCCTCCCCCCAGCCATGCCAGCCCTCATGTGGTTGTCTTGGATGTGCCGAGTTCCTCCATGTCTTTGTAGATATTGTTTCCTCGGGCTGGGTGTCTCTTCCCCAGTTTCTTCTGCTGGGCATTCATGACAAGCATCTTGCTGTCTTTGTGGCATTCCTGAAAGTACCCCCTTGCTTCCTCCAGGACCTTATTAGGTGCCACTCCCTGGGTTTCCTCTCTCAGTAGCATTTCTCACACCCTGTTATCATCACCAACTTTCCTGTTTGACACGCACAGAGACCCTAAGCTCCCTGAAGGCAAAGATTAAGTCCAGTATCCTCAAGTCACAGCACTTGGCACCTACAAAAAGAGGAGCTACCTTCTCCTGAACACGTGCTATATGCCAGGCTCTGCGCTGAGCACTCTCCACATCCCTTGGATAACCCCTGCAGAAAAGGAAGTGAGACTCACAGTAACCTGCCTGAGGAGTTGAACCCAGGAGCTGTGACTCCTGTCCAGGCTCTCAGGCACCACCCCCTGCTGCCTCTCAGATGCAGGCATTCACTAAGTGTACACTGAGCAGATGAGTACATGGGAGGTGGCGTCAGCATGAACAATAGTACGGTGTGCTGAGCATGCTCACTCTATTCTGCAGGCACAGGAAGCTAGGGAGTGGTAAGATCAGAGCTGTGATTAACAAAGAGAGCTCTCAGGGTCCCCACAGAATGAACCAAGAAGGGGGGCTGGTGGAGGCAGGGGGCTCTGCTCCAAAGCACTTGTAGAAGTTTAGGAATGAGATGGCAGGACTGACGCTAGCGTGGAGGCTGTAATTACATCAGCTGTTAGCACACAGAGTCGTCTCTGAAGGAGGGCACCAAGGAGAACGTATCCACAACACATGGCACTCTGGGCAAACAGGTGTTTGTTTTGATTTCCATCTGCAGTACCAAGGGGAGCCCTGGTTTAATCCCCAGACAAGCCAAGAAGTTGATTCCACTAAATCATCACCTGGGGCATTCATTATAGGTTTCCAACTGCGTCACACAGAGATGCCAGCTCCTTAGGAGCTCCCTCTCTTGGGAGCACTCTGTGCTCCTCACTGTGATCCACTGCATGACTCAGAACGGCTGCAACAGCCTAGATCACTCCACACACTCCAAGCATCTCATTCATTCATTCATTTCTCAAATGGCTCCTGGGTAACTACTATGTGCAAGCACTGCACTAGCCACTGGGAGCACAGTGAGAAGGAGACAGAGCATGCCTGCTTTGGTAGAGCTTACGCTCCAGTGGGAGACAGCATCATCAAGCCACAACTCTGGGCATTGTCTTCCCTCCTTCTTCACTTCCTCATCCCCCCTCATGAAATGGCAGAAGCTGGTTTTCTGGGGTGATATTTTTAAAGCCATTGCCATAAAAAGAAGCCAAAGTCTCCTCAAGGCCCATGAGGTCCTGCTCTGGAAGCCACAACAGTCTCCAACTGGAACACTGTCATTTAATAGCTGGTCTTAATAGAATGGCCCAAGGACACGCGAAAGCCCATGGAAGGGCCCTTTTAATCCAGACAAGGTATGAGAGTCCAAAGGGTCCTAGGCCAGGCTCTTCGCCACCATGCCCTGTGACTCTTAGACGAGTGCCTCTGACACTCCCCTCAACACACACACTCCACACTTCGTGGTTTATGCCTTAGTCTCCACATGTAAAATAGGGTGGAGAGAAATTTATTACATCGGTCTCTACCTAGGTTTATGAGTGAGGTCAGTGTTCAAAACGGGGTACCTCTCTGGGGGAAGGTACTGTCTAAAGACAAAGTATCCTTTGTTTTGTTTTCATTAACATTTATTCAGAGCACTGTTCTAGGCATATTTAAATATACAGACTCACTTAATTGCCATAACCACCTTGGGAAGAAGGCATTTTTGGAGATAGGATCTCACTCTGTCACCCAGGCTGGAGTGCAGCTGTGCAATCTTGGCTCACTGCAACCTCCACCTTCGGGGCTCAAGTGATCCTCCCATCTCAGTCTCCCTAGTACCTGGGACTATAGGCGCATGCCACCAAACCCAGCTGATTTTTGTGTTTTTGTAGAGACAAAGTCTTGCCATGTTGACCAGGCATGTCTCAAACTCCTGGGCTCAAGTGATCCTCCTGCCTCAGCCTCCCAAAGTGCTAGGGCTACAGGTGTGAACCACTGCACCTAGCCTTTTCACTGTTTTTAAAGATAAGTAGACTGCCTCAGAAGGTAATGTGCCCCAGGCCAAGCATCCAGTAAGGGACAAAGCAGACTCAAATGCAAATCCTCTAGCTCTCAATCCCAATGCTAAACCAGTGGTACTGAATACTACTGTTTTGGAGAGTGGAAGGTAAATTCAAGAGGTTACTGCTGCTATTCTCAGTAAGTTTCAAGTTGCCAAAGAGAAGCACACACCCCAAGATAACCTTATTTCTTTCCTTTATTGGTTTTTTGGTTTAAGGTTGAGCATAGAGAAAATCCACTGCAGGGCTAATTAGTTTTAGCTTTCCAGAGCAGGGGTCAAGCTGTTCCAATTCTGAGTAACTGAATATCACAATTCACTACGTCAGACTCACCAGGGAAAAGGACAGTCTGAATTGGAAGAAAAATTGCAAGTATGCAATATGGTTGGAGAAATGCAATTGGTCATCAGCACAAAAGTAACTGAAACTACTGCAAATCAATGCCAGCTAGGTTTCCTTAGAGGGCTGATACATCTGTGAAGCACAGTAATTATAGGGGTCCCAGCATTTCTATGCTCAAAATAATTTTAAGTCATTTGTTTTCAAAATAGAATATGTGTATGCCTTTATTTACACTACTTATTTGTATAATACATACTTTCTTCCTGGGTAATACAAAGGTAAGCCTCCCAGCCCTGCTTAGATTCTTATAACTTCTGACTTAGTCCAGATGAATGAGGTTTCACAGTGTAAGGTTTGAATTATTTTGGAAAAACATTGCAACTGTGCTGCACTTGTTCACATCAAAGTAAGCTGCCTCTTTCCAGGTTCCCCATTCCCAAGTCCAACCGAAAGGAGAAAATAAACCAGACCAAGTACATAGCTACAAAATCTTTCTGAGCCTCATTCAATACATGTTCATAGAACCTCTACCCTGTCAAGCAGCCATAGTGGAACTGGGGCCCTTGAGCTCAAAAGCCATTTGATCACACTTAGACTGGAAAGCTGTCCCTTATTTATCATCTGAAAGGCAGAGGCCAAGCCTTATCAGCTAATTACTGCCTCTCACAGAATCTCCAGCAGTCTGGCCCAAACCAACCCAGGACCACTGGGTGCTACAACGTTTGCTTAGGGCACTGTACTTCGGGTTGGCGTCTTGGGCCAAAAAGAAAAAAAAAAAAAAAAAATCAATCAATGATAGTGTTGTAAGATCTCTGACTGTAGAGCCAGGCTCCTTGGGTTCAAATCCCAGCTTTGCCTCCAATTAGCCCTGTGCCTCAATTTTCTCATCTGAAAAATGAGGATAATTATGGTATCTATTTCACAGGGTTGTAGTGAGGGTCAAGTGAGTTAGTAAAGGTCAGAACAGGGCCTGGCTCATGGTTAACACATTTTATTATTATCCTTTGTAACACCACAGTTATCATATTTAGAGTAATTTTATAATTAAGATCTGTCTCCCTCACTGTACTAAGCTCTGTGAAAGCAAGCACCAAGTCCTTTTTCTCTCCCCATTATATTCCCATGGCCTAGCACCGAGCTTGGCCCTCAGTGAGTCTCAGTAAATACTTGTCAATGAAACGAATGAATGACTGGTACTAAGTTGCTGTGTGATTGCAGTAGATCATTTCCCTTCTCTTGACCTTAATTATTTCATCTGTAAAACCAGAGGTAGAACCAGATGGTTAGTCACTAAGGCTCTTCCTACCATTAATGGACCATGACCCTATGATTCTAAAAATAACATTAATAACAGCTGACACATTTTGAAAACTTCCTACACAGGAGTTCTAAGTGTTTCACATGTAATAACTTAACTAATCCTGACTTTAAAACCTCAGCAGCAGAGGGATGGTGGGTCACACTTGTAATCCCAGCACTCTGGGAGGCTGGGAGCCCAGGAATTCCAGTAGGGGGGCCGTTTGAGCCCAGAAGTTTGAGATCAGCCTGGGCAATGTAGTGAGACCTCATCTCCACAAAAAATTTAAAAATTATCTGAGAGTGGTGGCACACACCTGTAGTCCCAGCTACTTGGGAGGCTCAGGTGGGAGGATCACTTAAGCCTGGGAGGCACAGGTTGCAGTGAGCTGAGATCACCCCACTGCATTCCAGGCTGGGTGACAGGGCAAGACTCTGTCTCAAAAAAAACAAAAAAAACAAAAAAAAAACAAAGCTCAGCAGATGTGGACTGTCTGACAAAGAATTTTTGGGAGCTACATCCTTCTCCAGAAGAGGCTAAGAGAAGAGGCTAAGAGGCTAGGGGTGAGCCCTCTGGCAGTACTTTGGTGCAGTGAGAGCTGCCTTTCATAGGAAAACAGTTTGTGCTCCTGACTGGACCACCTTTCACCCCTTGTTCAAGTAGCAGCTCATTTGGTAAGGGGTCAGGAATAAAGGGCTCTTTCTTCCCTCTCCATGTGTAGGAAAGTCAGCCCTTGGTGTGGAGAGTCATTTCTCAAAATAGATCTTCCTAATATGGTTCCAAAGAGACCAAGAGTCAGTCGTAGCTAAGATGGGCTTATGCCATAGGCATCTGATGAACGTTGGACTGTGTGTGCAGGCACACACATGTGCACACAGGCACCCCTCATACACTCCTCTCAAGGGGTGGTAAACTGGTGACTTATGTCCTTTTTAAAATCAGTAGCAACAGCATATGATTTAATCCAGAGAATGGTAACTTCCTGTTACGGGCCCTCAACAAAAAGTGCCTTATTCCAGCAGAGATCTCTGGACCCCGGAGTTTGTGCCCAGCATGCTTAAGGACCCTGCATGAAACCGGATGTAAAGTGTGAGAGGTGAGGCGGGTGCCATGGGCCAGCCTCTGCCACTCCCACCAGACTAAATAGAAGCTTCATCGGTCATGTTAATGACCAAGCCAAGGCAGTGAGCACTTCAGCTAACTGGCCTTTCAATGGTCTCTTCACTACAGGGAAAACGAGTCACTGACTCATTTGCAATTAGCTGACCTAACAGGACAGAATTTTCCATGCTGGATTCTGTGGTAACAGAATTTTATTGTCACATTAGAGATATTTTGAGCCAGTCTCGTTTCCAGGCAATTACTCTTTTGAGTGTATGACACAACTTCTGAGCACAGCTGTGTCGAGGGTCCTTGACTAGGCACAAAAGCCACACTCTCGGGTTCTGTGGGAAAGAGCCCAAGTCCATTCTGTGACATTTTACTTACATGAGCCAAGGCAAGGCGGACTCTGTTGGAACCAGCAAGCTGAGGCCAGGTGAGAATTCTAAGGCCCCAGAGCTCTGTCGGGGAAGAGGGAGCTTAGAGAAGGAAGAGCAGCAGAGAGATTAAAGTCTAATGGGCTGGCCTCCAAAAAGGGAGTGCTCTCCTGCTCCTGGGTAACTTGGCAGTGGCAGGTCAGCCTCCTTTGGGACGGTCATATCAATGTGGGGAAAGCATGCTCCCCAACTGGGTTTCTATGCCAGCTCTTCCACTAGCTTGCTGTGTGACTTTGGGCAGGACACGTGATCTCATGGGGCCTGGCTTTCTCATCTATACAACATGGGGTTGGATCCCAGGATTCCTAAAACTCATTCTAGTAGTAATGTCCCAATGTTCATTTGCTAACTATTATTTAGCACCTGCTAGGTGCTAGGCACCATGCCAGATGTTGGGCACATGGTATTGAACACAGCAAAGCCCCATCAGGAGTATATGAATATAAGCCAAAAGAAAGACCTAGCTAGCTGCCAGGCAGGATGGTAAGGCCCCGGCCCAAGAGGCACAGGCTGGGGTATTTAGGTTCTTGAGATAGGATTCCAGAAAAGTCTCTCTGAGGAGGTGACATTTAAGCCGAGATAGAAAGAATGACAAAATGGCAGGTATGGCAGGAGCCAGGGGTAGGGGTGGTAGAGAAGGTTCTAGGCAGAAGGAACAGGTAGGACAGAATTCCCTGAGTTGGAACCAGCTTGGCATGCCATGGGACCAGAAGGGAGGCCTCTGTGCCAGGAAGAGCACCAGGAGGTGAGGTGACACCCAGGAGTTCACTTGAGAGATCAGGTGGGGCAAGCAACCTTTCTGAAAAAGGATCGTTTTGTAGTAATAGTTCCTAATGTTATCTGTTTAATACACCTGGGATCTTGTTTTTTTGGGACAGGGCCCAATCTTACTATGGTCTCACTGGGATTTAGAGCAGTTCCTGTGCTAGAATCCCACTGTGCAGACCTGAGAGTCCACCACTGCTGCCACACAAACAGCATCCTGCAGGTTCCCATGATGCAGAGCACAGGGGTATGTGCCAGTGTTTCTGATCTGATTTGGGATTAGGAAAGCCTTGGCGTGCTGTCCATGGTCTCCTTGGCAACAGCCCTTGGTGCCTTCTCCCTTGAGTTCCCAGACACCACCTACGCCCTTCTCCGTCTTTTCTAACTGTTCTTTTGGTTGTGAAGTGGCTGTACTCTTGCTATGTAAGGCATGCCATCCTATGTAGGGGGAAAAGTCCCTCGCTACTCGAATTAGGATCCCTCTTTCTTGACCTCTTAATTGCTGGTTCTCTTTGCATGCTTCAGGCCTAAGCACCTGCCCCAGCTCCCCTTAGGCTCTCACTCACAGAGGAAGAGCAGTTCCCTGTAGCCACCTAGACTCCAGGGAGCAGCCATTGTTGTCATAGCCCCTTCTCCCTGCTGTCTAGGCTTCAGCCTGTCTGTCTCCCTCATAGGAGGCAGCCTCCCACCTAATCCCCTGGGGCTCCACTTTCCAACTGTCAGGGAAGACAGATGGGGAGCAGAAGAATTCATACATTCACACACTCTCCTCCTCGCTGCTCTGGCCATCCTTGTTGATTGGCTCCTGTCCTTGGTGGGGTATCCCTCAGCACAGCAAAGAAATCTTTGTGCTGACTGGCCTGCAGACTGGAGCTCTCAAAGGGAGCCCATAGCTCCTGTCCTTCCTCCCCTCTGATCCTACTAACCAGGGCTTATTTGCATAGCTGTCTTGGTAACAGAAAAGAATGTAAAAGAAGAAGCACTTCAGAAGCACTTCTCTTACTCCTAATCCTTTCTAGAACTACTTCCCCTCTTCTTGTAGCTACTAACACCTGTTCCTCTGACCTGCACAAAAGCTCCCCTCCCCACCACTCTCAATTGGTTTCTCTTGACTCTTTCCTCCACATTCACACCAAGTCCAATTTCTATTCGTGTATCTTCCAGGAGTTCAGCAAATGTGAGCCAAAAAGAAAGACATTCTCTAAATGATAGGCACTAATAATAACCTTTGAAATTGTTGACTTGCTTCCTCTTCAAAAGCCTGCTTTTAGGCTGAAGTTTATAATTGAATTCAACTGTAAAATGTTATTTTTTAATAACGTCATTGTATTTTACTTGGCAGCGTTATGCTCTTGGGTTGATGGACTAGGACCTATCACATCTCCATAACTAACAATAAAACTCACTACCATCCATCTGTACATCCATATTTATTTATCTGGACATGCAGTTACTAGTGTATTTGTGCGTGTGACAAACACACACTTTTCTGTATTCCTGGTGTGGCTGTTTCTCATTTTGGGTTTGACTTCCCAAGATATTGCAGATTAGGAACAGAAAGCCAGTATAACCGCATGAGTAAACACCAGCCCAACTCAGGCTATGAAATCTTTTGCATTTCTCCTGTTGACTTCCCTAAGACCAAGATTCAATCTTGCAGAAGTTCAGTGATTCCTCTCCATCAGCTCTCATTAATAGCATCTTAAGAAATTTAACTTAAACTATAAACATGACTGATATTGTGTATATGCAACTTCAAGCTAATTTTTACTTTGTGGAATTTCTTTCCCCTCAACAAGTACCCTTTTAATAGCCCCACTTCCCGGATGGAACCTTGTTTGATGAGCAGTACTCCCAGACTGCATCCTACCCCAGTCACTCCCCGCTGGCCAGAGGTGCCCTCCGCCAACACGTGCTACACAAGCCCGTCTGTGCATTCCACGAGGTACGGAAACTCTAGTGACATGTATACACCCCTGACAACGCGCAGGAATTCTGAGTATGAGCACATGCAACACTTTCCTGGCTTTGCTTACATCAACGGAGAGGCCTCTACAGGATGGGCTAAATGACTGCTATCATAGGCATCCATATTTAATATTAATAATAATTATTAATAATAATAAACCCAACACCCATCCCCCAGAAGACTTTATCTCTATACATTGTAACTCATGGGCTATTCCTAAGTGTCCATTTTCCTAATGAACATGAGGATGGGATTCAATGTGGGATGAATAAACTTTAGTTCAGAAACAGGACTTACTAAAAGTCAGCGGGATTGGGTTTCTGTAGCCAAGCCAGACTTGACTGTTTCTATAGAGCACTATCTCGGGCAGGCCATTCTGTGCCTTTTCCCTCTGTTCCATGACTTTGCTTTGTGTTGGCAACCACTTCTAGTAAGCTACTGATTTTCCTGTTGACAAAATCTCTTTAGTCTTGAAGGATGGATACTGGAGACAGAATCTGGTTTGTGTTCTTGGATGGGCACATAATTTGCCAAGAGCATTCACCTTGCCATCTGTCTGTCATCGTACTGTACAAGGAACAGCCCTCAGACGTGTTCTGCACATCCCTTCTTCCTGGTGGTATCATCACTGCTTCCTGGAGCACCAGGGCTAAATGGGGAGCTATCTGGAAACTCTAGATTTTCTGTCATAACCCACATCTGTCACAGTACCTGCATTGTCTTGGAATGTAAGCACTGTCTTGAGGGAAGGAAGAAGTCTGTTCTGTATTGCCTTAAGTTGATTGAGGTTTGTAGGAGACTGGTTCTTCTACATACAAGGATTTGTCTTAAGTTTGCACAATGGCTAGTGTCAGCAAAAGGCAGGAAGGTTTTTTTTTTTTTTTAAGTTCTATGAGAATGTGGATTTATGGCATTGAGTATCTCACTCAGCTCTGCTGTGTTAACTTTGTGAAACTGGATGGAACAAACTTTAACTTACCAAGCACCAAGTGTGAAAATGACTTTCATGGTTCCTTCATAAAACTATAATAATATCCGACACTTTGATAGAAAAAAATTCAAAGCTGTGCCTTTGAGCCTATACTATACTGTGTATGTGTGGAAATAAAAATGTATTGTACTTTTGGAGAATTTTTTTGTAGGCATTTTTCTGTCAGATTTGTAGTAATTTGTGAGGTTTGTTAGAGATTAATATAGGTTTTCTTTCTGTATTATAAAATGCACCAAGCAATTATGGTGGGCCTATTACCCTATGGGTAAGAAATAAATGGAAATATGACATCGGATGTTTTAGCAATTGTTCTGTAAATAAAATCTTTGATCACACCACTCAGTGTGATAATTGTGTCTACAGCTAAAATGGAAATAGTTTTATCTGTACAGTTGTGCAAGATATGAATGGTTTCACACTCAAATAAAAAATATTGAAATGACCTGCTTTCTTCTGACTTTTCATTTGACATGACCTCTGTGTGTGTGTGTGTGTGTGTGTGTGTGTGTAAATAACATTCTGAATACTTAGGGTGTAAGTAGGCAGGGAAAAACTAAGTAGTCTTATATGGCTGTGTTTATCCAGTTCCCCATCACCTTGTCATATAATAATTAAAATGTGTATAAACCACACATCCTGTCCTTGAATAATGATTAAGTAAAAATAGTACCTACAGTCTGATAGAGGTTTGTAGGGGACTAGTTCTTCTACACACAGAGATGTGTCGTAAGTTTGCACAGTGGTTAGTGTCACCCAAAGACAGGAACCTTTCAGCTCTTATAGGGAATACTATTCTTCGATACCAACACCATTAAGAGATCCCTTAGTTCATTATGCTTTAATGATCACTGGGTGTAAAGATATTTCAAGTGCAGTGCTTTAAATGCTAATAAACTTCTGGAACAGAACAGTAACATTACTGAATACTTAATAAGTATTAACAAATTCTTCTCCAGCACAGTATTTTTATTCTGGGGTTGAGAGGAGTGGGGTATCGAAGTACAATGATGGTGTTTTTCTCAAACATTAAGAGTCTAGGATCTATGAGAAGTTCAGAACCACAGATGTCCAGAAATGGGAGTAGTGAGTATATTAACTAAAAGGCATGAGAACTTGACAATTCAATTTGCATTTTGAAAGATTTATATTTAAAGCCAAGTTCTTACTTGCTATTACGTAATATATTTATACCTGAACATGATTTTTAAGATTAAAATTAAATACAGAACATCCCCTTATATTTAGCTATGTTGTTCTACAAAAAGAAAGCAGATGTTGAATTTCACTTTCTGATGGTCAATTAGTTTGATCTTTTGTCCACAATCCATTAATTGGCTTTCATATAAGGAAAGTAAGGAAAAGGAAGAATGAAATTTCAGATTTAGTCACTGCCAAAAATAAACCTAAGAGTGACCAGACCAGTCTCTCTTACAATTCAAAGCCAGAGCTCCCTTAAATAAATGAAAGGGTGTAGGACATCAGACTTTTGACTTACTAAGCACAAAAAAGTAATCACCAAATTCTTTAGTCAGGTAACGAGGGCATAGGACACCCATTTACACATAACAGCCACAAGCTCATTAACTGCACAAATCTTTAGGCAAAACGAGTCATAATCAACAAGGGTCTGAAGCCCATAGAACAGGTCACCTCAGGAACTTTGCAAGGAAGAAAATGTGTGCCTCCCTTTCACAGCACAACCAAGACCCTGGAAAAGAAGGCAGCTTCAGATGAAGGCAAAAGGCCACTGGGCCTCCTCTCCAGAGCACCAGGTGCCTACCTCTTGGGAGCCGAGTAGTACCTATGTTCCCAATTGTTTTAAAACTTTCAACTTTGGAACCAGGAAAGATCTGAATAGGAAAAGGCGACAGCTGCTGTGAGCACATGACTCAAATGCACCTTCTTTCCCTCTGATAGCTCCCAGTCAGTCACCAGAACGGGAAATTCGGGCAAGGTTGGCAGCTGGGAGTGGGGCCAGTCACTTGTCAGGGGAAGAACAGAAGAGTCTTGGCAGTAAAGGGACCCTCCCCTCTTAGGACTTTTTCTGAAAAGAACTCTGCCAGCTTGAAACTGGCTGAAGTCATGAAGAGCAGCCAGGATGGCTCACCCACATTGCAGGCCTCTGGTATCCTCAGATTCCATCCTGCTGTGTTCTTTGTCAGGCCTCCGGTACACCCCAGCTCTGGGTAGAAAGAGAATTTGTCGCCCCTCTGAGACTGAAACCCAGGCACAGACCAACTCAAAATGTTTGCCATGGAGTAAGTCCAACCCAAATGGGGGAGGGGAAATTGTGGAAACTGCCATGTGACCTTGAACGGTTCACCTCCCCACTCTGGACCTCAAGCAGCTGTGTTACATGATTATGACATTCCAACTTACAGTCTGCACTGATGGACCAGGGCTGGCAGAGCTGGATGAGGAGGATGGATGGGCTGTTTAGGGAAAACAAAAAATGGAGAAGACTGGCAGCTGGGCAGTGATTCAGGGAGGGAGCCACAGGAGAGAAGGCACTGGCTCCACCAGCTGGTGCTATAACACAGAGTGAGGCTCATGAGTCCAACCCCATCCTCCCTTGTACAACTCTGGAGAGCAGTGTTTGGCAATTTTCCTCTCTCTTCAAAACTGGCCTTAATATTTGCTTTAAAGTAAAGTCGAAATGTCTGAAGTGAATCTAGAGAAGGAAAGATAGCAAAAACAAACAGCTATTTTGTTCCAACCTCTTGCACTGCTTAAAGGCAGACTTGCAAGATTAGAAAACAATTAAGGCTGGGCATGGTGGCTCACACCTGTAATCCCAGCATTCTGGGAGGCCGAGATGGGTAGATCACTTGAGCTCGAGCTTAGGAGTTTGAGACCAGCCTGGGCAATATAGTGAGACCCTATCCGTACAAAAAATTTAAAAATTAGCCAGTTGTGGTGACACGCACCTGCGGTCCTAGCTACTCAGGAGGCTGAGGTGGGAGGATCACTTGAGACTGGGTATTTGGGCTTACAGTGAGCTATGAATGGGCCACTGCACTTCAGGCTGGGGGACAGAGACCTGTCTCAATAAATTAATAAAGACAAAAATACTGATGTATAGGTCCCACCCACAATGAATAGTGACTTGGAACGTGACCCAGGCATCAGTATTTTCCTAAGCTCCTCAGGTGACTGAATATGCAGTTAAGGTTGAGAAACACGATCCCTTCCATCCTCAAGTTCTAAACTTCAGGGACTACTACTATTCCCTGAACATGTGGCCCAAGTTTCTCTTTTGCAGCGTTGTTTGTCCAGAGTGGAGAACCATGCTCTGTGCAAGTACTGGCACTCCACCGTAACCTACACCGTGCATAGTTTTCCCTTAGCTGACAAACCTTTCCCTAAACTGCGCTGTTCTGTTCTCCCTTCAGCTACCCCCACCTCCCTACCACTTTGCTGCCTGCCCTTCTAACCTGGAACTTCTCTGCTTCAGTTCCTTGGCAGCCTCCCAAGCTAAGCCAGCTTGGACACAGTGCTTGGGGCTTCCTCTTGTTCCAAGGAGGTCAGAACCTTTTGTGCTTCACCAGCCTCCTCCCTGAAGCTCTTCCCCCAATCCCCCTCCTGTGTCTCAACCTCCCCCAACCCTGCCGCCACCCTCTCACCCCCATATTTTGCTGCTGCTGGTGTAGGTGGGACGGAAGACGTGGGCCACAAGAGATGAAGAAAGAGCTGTTGCTAGGAAAGGAGTGTGGGTGAAGAGAGATGGTGGGCGGGAGAAATAGGACTCCCCAGTTATATGCCTCCCTTTCTCATCATAAATGCCTCAAGAGCTAAAACCAGCTGTTTAAAATCTATTATGAAATATAATGAGGTCTGACCGTGATAGCAGGGGTAAGAGAATCAGCCTTAGAAAGAGTTGAAGTGCTGATACTTGGTATTTATGTCTTCTCCTAGAAAAGAAAAGCCTCTGAGTGAAGTTTAAAAGAGTGACTTCTCAAGGAACTATCAAACTGTGCCCCTGTGAGGGACAGTATCCAGAATGCTTGGCATATGCTATACCTCTGAGAAACAATAAACTGCAAGATGTCTTAAGAACCAAAATATAGTTGAGGCAGAAGGATGATCTTTAAATGAGAAGTCTGCAACACTCTTTCCTCACCTCACACTCAGGGGCACATTTCTGAAATAGATCTGCCTTAATCCACGGAGTCTCCCATTTATTGAAGTCTTCTCTGTACCAGGCACATTAGACTCGCCATGTCTGCTTCTCACAAGTTCCCTGCAATACCAGTGGCATAATCGCTTCTGTTTACAGGTGAAGAAACGGAGACTATGAGCAGCTTAATGCCTTGCTGAAGGTTACAGTTTAAGGGGCAGAGCTGGGATCTGAAAATTACTCCAGGCACAGTGGCTCACACCTATAATCACAGCACTTTGGGAGGCCAAGGAGAAAGGATCACTTGAGGCCAGGAGTTTAAGACCATGGCAACACAGTGAGACTCTGTCTCTCTCTATATATTAATTTTTAAAACACAATAAAAGAAATACTACTCCAGAGCCTGTCTGTGCTTTTTCTACCAAAGCACACTCTTCCTCCTTCCTACTTTTCTTCCCACCCTCCCACCCCATCCCAACTCCCATTCGCCTCTCCTGAGCAGTTCTGCAGTTTTAAAAATCAACCTTGACTGCGGTAATAGAACTTACTGGGGTGGAAGAGAGTTTCAAAAGTTTTGGGAAATTTTTGTGCTCACAAAATGCAGGCAGTTTCTAAGCTGGGCACCAGATCTTCCCCTAAACCAGAGGTGGCATTCTGCTCACTGTAAATAAATAGCAGACTACCTTTCCCTCTGTCATTTCCCAACGTACATACAAACCAGTGCATTATGTATGACCGAGATTTGGTTATTCTATAGAGAAACAGGAATAAAAGAAAATCAATAATAATGAAAAAAAAAAATACCAGGTCACAGAGGATTTTTATTACCAGGTCGAAAAAAAAAGCTCTGCAGGGGGGCGTGCAATGAGCCAAGCATTCACTAGAATGAAGTCACTGGGATGGGGGAGGAGGGAGCACGGAGGAGACTGGCTACGTCTTGCTGTTAAGGTCACTACCCTTTGACAGAGGTGGCCTCTGACCTCAACAGCCCTACAATTCTGTTTTGACTGACCCTGAAACCCATGAAATTCAGATGTAGGCACTGCCCAAAAGTTGAGATAAAGCTGACTAATATGGGAAAAGCTCCCGGTATGTGCCCCCAGCTGAAAGGAGCTGGCAGTTCTTTGGCGGTAGACGCAATTTATTCTGTCCTCCTCCTTTCAGGGAAATGCTAATCCTTCATAGGCAACTCGAGGGGAAGACTAAAATGTGTTGATGATGAATGACAATAATCCTTTGTCCACCGCCACCTCCTCCTAGGGTTGAACCTTAAGAGTTTAATCAAATGTTGGTAAGTAAATTAATGCCTTACTGCAAAAGAGGTGGTGGGAAGAAAGGTTGTGAGAATATATTTCCTCTGACATGTGAATCTCAATAAACTTAATTGCAAAGGCATCGATATGGGAAGGGGGTACTGAAAGAGTGTTTTAGATTCCTATTTACACACACATACACATAACAGTCACTATCCGAAAACTGTCTTACAGCATGTCAGTGTTAAAATGTTAACTTCAAAGTCTAAAGACCAAAGCAGCGCATTGGAATCACTTTGCTGTTGTTAAAAACAACAGCAGCAACATCAAAACTCATGCATTTGTGCATCCATAGGAAGAGCAAGATGTTTAGCCCTGAATCTTCACATCTTTCTAAGGAAGGTTGCATTTTTCATTCTAGTTCAGCTAACATTTTAGTGGCTACTCCATGCCAGGTCCGCCTTGCTGGCCACTTTGACAGCCATCTCTTTTAACCCTTCCAACTTACTGCAAAGTAAGTATAATTATGCTCATTATGTTGAGAAAAATCGGTGCTCAAAGACGGCAAGTGATTTATCCCTGTATACCCAGAGTTAAAATTCAAACTAGAGTCTTTTGGCTTCAGGTTTTCCTGTTAGATACAAAAAATTGGTTGCCAGAAGGGTTTCAAGGAATTTGACAAATGATCGGCTTCTGAGACTCACACAGTGAGTCAGGGCTAAAGACCAGGTTTTCCAGTTCTCAGTCCGGGTTCTTTCACCACATGACAGCATTGCCACCCAAAGCGCTGGTTTTCCCAAGAGGTGTTTGGATGGGATTCCAAGTCAGCGAGATGCAAATAGGTCTGACCCACATTCCTGCTCTTGGGTAAATAAAAACTCCTAAGGGGCAGAGCCCATTTTGTGTGTTTAATCTAAGAGTCCCACTGTGGGTAGCCAAACAATATTAAACAACTAGAGGGACATTTGCCTAGGACTAATGGCATGGACTCAATTTAAGCAATCAGAATACAGTGAATATTACTGAGGAACCTCATAAAGGTGCTGAAAGGCTGAATCAAGTAAATTTTTAAGAGTCGGAAAAAAAAAAAAACCCTTGAAGTCATCTAGTCCAACTCTAATTTTATGAGATAGAGATAAAATAATGTGCATAAAGATGTGAAGACAGTCAGCAACAGACTCTCCCTTCCTGTCTCCCAATTCTATTTAATTTTATGTCATACAGCATTGTAAGGTAACGTTTTCAGGAATGCAACATGTTGTAAGTTGAAGTTGGACTGGCTGGTTATAGAGTCATCATTGATTATGAAACATCTCTCACATTTAACTTTTCCTTTCCCACTGACCTCTAAGAAATCTCCATTGCTGGCTTTCAAGTTCAACCAACTTGGTATCATTTCTCAACAAGCATCTTGTTAATTTTGGCCTCCTGACCTTTTCTCACAGTATTTCCCCCTGTCTTGGAGCCCTCTATGCTCTCTCGACCATCCCTCTTTATAGATCACCTCCTTCAAGAAGACTACTCTGACTACTCTCCTTCCCATTAATGTTTATCTTGCTTTGATTTACACAGTACTATGCTCACTTTTTTTTTTCCTATCAGTAAAAAAGATCACTGTATTATTTAGTTGTTTCTTATATTCCCAAAGGACAGAATCAATTATTTCTACTTTTTAAAATTTTTTATGGTATCTAAGACAATGCTGTGCTCCAGTGAGTACTAAATATGGGTTAAAGGATAAAACTATGTTAAGTAACTTTGCTATAAAAGGAAGACTACATTCTTTTTTTTTCTTTTCTTTTCTTTTGTTTTTTTGGTTTTTTTTGGAGACAGTGAGTCTCGCTCTGTCACCTAGGCTGGAGAGCAATGGCACATCTTGGCTCACTGCGACCTCTGCCTTCCAGGTTCAAGAGATTCTCCTGCCTCAGCCTCCCAAGTAGCTGGGATTACAAGCATGCACCACCACGCCCAGCTAATTTTTGTATTTTTAGTAGAGATGGTGATTCACCATGTTGGCCAGGTTGGTCTCGAACTCCTGACTTCAAGAGATCCACCTGCCTTGGTCTCCTGAAGTGCTCGGATTACAGGCATGAGCCACCGCGCTCGGCTGAGACAGAATTCTTGGTAAAAAATGAAATAAAAATAACTTTTTTTTTTTGAGACGGAGTTTCGCTCTTGTTGTCCAGGCTGGAGTGCAATGGCGTGATCTCGGCTCACCGCAACCTCCGCCTCCCAGGTTCAAGCAATTCTCCTGCCTCAGTCTCCCGAGTAGCTGGGATTACAGGCATGAACCACCAAACCCAGCTAATTTTGTTTTTGTTTTTGTTTTTGTTTTTAGTAGAGATGGGGGTTTCTCCATGTTAGTCAGGCTGGTCTCGAACTCCTGACCTCAGGTGATCCACCCACCTCGGCCTCCCAAAGTGCTGGGATTACAGGCATGAGCCACCACGCCTGGCCAAAAAAATAACTTTCATATTGTCAGGTTATTTCTCAAAGACTAATGACATACATGAACATGAGTTTGGGGGTCTATCAAAAAACCAATTCAGCGGTAGATACTCTATCAAAATATTGATCCAGTGGTTCTCAATACTAGCTGCTTATTCAAATCAACTGAGAAGCTTTTAAAACTACCGGTATCCAGATTTCACCACAGATCAACTGAATCAGAATCTTTGGAGGTATGCCCAAGGGATGATTTGCACATATCATATTGATATTTGATTTGCACATATTGATTTTTCACATCCCCACTCTTATTAATAGGTTTTTCTAAAGAATGAGCATATTTAAAGGTGGTTTTGTTTTTCTGAGAATCACAAAATTTTAGAACTGAAAAATTTATAACTGAAATTATATCTGGATCAATCCCTTAGTTTAACAGCTAAGGACACTGTGGGACAATCCAGCTATTATTTCAGTTCTAAATTTCTAAACCTCAAGAAAAGTTGAGTGAGTGGCCTCACATAGCGAGGTGGTGGTTGCTGAGTGACAAGTCATACCTTGAATTAGTGGAATTCTCTGAACTCCAATTCTGGAGCTGTAGCCAATAGACCAAGCTACTAAGGCTTTAAATTTCTGCTTTCTCCTAAAGAAAATGTATACTAAGTATTACAACAGTTGAATTTTAAAAGCTGTTAGCACCAGGTACTCATTAAAGACCTTCAATTTGGCACATTCCAACTAGCCCATTGTCATGGCAAAAGGAAATGCCACAGCAGGATATATCAAAGTCCAAAATAAATGACTAGTATCTATTTGCAGGCTTTTTCATTGGCCCTAACATGAAAGTCCATAACATTTCATGTTATCAGAGCCCAGGGTGCTTCTAGCCCTTAACTATACCACTTATTAGCAAACTTCTTTGCTTATGAGCCAGCTAATCAATACTCTGAACTTCCCTTTTCTCTGTAAAAAAGAAAATGTGCCTCTTATTGACCTTGCGATTTCAGCTATAGCAAGGATTAAACCAAATAATCTACGTGAAGATATTTAAAGAATTTAAAAGCTCTGTCCGTAGATACATATAGGATTACTATATTACTGCTTCTAAGAGCAACAACTTGTGAAAAAATATTTGTTGCTTTGATTACCAAGGCTCTAAATCTTAATTCCTTGCTATCATGCCACTCAAGCATCACCAGGAAGTGGAGTCAGAACATGGCTAGAGCCTCTAGTCCCTGAAAGTATCCTATAACTAATATTCAAAGAGGTAAAGTGATGCAGTGACCTAGGACTCAGCTAGTCTCGGCTCCATTCCCAGAGTCTGCTTGTAACTATTGACCTTGGACAAGCCACTTAATTTTTCTGGAACCAGAGTCTCGTCAGTGGTCAAAAGATGACTTGAATTAGAGTGAAAGATCCCTTTGAGTTATAAAATCAGAATATGAACATTTAATTAAAATTACTAAAGTACAACTTCCCAAGTCATTAATTCATCTGTTTTTACATTTTTAAAATCTCTTTTTAGAAGTACAGAGTTGGAGCCTAAAAACATAGCCTATTTCTGGCAAACAGACATTTCAAAGACATGTGTCTGAAATGTCAGAGACCTTCTAAAAATTCTAAAGAGAAACATCTCTATGGAAATAAGATACTTTGTGCTTGTTTAATATCCTCTCCGGGAGACCCTTGCTCCAAAAATAAATATATGGACACCCCCAAAGCACTTAATACTGTACTGGACACAGAGTAGGCACCCAAATACTTTGTTAACAGCTCTCAGTTTGAGTCCCAGTTCTTGTTACTTAACTCGTCTGACCCTGTTTTCTTATCTATAAAGTGGGAACAATACCTTCCCCAATGATCCATTGAGATTAGAAGTATTAAAATGTTCTGTAAACTGTTAAAAACAATCGCAAGATGTTACTATTAGCTTAGGAATTCAGCTAACTATTCCATGACCTTACCAAAATGTGCTTTTTGGAGAGATGGATTAAAATCTTTCTGACTTAATTTATTACAGAGCACCTAACCCAATGCCTGACTCAACAAATATGCTCAATAAATGTTTACTGCATGGAAAGTATAATACACAGAAAGACCAAAAGCTCCATAAACTCAGGTCCCATGTTCGTTCTTATTTCCAAATTCCCAGCATCTAGCAGAATATCTAGCACAGCATAGAAGAAATTCAATCATTAGATGAATAAACTTTTGCCCCCTCTAGTTCCTCTTCAGCACAGCTCAAGAGGGAGAGACTGGTAGGGGAGACATCAAGGACGACTACGGGTAAAGGCTGCTTGGAATGGAAAACTTGAAATTACTTGGAGAATTCATCCACTCTCCATCAAAAAAAGCTTGGGAGAGCAGAAAGAGCACAAGCTCTGAGTTCAAATTCAATTTCCAAAAATCTGCAATTTTGATAAATTAACCAATTACCCTCTCCAAGACTCAGTTTCCTCATCTTAATATGAGAATAACTCATATGGGTGCTCACTAGAATGGAAGCTCCATGAAGGCAGGGACTTTACTTTGGGCCCACTGTATCCACACTGCATTTAACAGTGCCTGGGCACAACACAGGCTCTCAAATATTTGTTGAATGCATGTGTATGAAATTGATAGAGCTAACACTGGTGAAGTATTAACAGAATGCCTGACACGTAATTACCACTGGGGCGATGGGAACCTTTGTCAGCACCACCGCCGCTACTGTATCGGTATTATTACAGTTCCTGGTGGTCAGAGAGCAGCCACTTCGCGGGGTAAGGCCTGGTTTCAAACCTCGACTTTCCCATTCTCTGGCCGTGTGACTTAGGATAAATTACTTACAACTATTTGGGTTCCTTTTTATTTCCACAAAAATTTGTGTTGGGAGAATTAGAGGATATGGGGAAATCACCTAAGAGAGTCTGGAGCCCCGGTGGCACGAGATGCATGCTAGAGATTAGTATTAAGGCAGAAAATCGCCGAGTCCTCTTTTATACAGATAACTGCCTTCGATTATTTCCCACATTACTGTAGCTGAGTACATAACAAGAATGCAAACAAGGGTGGAAGGAATTTCCGAGACCGAAACCGCTAAATGAGAAAAGGGAATTAAACCGGTGCTTGACAGTTCCCACCAAGGCATGGCAGTTTCCGCGACCGTTAGCCAGTCCAGCCAGCCCCGCCAGCCAAGGCTGGAGCAGGAGAGTCAGCGGCGTAAGGGACTACACCGAAGCAGAGGCTTACACCCTCCCTCTAACGGTCTCCCCGCCGCTGGCCTCAGGCGGCCGCCAGACTCCCGTTTCCGGCCTTCGCGGTACCACAGTTCCCAGCATGCCCTTGGCGGGAAGTCTTTCCGGCTGGATGACTACTAATCCCAGCATGCCATTCGGCACTCCAGTAAATTAGAGGGAAGAGCGGGATAACCCCATTGCATGCAGGGAATTGCAGTCCATTTAGCGGCTGGTTCATAGATGGGCGGGGAAGAGCCGGGTTGCTCTTGTCCGCTGAGAATGATTCATAGAGGAGGGTCAGGAAAGAACGGTTCAGTCTGTGAAAGCCCCCTTAAAAGACTGGACACTTCTCCGAGGGAGGGAGAGGCAGGAGAGCAAGCAGGACCTTGGGCCTGACTCCGCCTCGGTCCGCTAGCCAGGCCTCGACCAAGTCCTGGGCCTTGTCGGGGGCGGCCGTGAGGCGCCGGTTGCTGGGGGAGCGGTGACGTCGCGGGGTGAAAGTTGAGGGGCGGTGACGTCGGGCCGGCCCGGGCGGAGGCTGGCGGGTTGGAGGCAGGAGGGAGGGAGGGAAGGAGGGAAGGAAGGAAGCTGGGAAGGAGCGAGCGGGGGCGCGAGGCGTTTACCTGGAGGCAGCGGCTTGGGCGCGCAGAGCGGCCGCGGCTCCCCCGCACCTGCGGCCATGGATGAGGAGCGCGCCCTCTACATCGTCCGGGCCGGCGAAGCGGGGGCTATCGAGCGGGTCCTGAGGGATTACAGCGACAAGGTAAAGAGTCCTGGCCCCGGGCGTGCGGTATCGCACCCCCGGGCCGCCCTCCGTGCTTGCACATCGCATCCTTCCCCACCCCCTTCATTCCGGGGATGCGCATTGCTCTCCCCCGAAAACGTTTCCGGCTTGGGCATGCGTGTTTGTGCCCCCAGCCTTTTCCATCCGTGCATCCTGCATCCCACTATCCCCACTCTAGCGCCCACTCCTCTGATTCCTGGCCCAGCAGCTTGACCTCCGGTCCTCCTCTCAAGCGTGCAAGTCACACCCCCGGAATCCATAGATGTGCATCTGTGCCCCGTGCCTCACTCCTGGATGCATAAATGCATGCGAGGCTTCCTCACCTGTACGGTATAAAAATACATGCTTCCCTGCATAAACACGGCCCTTGACATGTATAAAACGTATCAGCAACGATGGCAGTTCTTTCTATACCTTTAGCACTGTACGGTTTTCAAGGCATTGATGTCTCATCTATGGTCTCCTTTGATCCTCAGAGTGTTTATAGGGTAGATGGTATCATCCTCCCCATTTTATAGATGAGGAAACCGAGGTGCAAAGAGCTGAAATCACGCCCAAGGTCATGGACATATAATGTTGTAAGTGGGTGGAGAATGTAACTCCTAATGATACCTATTGTTTGTATCGCATTAACAGCTTTCCTATCCATTATCTCATTTAATCTTACAGCAATCCTGTGAG
Source organism: Papio anubis (assembly GCF_008728515.1). Classification (NCBI taxonomy): domain Eukaryota; kingdom Metazoa; phylum Chordata; class Mammalia; order Primates; family Cercopithecidae; genus Papio; species Papio anubis. Next base: position 101,100,907 of record NC_044984.1, read on the forward strand.
GTATTATCTGCATTTTGCAATTGAGACTCTAGATTGGTTAAATAACTTGCCCAAGGTCATACTTGGAGCTGGTATTCCAGTTTAGTTCTTTCCACTTTACAACTCTGCTGTAAAAAAGTATCTTATTATAAATCCCAGTCACTTCTCTGAACCTCTTTCTAAGAACCGTTAGCTCCTCATTACTTTTCCTTCCAGGAATTTTACATGCTTACTTCAAAAGATAGCCTGCCACACCTTTATCCTTTGGTTTAGAAGACTGCTTTATAGGAATGACTGGCGACTCCCTTCTGTGAAAACAAACCCAATACTAAGTCACAACCTAACTGTTAATGTTTTTCTTTCCTTTGCCCCCGTACATCATCTCCCCTTCAGTGTTTGCTTTGTGCCCGCCACGGCATCCGTCCACTTTGTATTATTGACAATTTGGGTCTTATTTTTGAATCTTTTCCACCCGGGGCAGAAATGGCATGCTGGCGGCTGAATTCCCGTTTCATCTTCCCAACAACCCTGTGAGGAGAGTGATGGTATTCTCCAATTCACAAATGAGAAAATTTAGGATGATAATGTGGTCCCAAGTCCACACAGCCCCTGAGAGATAGAGCTGAGATTTGAATTTAGGTGGTCCAACTCCAAGTCCAGCGCTCTTTCTACCGTACTGTGTTGCTTTCCTTGGGAGGATACACAGGTTCTCTCTATTCATATCTTAGCTCCCTCACTTTCTGATATGCTTTACTGTTGAACATGTCTGCCTAATTTAGGAATAACTCATTTAATGCATAGTTGTACATATTGTGGAGATTATAATGATTTAACTCGATTTATTACTGCTTTCCAGAAAAGGCATGAGGCAGCTTCAAACTGATTTTCAGAAGCAAGAAATACAACAGAGAACTTGGCCATTTGTTGAATCAACTAATGTTTATTTAGCACTTATTATATGCCAGATACCCAGCAATAAATAGGAATTTGTTTCTGTGGGGAGGAAGGAGGAAAAACCTTCAACTGGATATAATCACCTTCTTTAATATTTCTCCTTCCCTTTATGGCTAAACTAATTAGACTCCAGATTTGCTTCCTCCAATTGATCTCTTCTCATTGGTCTCCCTCCAGATTGGTATCTGCTTACAACTCCTGGCCAGGTGCTGTCAGAGCTTAAAACCTGAACATCTCCAGCTCCCCTTTTGTATTGCGAATGTTTTTAAGGTTGTTTTGCATGGTGTGTCTTGCTTAAGGTGGTATCTGAAGTGTTTCAGAAAATTCCCAAACACTTGTAATTTTAGGATCAAGCCTGAGAGTGCTCTGACTAGATGTGAATTGGGTCAGTTAGCTCTTTCAGAAGACAGCACTCCCTTCTTTTTCCTTTTTGGAGATAGGGTCTGTATCTGTCGCCCAGGCTGGAGTGCACTGGTGTGATCATGGCTCGCTGCAGCCTCCATCTCCTCCCCGCTGCCCCTCCCACGTAGCTGGACTACAGGTGTGTGCCACAGCACTGGGCTAACTTTTTAAATTCATTTTTTGTAGAGATGGGGTCTCACTATGTTGCCCGGGCTGCTCTCAAACTGCTAGGCTCAAGCAATGCTCTCACCTTGGCCTCCCAGAGTGCTGGGATTATAGGTGTAAGCTACCGTGCCTGGCCAGAAATCTCTCATATTTGATACTGACTATAGTAGGGCCAGTATAGTAGGGCTGATTATAGTACAAAGAAAATGGCTGAGCATCATACTGCAGTGAGGTGCCCCTCAAAGGGAGAGATTTTGAGAGCAGATGAATAGGAAGTGAATGTATGATCACAGTGGTTCAGGCAGTAAGAATGGGGAGATGGAATTAAATTGCCCAGCTCTGTGGTATATGGAATTTGCAACCCTCAAAAAAATAGTTGGGTACCATATACTTGTGTTTCCTTGTCTGGAAAAATGGATTTGAGAAATGTTTGGATTATGAGGTGATCATAGGGCATTGAGGAGTCCAACAGAGAGAAATGAATGCTGTAGACAGAGACTGGTTCATTGTTTGGGAGAGTAGTGGAGAGGTTCTTTATGCTACCTTATTCCTCTAATAAAGCTAGTCCTTGAAAGGAGGCAGTCAAATATAGTGGAAAGGTGGTGGGATTTGGCATCAGATAAACTTGGTTCAAATCCCAACTCTGCCATTTATTAGCTTTATGACTATGGATAAATTATATTAAGCCTGTGAATCTCAGTTGCCTTATCTGTAAAATAGGGACAATATCACCATTCTCTTAAATTATTGTGAGGATTACATTAAATGAAATGCAGTGCCAACACTGGGCACAATGCAGCTAGGAAGCACTCAGTAAGTTACAGTTATAATAACCAGGGTACCTAAAAGGTGTGGCCAGAGCCTCCTTGGCCACTGATCCTCAACTTAATGGCTTGTGTGGCCCTAAGATGAGTTACTTAGCTTTGCTGTGGCTTAGTTTCCTCATCTGCCAAATGGAGATAATAATAGTAACTATATCATAGGCTTGTTATCAGGATTAAATGAGTTACATGTGTAAAGCATACAGAACAGTGCCTGCCACTGAGGAGGCACTCCGCAACTGTTAGCTTTGAACAAAAAAATTAAACGTGGCATGAGTTGGCATAGCACAATATTAAAATTTGGAAATAATGCTCCATTCTTTCCCTTCTTTTTCTAATGGGTAGCAAAATACTTTGTACCACTTTCCGAGATACCTGTCGGGCTCCAGGAAACATCTTATTTCTACTATGTTATATATATAGACTCTCATTTCCAAACCTTGCTTCATTCACCGACCTTTGTTATCTTGGAGAGAGGAAAGATCTATCTGTCCCGGAAAGAATGAAACTTGTCTGTTTGTCAAGGGCATAACAGAGCATAGGTCTCAGCATAGGCAAGTGTTTTTGTTTGTTTGTTTGTTTAATGCGTGGAGCAGTTGTTTTTCTCTCCTCTAAATTCACCTGTTAACATTTATTGAGTACCTGCTATGTGCTATGTATTATCCCAAGCATTTTCACATTTCGTGTGTCATCTTATATTAATTCCTAGGAAATGGCAGACCTGGTCTTCAGATTCCATATCCAGGGATCTTTTGCGGGGCTATGTTGCCTTTACCCTGTCTCTTCTGTGTTTTTGAGCACAGAAAAAGTTTCTTTTTCAGGAGTGGTATACTACAGTTATTCCTCAATATCCAAAGGGGATTGCTTCCAGGATCTCCTGTGCATACCAGAATCTTGTCGATACCAAAATCTTTGAGTCCCTGATAAAAAACACTATAGTATTTGCATATAATCTGGGCACACATTCCTTTTTTTTTTTTCTTTTTGAGATGGAGTTTTGCTCTTGTTGCCCAGGCTGGAGTGCAATGGCGCGATCTTGGCTCACCACAACTTCCGCCTCCTGGGTTCAAGTGATTCTCTTGTTTCAGCCTGCTGAGAAGCTGGGATTACAGGCATGCACCACCATGCTTGGCTAACTTTGTATTTTTAGTGGAGACAGGGTTTCTCCATGTTGGTCAGGCTGGTCTCGAATTCCCAACCTCAGGTGATCTGCCCGCCTTGGCCTCCCAAAGTGCTGGGATTACAGGCGTGAGCCACTGAGCCCGGCTGGGCATATCCTCCTATATACTTTTTTTTTTTGGAGACAGAGTCTTGCTGTGTCGCCCAGGCTGGAGTGCAGTGGCTTGATGTCGGCTAACTGCAACCTCCGCCTCCCAGGTTCAAGTGATTCTCTTGCCTCAGCTTCCCGAGTAGCTGGGACTACAGATGTGCGCCACCATGCCTGGCTAATTTTTGTATTTTTAGTGGAGACAGAGTTTCACCATGTTGGCCAGGCTGGTGGTGAACTCCTGACCTCAAGTGATCTGCTCACCTGGGCCTCCCAAAGTTCTGGGATTACAGGCGTGAGCCACTGTGCCTGGCCTCTCATATATACTTTAAATAATCTCTAGATTACTTATAATACATAATACAATGTGAATGCCATACAGATAGTTGTACTGTATTATTTAGGGAATAATGCCAAGGGAAAAAAAGCCTGCACTTGTTCAACACAGGCACAATTTTTTTTTTCCCAAATATTTTCAAGCCATGATTGGTTGAATCCACAGATACAGAATCCTTTGGCTACTGTTAAGTCCTAATCACCTCCACTTTAGTTATAGAATGAACTGTTAATTTGGGGAAGTATGTATCATTCTAGTCTAGACTGTTCAAGCTCTTGCTCCCCACAGGCCTGTTCTTTTTTTTTCTAGAAATGGGGATCTCACTATGTTGCCTAGGCTGGAGGCTGGTCTTGAACTTCTGGGCCTCAGCCTCCCAAAGTGTTGAGATTACAGGCGTGAGGCACAGTGCCCAGACCTCAGGCCTTCTCTAATAACAGATTTAGTAGAGAGATTAGTTGCCACCATTATCATGATTATCAACAACAAACTGTGACTAAGGGCCCTGAGGTATGGAGTAGTGTCATACTTCCATACCTGGATTCCTTACATCACAGGATATTTTATGTTAGAGGAAACTCAAAGTTAATAGGGCCCAACCCTCTCGTTTAATAGATGACTCATCAACTATGATGATAACCAGAGAGGTGGCTTGGTGGCCCTACAGGCCACCTGGACGTATGATTACTGCATACATAGCAAATTCCAACAGGATTCCAGTTTTGAAATATGGCAAGTTTCTGGCCAAATGAAAGGTATTTAAGATACAGACAGCTAGCTAGGTCTCTAGTAGTAGTCCTCATAGGAGAAGAAAACAAGACTGCTTGCAGTGAGGTCTTAATTCATGTGCTAGAAGAACCTGATTGATAGAAACCTAATATTGGGACAGTTCTATAAATATAGCCTCTACATTTGAATAAAATATGTAAATATCCAGGACCATGTAAGAGGACTTTTTGTTTTCTACTTTGGAAGTTGGGCTCTGACTCTTTGAGTTCACTATGTGGGTTTTTGCAGAGAAGCATGTTTAGTGGGCTGTTCCTTTGTTATACTTTGTTCCTATGTCCAGATTATGTTATCTAATCTGTTTCTGATTTTTAGTTATAGAAGCAATCTCTGTTCATGAAACAGCACAACACACACCACCCCAATTAGGTTTATTCCCGTGAAGTAGTACTGTTTGAGTGTATCTTTAGAAATCTATGAAATTACTCCTAGCTCTCTAATAGGTCAATATTTGGCCAGACACCACACCATAGGTTATTCAACAATAACAGTAGTAGCCATTGAACACTACTATGTGCAAGGTGCCATGCTTATAAAAAGATAAGGAAAACTTGATATAGGTAGTAAAGTTGAATAACTTGGCCAAGTTTACACTTTTAGTAAGCAGTAAGACTGGACTCAAACTCAAGGTTGTCCGACTCCTGATCCTGAGCTTTTTAGAGCTGATTCATAGGGTATGAAACCTGTGGTGAGAGTCATAATGAGTCTGGTGTGTCACTGAGTTGTTAGCTTGCTTGGTCTCTAAATTGAACAATGGTTTAACTCTTTTTTTTTTTTTTTTGAAATGGGGTTTTGCCGTGTTGCCCAGGCTGATCTCAAACTCCTGGGCTCAAGCCATCTGTCCACCTCGGCCCCCCAAAGTGTTAGGATTACAGGTGTGAGCCACCATGCCCAACCAGTTTAACTCTTTATATTTGATTTTTTTGCTCCTTTTTCTCTGGAAATTAAGCATGTAAAGAAGGTGAGATGGCCGACTCTTGGCTAGGGAATACATGTACAGCTGGAAATGCTTGTTTTCTTTTTCCCCATTTCAGCCTTAGAAAGGGGAGAGAATAAAGATGGGGTACTGAATAAATTAAGTATGATCTAAGTTGGATAAAAGAACCCAGGTTTATAGAAGCCAACATCTGTTGGATCCAAACAGTCGTAGAGGTTTGAGCTTCTGAATAGATTGGCACATTCCAGATTCAATTTGTAGTGCCTCACATACCATTATATTTTCTAATTAAGAGCAACAGAATAATTAGACCTTGGTACTGTTCTGAATTCCCACCTTAAAAGATTAATTCTACGTAGGAACTATATAAAAGACACTTTTATAACTTACTGAGTGTCTTTCCAAAAGACAATTTATTTTTCTGTCCCCTTACCATAAATGCCAAAAAAAAGTTTAGAAGAACCATTATATATATTAACAAGTAGGTACATTTATTCCAGATAATTTATGGAATTAGCATTTTACTTATAATGGCAAAAAAATAGGCTTTCTTGGTTTCTTAGTGCAATTATTTTCATTTGTATTGAACCTTTATGAAACTTTAGTTTACAACTTTAATCTGATAATCTGGCACTTTTAAGTCTAATGTTAATTTTCACTAAATCTCAGGTCTATACATTTCTAAGTATGGCCCTCAGATTTACAATCTTTCTTTCCTCTCCTCCTTCCTTCTTTTTCTTATTCTTTATTCATACTTATCCATTTTATTTTTTTAAATTATGAAAACAATATACCAACAATGAGTCTTCTTTTTAAAAAATTGGTACATAATATTTTGTCAGGTGAATATAATATGTATAATAGAATATTGTCACATGCACAACATTCCGTCAGTCTCCTGTTGGTTATTCCAGTTCTCGCTTTTTTTCCTCCACAATATTGGATGACACTGCAGTGATACACATATAATTATTCTCTCCTTCTAGATCAGTAGGATAAATTCCTAGGAGTAGGAGTTCTGGGTCAAAGAGTATGAATATTTTTATGGCTTGTAATATGTGTTGTTGCCAAATCACTTTCTCTTTTAAGATTTATGTCAGTTTATACTGCCACCAGGAGTATCATGCCTGGATTATTGATGTCCATTCTTCACAGGGCATTATGTCCTTAGTCTTGCTTTCCTTTAATCTGGCCTGTGAGCTACTGCCTGAAATGTTCTTCCAGAATGCTGGTCACACCTCCGTCATAGTCTTCCCCTGGTTGCCTGTCACCTATTTGCCAGTTCAGGTATAAATTTTAAAATCCATGCCCTTACCACCTGACTTCATTCATTTTAATTGTTTTGTATCCATATTCGAGGCAGCCTCCCTCCCTCAAATAGCCACTGTCTCCTACCTCTGAGTCTTCCCTCTGATCATTTCTTACATTCAGAACTTCTTTTCTGCCAACATTTCTCCATCTTCTTTAATTTAAAAAATTGCTGCTTCTACAAAGATGTCAACACAGAACCACCTGTAATGATGATATCTTTAGTACTTAGTGTACTTCACTCCTGGTGGGTTGCCAGTAAATATTTGTCAATGTGGCTAATGAGAGAAAGAAAAAAGAAGTAGAGAGATTTTCGGTGGAGATTTTTTTTTTAGTAGGAAGGCTTAGAATTCTTAAGAGTACTCGGTTCTCCTGAATAAAACTTCAGAGGAGAATGAGGAATTCTGCGCTCTATTTTTGGGGTACCACTGTTCTTTCTGTGATCATGGGCAAGCCAACTTATTCTGTCTTCTATTCTCCTTTACTTCAGCTACAGAGTAGAAAATATAGTATTGCCAATCATTGCAGAAGAGTCATGACACTCTCTGCCTTTCTAGTTATTTTTTCCTCATAATCATTGGCATCATCATCATTATAACCCGAATATTTACTGAGTATTCCTACTTGCCAGCAATGAGATCGTGCTTTATATACATGCCTTAGCTTTTTTAACTGTCACGATCTCTCCGTGAACTAGGTACCCCCTGTTTTCAGATGAGAAGCCCAGTTCCAGAGAGTTTACTTGCTCAAGGTCACAGCTAGTAAGTGGTAGAGCCACCATGATTTAAACTTTTATTCTTATTGAACTATTTTTCTGAAATATCGAACTATCAAGTTTTCCCTATCCACAATTCTCTGATGATTTCTTATTGCATATGAAAAAGAAAGTATAAACTCAGCAACGTTGAAAGGCCCTTCCAAATCACCGTCCAGTATACTTTTCCATTCTCATCTTCCTCCATGCCCCACCCCAAACATATGTCCTGTGTTCCAGTCTCACAAAGTTGCTTATTTCACAAATACATCATATAGTTTCACACATTCGAGCCTTTGTTTTTGTTCCTGGATTGCATTCCGTTTGCCTCTGGCAAACTCCTGTTTATCCCTCGAGATCCAGCACAAATATTCTGTATTCTGTGAAAGCCATTCCGGATTTTCCTGGGCAGTTAGTGGCTTGGTTCGCAGTGCTCCTTTGTGTATATTTCTGCTGTAGTCTTTTCACACTGCTTTATAACTATTTGTTTACATGCCTGTCTCCCTTACTTTAATAAGAATATTGAGATATGGGAAGGCAACATTTTTTACAGGGACATTATTTTAGATACTATTAAACATAGCCAAAATTAAAAAATACATGTATTTAAAATGACATTGTTTCCCTTTTTTCCCCCCTCAGCATAGGGCTACTTTCAAATTTGAATCAACAGATGAAGATAAAAGAAAGGTAAGCCTTGGTGTTACTCTGTGAATGTTTATGTGTGTGTGTATTTCATTCATGGACTTTCTAAGCAGTGGTCATGTTTTCATCTGATGGTTATTGATTGGTTTCTTGTTTCCCTTCATTTTATTTTTAGGAACCCTGAGAAGAAAGGTTAGGTTAGGTTTAGTTTGGGTTACATGTAACTCTTTCCTCCTTTGTCCTCACAGGACTATTTACACTTGTATAAATCAGGAGTAGAGGGATTCAGAGGAGACTCCCCCCAGATCTACTCACTCCCGAAGACTGACTGTTTAGTGGCAAGACTCCACGTTGCCCAAAATCCATTGCTAATATTGTAAAGCTTAGCTTGAGACAAGGTCTCACTCTGTCACCCAGGTTGGAGTGCAGTGGCTCACTGTAACCCCAGACTCCTGGGCTCAAGCAGTCCTCCTGCCTCAGCCTCCCAGTAGCTAGAACTACAGGCACGCACCACCATGCCCATCTTTAAATTTTTTGTAGAGTTGGGGTCTCATCATGTTGCCCATTCTGGTCTCTTGAACTTCTGGCCTTAAGTGATCCTCCTGCCTTAACCTCCCAAAGTGCTGGGATTACAGGTGTGAGCTACCATGCCCGGCCCTGCTTTTGTGTCTTGCTGTACTCCATACATCTATCCTTGGCCATACAAATGCCAAAATCAAACAAGACAGTATGACTGAATGAGTGTAAATCTATCACTGCTGCTAGAAAAATAGCTTAAATTCAGTATTTTGCAAATATTGGGTTGACAGTGCCTTGAAATCACTCCTCCGTTCACCTGTATCCCCATATCTAATATCAGTGTCCTGCTCATTTTACCTTTTCAGATTTCTTCCATCCATTTTCTCCTTAACCTCTGCCCTAATTCAGGCCTACATCTGATTACTGCATCAGTTTCCTGACTGTTCTTTCATTTTCCAGTTACGTGCTTTTCTAATAGATTGGCATCCATAAATCTAAAATAGCAATCTGACCATGTCATCCTTCGCCTTAAAACCCTTCATCTATCCCTTCAGTGACTTTCTTTGCCTACAGAATAAACGTCAAGCTTCTTAACATGACATGCTGGGTGCTCAGTGATCTGCTATATGCCTACTTTCACAGCTTATTTCTTTTCTCTCCCTTGTATTTTATGTTTTAGGACTAGAAAATGTTTCCAGTTACACACACATCCGCATCCCTTCTGTTTCTTGCTTACTACTTTTGCAGTATATTGTTTTCTACCTAGAATGCTCTCTCCCTCTTGTACACCTCTTCTTTTTCTCACCTGGTGAATCCCTACTCACCTCAGGGGCACCTCCTTCAACAAGCCTCCTTTGACATTCCAGTTAAGGTGAAGTACCTCTTCAATATTCTCATAATACTCTGTATAAATCTCTAACATTAATATTTATGCCTTGTTTCTTAATTATATATCTGTTGATGTTAGACACTGGTATCTTTATACACTTGACATTTGGAGTGCCCAGCACATAATAGGCACTCAGAAAATATTTATTGGATGAGTGACCGTGGAATATAAATTTTGTAGATTAAGGTTTAACTCTGACTTTCTTTTGGATTTGAACAATGTAACCAAGACTAGAGTACCTTTTAGAACAGGGATTCTCAACCAGGGATATGCTCTTTGGAGAGCTTTTTCAAAATAGCCCTGCTCAGGCCCAATCTCTTATCTACTGAGTGAGGATTTGGGAGGTGAGCTCCAGGCATGTGTATTCTATGTCTCTGTGTGTGTGTGTGTGTGTGTGTGTGTGTGTGTATAAAGTATATAAATTAATCAGAGACAGGATCTTGTTTCGTTGCCCAGGCTGAAGTGCAGTGGCATGATCATGGTCCACTGTAACATTCTTGGGCTTAAGTGATCCTCCTGCCTTAGGCTCCTGAGTAGCTAGGAATACAGGTACGTGCCACCATGCCCAGCTAATTTTTCAGTTTTTTGTAGAGACAGGCTCTCATTCTGTTGCTCAGGCTGGCCTCAAGGGATCCCCCCACTTCGACCTCCTACAGTCCTAGGATCACAGGTGTGAGCCACCACGTTCAGCCCAGTGTGTATTTTTATAGATGGTCTTTAGGAAATAAATACTCATATATCTGATGGGAGTCCAAAATGGCACAGTCCCTATGGAGAAGAAACTGTCAGTGTCTACCAAAATTACAGATGCATTTTACTCTTTCACCAAGCAGTGTCTCTTTTAGAAATCTATTCTGCAGATAGATTGAACCCTAAGTAAGCAACGTTATTCATTGAAACATTGTACATAATAGCAAAAGATTGGAAACAAGTGTCCAGCATTTAAGGAGTGTTTCAAGAAACTATGGCTCATTTACATTATGGAATATTATGATGTAGTAAAAAAGAGATTCACTGTATGTGCTAATGAGAGAGTGAAAAAAAAAAGAAGCAAGGTGTTAAAAAGAACATGTTGTTTGACAAATTCATGATAAGTATTCAGGCTAGGAAGCCAGCTGCTATTTAATTTCATTGGGAAAATCCATACTATATCCATAGATTCATGGTGCCTTAGAAATCTGACATTAGAGTCTTTGGTAGTGCTTTTACTGGTCAAAATAAGTATATTAAGACAGAGTCTCCTACCCCATATAAATTTCAGGTGAAAGGGAGAAATTTCTTACACAGTTATTAATACAATGTGTTTATTTCCAATAGGGTAGTAGAAAAAACTAACATTTTCAAAGTACTGTCTTTTTCTAAGTTTTAGATTTCTGGAGAGAGTAACTACTGTATAGTGCTTATTACCAGTTATAGTGTGTAGGTTTCTGCTTCCTGGGAGGTCTGTTATAAACAAATGTCATTAGGGACCTAGCCAGGTAATCTTCATTAATGGGAAAACATTGGCAAACAAATCCATTTCTGTGAAGTCTCCAGGGGTTAAAACCATTTGTGACTCTTTCATGCCTAAGGCTCTTTTTAGACTTCAACATCAGAACTATTGCACAGCTCAGAAGGATGTATACCTTAATAAGCTTTTCAAGTTCTTAATGGAGAGACATAGAGAATTATAGGCATTTATGTACCTTAAGCCTACTCGGAAAATAAAAGAACTCACATTACTGCCCAATTCGTTTGCTCCCTGTATTCATTTTCACACTGCTGATTAAGATGCACCTGAGACTGGAAAGAAAAAGAGGTTTAATTGGACTTAGAATTGCACGTGGCTGGGGAGGCCTCAGAATCATGGTGGGAGGTGGAAGGCACTGCTTACATGGTGGCGGCAAGAGAAAAAAATGAGGAAGATGCAAAAGTGGAAACCCCTGATAAGCCCATCAGATCTTGTGAGACTTATTCACTACCACAAGAACAGTATGGGGGAACCTCCCCATAATTCAGATTATCTCCCACCATGCTCCTCCCACAATACGTGGGAATTATGGGAGTACAGTTCAAGATGAAGTTTGGGTGAGGACACAGAGCCAAACCATATCATTCTGTCCCTGGCCCCTCCAAATCTCATGTTCTCACATTTCAAAACCAATTACACCTTTCCAACAGTCCCGCAAAGTCTTAACTCATTTCAGTGTTAACCCAAAAGTCCGCAGTCCAAAGTCTCATCTGAGACAAGGCAAGTCCCTTTTGCCTATGAGCCTGTAAAATCAAAAGCAAACTAGTTACTTCCTAGATACAATGGGGGTACAGGCATTGGGTAAGTACAGCCATTCCAAATGGGAGAAATTGACCAAAACAAAGAGGTTACAGGGCCCATGCAAGTCTGAAATCCAGCAAGGTAGTAAAATTCTAAAGCTCCAAAATGATCTCCTTTGACTTCGTGTCTCACATCCAGGTCATGCTGATTCAAGAGGTAGGTTGCCATAGTCTTGGGCAGCTCCGTGCCTGTGGCTTTGCAGGGTATAGCTCCACACCTGACTGCTTTCACAGGCTGGTGTTCAGTGTCTGTGGCTCTTCCAGGTGCACGGTGCAAGCTGTCAGTGATCTACCATTCTGGGGTCTGGAGGATGGTGGCCCTCTTCTCACAGCTCTACTAGGCAGTGTCCTAGTAGGGACTCTGTGTGGGGGCTCTGAACCCACATTTCCGTTATGCACTGCCCTAACAGAGGTTCTCCATGAGGGCCCTGCCCCCGCAGCAAACTTGCCTGGGCATCCAGGCCTTCCTATACATCTTCTGAAATCTAGGTGGAGGTTCCCAAACCTCAATTCTTGACTTCTGTGCACCCGCAGACTCAACACCACTGGAAGCTGCCAAGGTTTGGGGCTTGCATCCCCTGAAACCATGAGCTGAGCTGTCCCTTAGCCCTTTTAGCAATGGCTGGAGCATCTGGGACTCAGGGAACCAAGTCCCTAGGCTGCATACAGCATGGGGACACTGGGCCCAGCCCATGAAACCATTTTTCCCTCCTAGGCTTCCAGGTCTGTAATGGGAGGGTCTGCATGAAGACCTATGACATGCCCTGTAGACGTTTTCCCCATTGTCTTGGGGATTAACATTTGGCTCCAGCTTGAATTTCTCCTCAGAAAATGGGTTTGTCTTTTCTACTGCATCATCAGGCTACAAATTTTCTAAATTTTTATAATCTGTTTCCCTTTTAAAGTGGAATGCTTTTAACAGCACCCAAGTCACCTCTTGAATGCGTTGCTGCTTAGAAATTTCTTTTGCAGATATCCTAAATCATCTCTCTCAAGTTCGAAGTTCCACAAATCTCTAGGGCCGGGGCAAAATCCCGCCAGTCCCTTTGCTAAAACATGACAAGAGTCACCTTTGGTCCACTTCCCGACAAATTCCTCATGTCTATCTGAGACCACGTCATCCTGGACCTTATTCTTATCACTATCAATATTTTTGTCAAAGCCATTCAACAAGGCTCTAGGAGGTTCCAGACTTTCCCACATTTTCCTGTCTTCTGAGCCCTCCAAACTCTTCCAGCCTCTGCCTGATGATACCTAGTTCCAAAATTGCTTCCATATTTTCGGGTATCTTTTCAGCAACACCCCACTCTACTGGTACCAACTTAACATATTAGTCCATTTTCACACTGCTAATAAAGACATACCCAAGACTGGGAAGAAAAAGCAATTTAATTGGATTTAAAATTCCACATGACTGGGGAGGCCTTAAAGTTATGGTGGGAGGCAAAAGGTACTTCTTACATGGTGGCGGCAAGAGAGAATGAGATAAACCCATCAGCTTTCATGAGATGGGTTTATTACCACAAGAACAGTTTGGGGGAAGCCGCCCCCATGATTCAAATTATCTCCCACCCGGTGCCTCCCGCAACATGTGGGAATTATGGGAGTACAATTTAAGATGAGATTTGGGTGGGGACACAGCCAAACCATATCACTCCCCTAGTTCTCTTTCCTAAATGTGTTTTTGGAGCTCTATGCCAACAACTACTTAGTAACAGCAGGACATTTTTTGGTAAACTACATTGCTATCTCTTTGAAAAACACTACCCCCCCTTGTATGAAAAATATTTGTGACAACTTAGAAGTAAGTGTAAGGTAACAGTGCCCTTCAAAAAAAAAAAACAAAAAAAAACTTGATTATTCTATGCTTTTTGGGAGATAATTATAAATTAATGATCCTTAGACCTAATTCCTGACACTTATATAGTGTTTTGCAGTTTTACAAAGATTTGCTTCTTACCGGTAGTGCTGTAAGTATAATAAGAATATCACCATTCCTATCTTATGAATAAGGAAACTGAGGCTCATTGAATGACAGCTTGCTAACACTCACACCACTAGTGGGTTCAGCCTTACATAGACAGCAGATTATCTATTATGTGCAGCTCCTTCACTGCTCACTGCTCCATAGCTCCCTCTTATTACCATTGAGGTATATTTCAGAAGGCTTGAAATTATGATCCAGTACCTTGTTTTCTCTCATTTCATACCTTGAGAAACCATTTAGGTAACTAGACTTAAGTTGAAAGATAGCAAAGGAAATTACCAACTAGAAGTGCTTAAATTTTGCTAGAGAAGGAAAGTCAGATACAACTGCTAATGTTTGTGCATATAATGCAAATAGTTCCAGGTGCATGCGGATCATTGTATACTTAGATATAAGCACTTGTGTTTATTGAAGCATTTGCTTTATATTCTGTACCTAAATTGGTAGGCTGTGATTATCTACCAGCACATAAACAAATATGTCATGCAAATATGTAGGATTGGGGGGAGGATATGATGAATAATCTGAAAATTCACATGTTGAGGAAATGAAAGCTCTTAAATGAAAAGCTTTAAAACAAAACTGACCTCAAAACCAATAAAGAGTACTAATTGCAATCAGTTTTGAAAGAGACATATTATAAAATGATTAAAAGATTTCCAGCTCTTTCGCATGTAAGAATACAACCTTATCAAATGTGGAAAATTTCAATAGTCTGAGATAAATCTTTGTGTATATAGTAATTTTCCTCTAAAGAGTGAAGTTAAAAGTAACCAAATATCAAGCATAGTTTATTACCTTCAAATTCACACAGCCCATATTTCTGTGAAGCCATAAGATAATTGCCAAGTTGAGATTGCAAGCTCTTTGAGGACAAGAACTCTGGCTTACTTTATATTTTCAGCAAAATAGGTACCTATAATAAATGCTTGTTAAATGAATGAAAAGAACTTGGTGAGTGAGTGGAGGCCACAATTCCTGTGACTTGTACATATTGTTTGGTTTTGTGTTGTATATTATTTTAGCTATAAAGCAGAATCCCAAGCACAGCTCATGTTGTTCACTGAAAAAGCAGGATACAATGCAAAAGTATGCATACAGTATGATCACAGCCATGTAAAACTGATAAAAACCATACAAAGAAAAAATGATGACAAGGAGATAAATGGCAGCCACCTGAATAGTTATTACTGTGGATATTTTTCTTTTCTGTTTTTTAAACTGTTCTTTTATATTACAGTAGATTATAATGATATAAGCATAGGTTCATTATATAATTATATTACAATATACTCTTATAATAGTGTGATTGGAGTTGTAATCGAAGGACTAATACTTCTTTTTTCAAATCATATATTTTCTCTAAAATTGGCCTTCTTGATTACCTTACGTATTCCTTTTGGGAGAGCATAAAAAACTTACTGAGTTTAGGGTGGTAGTATCTGCAGAGCCAGTTTATGGAGTGAAATATATATAAACACAAAAGTTCATTCTGCCATTTCAAATACTTTTTTCTTTTTTTCCCCCAGACATGAATGTATTTAGCATATTAGAGATCTCTGTAATCCACAAATATTTTTTTCAGTAAATCCTATATTCCTGGCCTTGTGTTAGGCCTTGGCTCCTGAGTTGGCTTTTTGTCCATGGTGTTTGGTTTGGCACTTTCTCAGTTATAGATGCATGCCGAGGCTTGCCATTGTGGACTATAGAAAATGAATGGGTAAATTTCTATATTAGATTCCCCCAAGGAATATGTGCCAAGATAGAATCATTAATCCTAGACTGTGAATCCATGCTTTGGAATAGCTTGAGGAATGGATGCTTATTCTAAAAGCCTTTTGCCCTTATTTTGGTCATTTGAAATTGTCACACTCCAGTTTTTACTAAAACAAAATAAGCTTTGTATGCTTTGCAAATTTGACTCAAAATTTATTTGATGTCTTGGCTTGAGGGAATGTTTTGATGCATAGTGCAAGTACAGTTCTCACTTACAAACCAATAATTTTCAACATCTTCATGTCTTTAAAATAATTGCACAGAATATCAAAAGTGCCTCCATACCTTTTACTTTTTAAAGTTCCTTTCCAGCTAGAATCTGACACAAGACTTGACTTAGAAGGTCTAAGTTGTATCATAGGGCAGGATGAATGCCTCACAGTAGGTCAAAAAAACAATTTAAACTTCATTCCAAATTCCACTTTTAGTTTTAGATGTTTTGCCATGGCATTGGAGGAGTAAATCTAGAAAGCAAGGACAGGACAGCCCTGACTTAGTAAGCCATATGTATGGCAGTGTATACATGATCTTTGGATCACTTTTTAAGATTTCTGCCTGGGATAATGAGAATACTATCTCTGATTTGTACTTTAGAGGTTCAGGTGCATTTTCTCATATAGAGATTTCATCAAGAAGTTCCACTTCCAGCCATGGCAGTGTGAGGACCTCTACAGATCTACTCCCTAATGGAACTGGCAAAAATTATTTTTAAAAACAACCATTTAAAGTCTGGAAATAGTCCCAAAGGCATAGAGTCAATGAAGAAACACCTATTCAAGAAAATCTAAAAGTAAGAAGAGTAGGCCGGATGCTGTGTCTCACGCTTGTAATCCCAGCTACTTGGGTGGCTTGAGGAGAGAGGATTGCTTGAGTCTAGGAGTCTGACGCTGTGGTGAGCTATGATCATGCCACTGCATTCCAGCATGGGTGACAGAGTGAGACCCTATCTCTAAGGAAAAAAAACAAGGAAAGTGAAAGTCTGTGTTATTTGAACCAAGACCTGTTCTCCCTCTCTTCTCTTGGCTAAGTGAGATGGAAACTCTTCTCCAAACTGGTACAGGGAAGAATATAGGGTTCCTTTCCCTCTAGTCCCAGTTGGAGTGCTGTCTTCACAGGAGTGACAGAATGTCGGCATTTCTCATCCTGCCCCCAGCTACCTGTTGCTGAAACTAAATTCTGGATAAGTGTAGCTGAGAGGTGGGTCTTCCCTCCTTCCATTCTGCCCTTCCTCATAGGATAGCAGCTGTTCCTTGGGTGTGGCACTGCTGAGAATACTGAGGCCACAGTCATTGTGCTGGTGGAACGTGGTTCCACCCCAGGAAAAGCAAACCAAGGAGATCTAGGGTTGCTGTACCTTTACTTCAATTGAGTTGTCAGTCCTAAAGTGGGGATGTCACACAGAAGCATACCATTGTCTCTGCCCCCAACATCAGCACCAGGGCTCAGAAATTTTGTCCAGGGGAAGAAGCAAACCTTATAAAAGAGAGTGCTGAATGTCTCCTCAAAGGAACTGACTTCATTTGCACAGAATATGGAGAAGTTCATGCCTAAGGGTGCAAGTTGTGATGAAAGTCACTTGGGGGTAACATTAACACAGTCATTGGAGATACAGGTTAACCCAAAGTCCAGCTACTTTGCTAGGAGAAATGGGATAACTGGGCTAGACTGCTAGAGGAGAGAAAGGAGGAAAATGGTAGCTGGGAGAAACTATCCCTTCAAAAGACTGGATCTGTTTGTGGAGCAATTTTTGCCCCAGGACATTTTTGAAGACAGTTGATCAGTCAACCAGCAATTAGTGACACATTACAGCTGTGTGTGGTCAGGAAAAGAGAAAGTCAGAGGGGCCTGCCAAATCCTCTGTCTGCCAGGGCGGCTGTGGGCATACCCAGTGGTGTGCCCCATGAGGTGCAACATTAGGGCTTCACACTTTGAGGAAGGAGAGGGAGAATAGACTGCTAAGATAATTGGGCCAGTCACTAAACAAATAAACAAATACAATAGCAAGTCCTGGAGAAGGTGGGTGGAAGGGAGTGCAAATACCTAGAGTTGTTACAAGATGTCCAGTTTCCACAGGGTGGGGTGGGGGTGGGGGAGGGAAGCAGGCACCAAAAACTGCTTGTATGAGTGACCAGATGTTGGATTTAACAAAGACTTCAAAGTAGCCATTATAAATATATTCAGAGAGCTGAAGGAAACCATGATTAAAGAAGTAACAGATGTAATGAAGTCACATAAAATGGAGAAATCAATACAGAGATAGAAATTATTTTTAAAAAGAGCCAAATAGACATTCTGGAGTTGAATAAAATACAATAACTGAAATAAAAATTCACTGAAGGGGCTCAACAGTAGATCTGAATTGGCAGAAGAAAGAATAAGCAAACCTGAAGATATAGCAATAGAGAATATTCAAGGCGAAGAACAGAATAAAGAAAAACGAAGAGAGCCTTAGAGAATTGTGGAATAACATTTACACACCAACCTATACATAACGGGAATACCAGAAGGAGAGGAGAGAGAAAGAGAGGAGAATAAAAATATATTTGAAGAAATAATGGTTCAAAACTTCCCAAATTTATTGGAAACCTACATATCCGGGAAGTTCAGTGAACCCAAAGAGATGCATAAATATATCGTAGTAAAAATACTAAAAGCCAAGACAAGGAGAAAATCTTGAAAACAGCAAGAGAAAAATGACTCATCGCTACAAGGGAAGGTCAGTAAGATTCACAGCTGACGTCTCATCAGAAATGTAAGTCAGTGGGATAACATTTTCAAAGTGCCTAAAGAAGAAACCTCATCTGAGAATCCTATATCTAGTAAAGCTATCTTTTAACACTGCAGGGGAGATAAAGACATTTTCAGATAAATAAAAAACTGAAAGAATTTGTTGCTAGCTGACTCACCTTACAAGACTTACTGTAAAACAAGTTTTTCAGACTGAAAGCAAGTAACCCTAAACAGTACTTTGAATCCACATGAATATATAAAGAGTACCTGTAAAGCTAATTACGTAATTGTAAAAGTCAGTATGAATACATAATTATCCTATTTTCTCTTAACTGATTGATTTTAAAAGCATTTTGTATAAAACAGTATGTATATAATGTATTGCTCAGTCAATAATATAGAGAAATGTAATACGCTTGCCAAAAACAGCGCAATGGTGAATGGGAGCAAAGCTGTATTGAACTAAGGAAGCAAATCCACATGGTAACTAGGATCCGCAAGAACAAATCAAGAAAACCAGAAACGATAAATAAGAAGGCTAATATATCAAAAGCTATAAATGTATGCTTGTTCTCCTTTAGCTTCTTTAAAAGACAAAATTGTAAAGTAATAATTATAATAATGTATTATTGGATTTGTAATGTTTATAGATGTATGTAACAATAATAGTATAGAAAAAGGGGGAAGGGAATAGTGAAGTAGCTATCTTGTCTGGGGTAAATACCCAGGGTTCATCTTATCGCGCCAAGATAATTTAGGACATGGACACATACCAAGAGTTTAGGAGCGGAGGTCTAATAGGCAAAAGAAAGAGAAAGGAAAACAGCTCTCTCTCTAGTGAGAGAGAGGGGACTTCTGAGAGGAAAAAGGAGCCAGCAACAAAGGAAAGATGTGCCAGATTTTATAGTCAGATTTGAGGAGGTGATGTCTGATTGACATAGGGCTCACAGATTGGTTTGATCAGGTATGATGTTTACATAGTGTGGGGAAGGCTGGCCGCCCCACCTTCTTCTTCTTATGCAAATGAACTTTCCCATTGGCCAGCACTATCTTGTCTGATCCTTAATGTACATGTGGCTGACAAAGAGAAGGGAAGATGGAGCCACCATCTTGAATATGATTGGTGCAACTGCCGGCATGTGTGTCTGCAGCTCTTTGTTAGAAAGGAAAATAATTTGGGACTGCTTTTCATTAAAAGGAAAACCTTGCCAAGGACTTCCATACCCTCACTATCTGCCTAAGTAATTTCTTCTTAACTCCTGTATCAATAGTGCTATATAGGAATGTTTCTATATCTCACTGGAATTAGTATAAATCTGGAGTTGATTCTAATAAGGCATATATGCTAAGCCCTAGAACAATGACTAAGGATATAACTCATACGTACACTCTGAAAACTGTAAAACATTGTTAAAAGAGATTAGAGAAGCTTAAAATAAATGAAAAAAATCCCATGATCATGGATTAGAAGACTTACTATTGCTAAAATGTCAGTACTCCTCATATTGATCTACAGATTCAAAGCAATCTCTTTTAGAAACCCAGATGGCTTCTTTGTAGAAATTGACAAGCTAGTTCTAAAATTCATATGAATTTTTGACACAGGGTAGTCAAAACAAACTTGAAAGGAAGAACAAACTCAGAGGATTCACAATTCCTTATTTTAAAATTTACTGCAGGGCCAAGAGCAGTGGCTCATGCCTATAATCCCAGCACTTTGGGAGGCCGAGGTGGGAGGGTCTGTTCAGCTCAGGAGTTTGAGACCAGCCTGGGCAATATAGTGAGACCCCCCATGTCTAAAAAGAAAAAATTGCTACAAAGCAGTAATAATCAAGGCAGCTGGTATTGTTACGAGTATAAGTGTAGATATTAACAAATGGTGCCGTGACACTTAGGTAGCCACATGTAAAAGAATGCAGCTGGATTCTTACCTCATGCTGTATACAGAAATTAATTCCAAATGAATCAAAGACCCAAATGTAAGCATTAAAGTCATAAAATTCTTAGGAGAAAACATAAAGGTAAATCATGTCCCTGGATTTGGCAGTGGATTCTTAGAGATAACACCAAAAGCACAAGTAATAAAAGAAAAAAATACATGAATTGGATTTCATCAAAGTTAAATACTTCTGTGCTTTGAAAGATACCATCATGAAAGTAAAAAGACAACCCACAGAATGGGAGAAAATGTTTGCAAATCCTATGTCTGATAAAAGACATGTATCTAGACTATATAAATAACTCTTATAACTCAAAGGCAACTCAATCTTCAAGCGGGCAAATGATCTGACTAGACACTTTTCCAAAGAAGATATATAAATGGTCAGTAAAGATACTTGACATCATTAGTCATCAGGGAAATACAAATCAAAACCACCATAAAATATCAGTTCATACCCATTAGGATGGCTAAAACAAAAAAGTAAGATAACAAGAGTGGACAAGAACTGGAAGAAATCAAAATCCCCATACACTGCTGGTGGGAATGTAGTATGATGCAGCACTTTGGAAAACAGTCTGGTGGATCCTCAAAAGGTTGAATAATTACCATATGACGCAGCAGTTGCACTCCAATGGAAATATATATCCACATGAAAGCTTGTACACAAATATTCATGGCATTACTCATAATTGCCAAAAGATGTAAATATGCCCATCACCTGGTGAGTGGATAAATAAAATGTGTTATATCTATACAATGAAATATTTAACCATACAAAGGAATAAACTAAATGATGCTGCTGCAACATGGATGAACCTTGAAAACATGCTACACGAAAGATGCCAGACACTTAAAAGGCCACAGATTGTATGATTTTATTAACTTAAAATTTTAGAATAGGCAAATATATGGTGACAAAGTAGATTCATAGTTGCCAGGGGCTAGAGGAAGAGGGCAGTCAGGAGTTACTGCTAATAGGTATCTTGAGCTTTTGGGGATGATGAGAATGTTCTAAAATTAGGTAATAAAGATGGTTGCACAAGTGTGAATACAGTAAAAACCATTGAATTGCATGCTTTAACAAGTTGATCCTTACAATATGTGAATTTTATCTCAAGCTATTTTAAAAATAAATAGTAGTAGATTATGTATCCTCTATGCCCATCAGTTCCAAGTACTGTTGAGTATTAACATTTAATCCTCACAACAAAGCTATAAAGTAGGTAGAATTTTGCTTATTTTACAGATGACGAAACAAAGGCACGCAGAGAAATTACTTGCCAAAAATAAGGAAGTTGGAGGCCATGATTCAAGCTTAGGCAGCCTTGCTCCAAGACCCATGTGCTATACCATACTGCCATTCATTAATAATTGGATTGACCTGTTGTGTAGTTTATGAATCGATTCTATTTATTTCCTGATTTTAGGCACCCAAAATGTAAGATTTGATGGAGAATATAAAGCTTTGACATTAAACTAGTTATAGCATTGACAGAAAACAGAAGATCATGCTTGCCAGTGTAAGTGACTGAATAGAATAACTAGTGAAGAAGATAGCTGTGTAGTACTGGACTTATAACACTTAGGCTTGTTGCAGATCCTTTTGTTGCCTCGCATTTATTTTTTGTTGTCAAAAATGTAAGGTTTCCTTTTCTCAGTAGCTAGCTTTTTTCTTCCTTTCACATGTTGATCATATGCTGAGGAAAGTGCAGAAATTTGTACATCTTTGATGCATGGAAAACTCATAGGGACCTGAAACTTCCTGGCTGACCAGATATTTCCACTGTTCTCAACTCCTCTATTTGTAGATAAAAAAACTGGAGGTTGACTTACCCAGGGTCAGAGTTAATGAGCAGAAAAGCTGGAACTCAAACCAGGTCTTCTGTCTTCTTTTCTGACTTCAGTGATGATCTTTGCAGGGCTTATCCTCAGATAATTCACAGTGTAGTAAGGGACCCACAGTGTCTTCCAGTACAGTATGATTCCTTCTACGGCATCCTACACTAAGGGTCATCACTTTCGGTAATGGAAAGCTTACAGCAGCCATTGTACTTTATTTTAGATAGCCCTAATTGTTAGAATAATTTTACTTGTATGAACTCTAAATCTGCTTTGCTTGTCCTAGTTTACCTATATTTCTCTTTGCCACTGTTGTCCATTATTGGACTTAGCTTCCCACCTCTTTGCTACTTAATCTTTATGATTTTTTTTCCCCCACTTACTGCCCAACACATTTATCAAAAAGCTTTCTCTGGCAAAATTCCCTATAGTTTATTCCTTCAGTCTTTTAGCACATAGCTTAAATTGCTGTATATTGAAATTGAACGTTTCTTATTCATTTTACATACGTTCAGCATCCCTAATATTATAAACACTTGAGTCATGTTCGTTTATATCTCACTAACCCAAAATAGACATCTTGTCACTAAGTTAGAATATATTTCTCTTGAATAATTTGCATGCACTTAAATTTTAAATTGGGAACATTTTCAGATATGTTACTGTATCGGGGTGGTGTACATAGCTGGTCAGTAATGGACACTGTAGAATCTATGGAATTAATAGAAAAATTGCAGGGTTTTTTTGTTTTTTGTTTTTGTTTTTGTTTTTTTGAGACGGAGTCTCGCTTGTCGCCCAGGCCCAGGCTGGAGTGCGGTGGCACGATCTCGGCTCACTGCAAGCTCCTCCCATGTTCACGCCATTCTCCTGCCTCAGCCTCCTGAGTAGCTGGGACTACAGGCACCTGCCACCACGCCCAGCTAATTTTTTGTATTTTTATAGAGACGGGGTTTCACCGTGTTAGCCAGGATGGTCTCAATCTCCTGACCTTGTGATCCACCCACGTCAGCCTCCCATAGTGCTGGGATTACAGGCGTGAGCCACCGTGCCCGGCCTGCAGTGTTATTTTTTATAACATCACTGCTTCCCTTTCTCAAGTGGCTTTACCATTTCATTAAAAGGCAGACCCTTGTAAACAAACAAAAATACTCCTAGCAATATTTTTCTTGTATAGAATGTGCTTGTTAGCATTTCTTGATCTGTTTGTCCATCTGGCCATCTTTATGACGTAATATGCATCAACCTCCTATTCTGTGCCAACCACTATGCTAGAGGTTTCTAATATATCATCTCATTTCATATTTATAAGCCCTAGTTATCCCTGTCTATTTAGAGTTAAGGAAATGTAGCTCAAGTGATTTCAAGAAATTTGCCCGAGATTACCTAGCCACAGGGGCAGAGCATCGCTGGTGTCTGAATCCAGGTGCTTTTTTTACTTCAACTATACTGTTTCAATTAAGTCATGTATAAGATGCCTTATACTTCATAATAGGGTCTCTCATATGCTGTCTGTGTAAATAATTGCCATAAGCATGTGAGATAGATAAACTTCTGTCTTACAAATAAGGAAATTTAGTTTCAGAGAGATCAATTTACTCCAGATCCAAGTTCAGAAAATAGAACTAGGGACTAGGAAGAACTCACATATTTTGTTTCCGTGCTTTTTCTGCTATATTATTAATGTGTTCTTATGCCTTTGAAGACCTCTAAAATCACACAGCTGTCTCATTGAGACAACTTAACTTCCCTCTTTCACCTATTCTCAGCTATATTAGTCTGATTGAGCTGTCAAAATACCATAGACTGTATGACTTAAAGGACAGAAATTTATTTCTCTAAGTTCTGAAGGCTGGGAAGCCAAGATCAAGGTGCTGTCAAGGTAGGTTTCCTTTCGAAGCCTTTTCTCCTAGCCTGTGAGCAGCTGCCCTGTCACTGCTCACATGACCACTTCTTTGTATGCATTTACACAGCACGAACACAAGCTCTTGGTGTCTCTTACAAGGGAAGTAATCCCACGAGACCAGGGCCCCACCCACATGACTTCACCTAACCCTACTTACCTCTGTATTAGTTTGTTCTTACACTGCTATAAAGAAATACCTGAGACTGGGTAATTTATACAGAAAAGAGGTTCAATTGGCTCACAGTTCTACAGGCTGTACAGGAAGCAAGCCAGCATCTTTCTGGGGAAGCCTTAGGAAGCTTTTACTCAAGGCAGAAGGCAAAGTGGGAGTGAGACACCTTATGTGGCTGAGCAGGAGGAAGAGAGAGAGAAGCGGGAGGTGCTACACACTTTTAAACAGCCAGATCTCATGAGAACTCAGGACAGTACCAAGGGGAAAATCCGCCTCCATGACCCAGTCGCCTCCCACCATGTAATTCTCACCTCCAGCACCAGAGATTACATTTCAACATCAGATTGAAGGGGACACAGATGCAAACCATATCACTGCTCAAAAGTCCCATCTCTATATGCTAATATTGTCACATTATGGGTTAGAGCTTTAACATATGAATGTGGGGGCATGGGACACAAACATACAGTCCATATATTAGCTTACCATCAGAGTCCCTGACTGTCTTTTGTGCATGCTTGGGCTATTAGAGCTGAAAACCAGGGATTCAAAGACAGAGGAACTAGTTCAGAGTGAGTAATTGAGTGTTGTGGAGTAGATGGCATTGGAGACAAGGTAAGGAAATTCCGAAGAGATTGTATATAGGAAAGAACTTGGTTCACTAAAAGAGGTAAAGAAGCAAAGGGGCTGCTGTAGGACCGGGATTTATATCAGCCACCAAGATATGAGGTATGTGTTATTGTGACAGTGTTCATCTTGCAGCCTTGCTAGTGTACTGTGTAATCAAACTGTAGTTTGTGCTAAGAACTCCCTAAAGATTAAATGAGATAATGTTCTCTCATTTGGTAAATTCTAATTTGAAACAAATGAAGATACTTCATTTGTTTTTGTATTTGCCAAGTTAGTATTTGCCAACATACTAACTTTAAAGACTAAAATACATTTCACATGGGCAGTGGAGAATAGGGCTTTCTGAAAAATAGACTTAAGTAGTAGAAGAAGCAGAGTTGGCTGGTACTGTGTGTGAAGAGAAGTAGAAAGTTTTGACACACCCATTTTTGCCCTCAAAATGGAGGCTTGTAAATGGAAGCTTATAAAACCTTTCTTGTCAAGAAAGAAAGGGTAGCTGATTGGTTTTATAAGCTTCCATTTACACCTAAGCTCTTTCCTGTTAATGAACTCTCGATGATGTGATGTGTCTTTCTCAGTATTGCTAAATAGCAAAGAAATTTGAGCCAAACTTGTTTAATAATTGTTTCTCAGAACTTTATTTTCAGTTTTTTTGACAGATCACTGTGATATATAACATAACATTGATTGTATTACTGAAAAATGTACATGTGCAGGAAAGGAAGTTAGAGATGAAATTTAGGAAGTGAGATACAGCCTCATTCAGAGACAGTATCCATTAAATACAAAATGAGAATTACCATTGTCTTCTATATTACAAGTAGGAAAAACCCTGAAGTGTATATAATATTAAGCTTTTACATGAACTCAGCTGCGTGAGTATTCATTTTAGAAGATCTCCATGTTAGTTTTTTATAAAGAATTCAAATTTGACCCCTAGAATCCTCCCAGAATCTTTATTAAAAGCATATTTTAAAATTCTGGCAATAAGTCATTAACTATTTAGTATTTTTGTGGTTTACAGTTTTTGAATAGGTCCGTCTTGTGGAACTGACAACATTGTCCCAGCTACAATTATAGTAAGCGTATTTTAGAATTTAATACCACCCTCATCTTCTGCATGTACACATGCACCTCTTGTTCCCCCCTACATACACATGCTGTATACAGAGGGCAGTAGTTAAGGACTATCAGATTTAGGTGGCTGACCTACAGCTCCAGTTAAGAACTAAAATTAGATCCTTGTGGAATATGTATCCAGTGACGTTCATCACAGAAGAGTGTAGACATAACCTTGAGAGGCCAGGGAAACATCATCCAAGGGAGCCTGCCTTAACTACAAAAATTCCTTTGACATCTCATTTTTTATCTTAAAAATTCATGTAACTTATGTAATGAGATTTATAATACATTCATTTATTTTTATGTAGAAATCCCCTACACCAAATAAATCTTTTAGTAAAATAGTGGTTGAAGAATATGTGCCAAAATTACCCTATGACTTTAAGTATCCCTGGTACTGGGTAACATCTCCCAGATGAATGTGCATAACCTATTTTAAGATTAGGGTCTATCCCATCACTCTAGGAGTACTGGTAGATTCAAGTGAGTATAATTCAAGCACGTGGCTAACACTGTAGTCATAATGGGCAAAAAAGCAGGGAAGGAGGAGTCTATTCTATTATCTATTCTATTTTATTAAAGGGAAAGTGGCAGACTGTAAGGATAGGTATTTCACTGCCACTACAATATGAGAATTTTTTTTTTAAGTAGAACCATGTTTAAGGATTTAGATCTGTTTATTTAAGGAAAACAAAAATCTGTTCTCAGAAATTCCCTTCACTGGCCTAGTTTAGCCCAGAATTGCTCTTAATGTTAGGAACACTCATTTTTGTTTTAGTTCTTGTGTATTACTACATACCAGTAAAAGAGAGTAGGACTGAGTCAAATAAGAATTTGAGTCCCCTTTCCCACTGTAGCATTCTCTGCTACATTAAGCAAATCATTTAGCCTATCTGGGAGTCAGTTTTCATATCTATAAAATGAGAAGGATATCCTCTTGTCCTGAGTATGTTAATAGGTGTTATTTTTTGAAAGAGTTCTGTGGTCAAAGTAAGGAAATATCAGCTTTAAAAAAATGAACAGGGCTGGGCACAGTGACTCAAGCCTACAATTCCAGCACTTTGGGAGGCAAAGGTGAGGGATTGCTTAATTAAGGCCTGGAGTTTGAAACTGGCCTGGGCAGCATAGCAAGACCCTGTCTCTAAAAGTTAAAAAAATAGCTGAACACAGTTAATTGTACCTCTATTCCTAGCTACTTGGGAGGCTGAGGCAGGAGGATCCTTTGAGCCCAGGAGTTCGAGGTTACAGTGAGCTATGATCATGCCGTTGTTCTCCAGCCTGGGTGACAGAGTGATGATACCCTGTCTCAAAAAAAAAAAAAAAAAAAAAAAAAGTTTCTTTTCCATAATACATGGGAGAATCTTTGGTAGTTTGGTATGCCTTATAAGTTTCCCAAGCTTATTTGCCTACAAAACCCATTTTTATAGAATCTTTTGTACTGCTAGTGTTTGTTAATGGTAAGTGATCATTATAGCACCTTCTCTTAACATTCTGATTCTAGAAATTGGACACATTTTGTTTGGCTGTTCAGCTCGTTTCTAGACTGAAGTTATCCTAGGGTTACTAACAAGTTGAACTCAATGCTTGTAATGTGTGTGTATCCTGCCCTTTTTTCCAGCGGGTACTGCAAAGTTACTGCATTTTCCTGTTTCTTGTAAATAACACAAACATTATTCCTTGTCTTTTGCAGTTTTTCACTTTCTCTGTTCCCCTTTGTTTCAGTGTATTCAATTATTGGCCCATTTTTATTTTAAATTAATCTATTCATCTTTATCTGAGTTTCAACAACTAATAGTAAAGATTTCTGAAACCCTCAGCCCATTAAATCCTTTTGAGAAACACTAATGTTGGAGAGAAAACTATGTCACTTCTACATGTGGGCTTATTTCAATCAGAAAAACAAGCCACCTTTAAAATGTTGCTATTGGTTAAGATCTTTAATTATAGGTCTTGTTCTTAAAAATGTAAAATTTTAACTCTTACTGTGTACCATCATTTCATTTAAAACAGCATTGTAATAGAAGGAGTATTTTCCCCATTTTATAGGTAATGAGACTAAAGCTGAGAGAAACCAAGTAACTTGTCCATATCTCACAAATAATAAATAGCAGTCATAACCAACTTATATTGTCTCTATTATACCTTGTAGTTTCTTATTAAAACATGTGATAATACTATATGTGGCATATGTATTGTAGTTATAATGGTAAGTAACATTTATTGACTAATTCTAGGGCAGCACATACACATCATCTCATTTAACTCCCTCAATAACCCTATGAGGTAGGTACTTTTTTTTCTTTCTTTCTTTCTTTTTTTTTTTTTTTGAGACAGAATCTCACTCTCTCACCCAGGCTGGAGTGCTATGGCAATGAGTGCTCTGCTCACTGCAACCTCTACCTCCTGGTCCCAAGTGATTCTCCTGCCCCAGCCTCCCTCATGAGTAGCTGGAATTACAGGCGCCCACTACCATGCCCATCTAATTTTTGTATTTTTAGTAGAGACGGGGTTTCACCATGTTGGCCAGGCTGGTCTCGAATTTCTGACCTCAGGTGGTCTGCCCACCTTAGCCTCCCAAAGTGCTGGGCATGAGCCACCATGCCTGGCGTCAAGTAGGTACTATTATACCAATTTTATAGGTAAGGAAATAAAGAAATTGGTCAACTTAAAGTCATACAACTGAAGTAAGTGGCAGCTGGGAATCGAAACCAGAGCTTTAATAACCTATTAAATGTTTGGAAATAATATTCTATAGCACACAGTGCTTTGAAGATGTCATATCCTAGTGTGTATGTTTGTAAATATTCTACATATTTGACAGCATCTTTGTGCCTGTGGAAGAAGAGAAATGTGTTAGACCCTGCCCCTGCCAAAGCTGATAAGAGAGATAACTCTCCGTAAATATAATTCAAGGTCAGAGGCTTAAGTGCTATAAAAGTGCTACCGATTAAGTATTCTGGATTTAGAGGTGGAAGGGATTACTTCCTGCTGGGGGATGGTGAAAAAGATAGCATTTGATTTGCAGGGAGGAGTGATTTAAGAAGGTTGGGAGGACATTTTGAATACAGGAAGTAACATGAGAAAAGGCACAGAAGTTTGGACAAGCATTAGAGGTAGATTATGGTGCCTAGATCAGGATATTATGGCAATAAGTAGTTGAATGTGAGTTTTAGAAAGGTGAGTTATGGGGGATTGGTCCCCTTCCTAGTTAATGTGTTTGGATGTGTTTTATTTCAGGTATCTACTATGAGGTAGTTAAAGAGAAATGTCTACCAGGCAGCAATATTTTCTTTTTGCTGCCAACCTTAGGAAGCAAGTCACCTATCTCAGAAGTAAAAGATACCACCATCAACCAAGTTATACAAGTTAGAAATCTATGAGATTCCTTGCCTCCTCTTTCTTCTTCATTCTTGACCAATCATTCCACCAAATCGTTCAGTCAATTCTGCACTCTTAAAATCTTTCCTCTGCTGGGCGCCATGGTTCACTCCTGTAATCCCAGCACTTTGGGAGGTGAGAAGATCACTTGAGCTCAGGAGGTCGAGGCTGCAGCAAGTCATAAAGGCACCACTGCACTTCAGCCTAGGTGACAGAGTGACACCCTGTCTCAAAAAAAAGAAAAAAAAAAAACAACAGCAGCAACAAAAAAACCTCTGTAATTTTCCCAGTTTCGTTACCACTGCCTTAGTTCAGCCCGCCATCATCTCTCTTACTGCAACAACCACTTAACTGCCTTGCTTCTGGTCCTGCTCCCCTTTTCTTACTCATTTTCCACATTATCATCAGAGTAATATTTCCAAAATACAAATCTAATGTCATTTTCCTGCTTAATACTCTGCAGTAAGTTCCCCATTTCCTTCTGGATTAATTCCAGACTCTTCATTCTTCTCGTATAAACATGGACTAGTATATTTTCTCTTTAAAAAAGAAAGAACAGCCTTTGTTGACCTTACATTTCCTCTTATTGTCAGCCCATTTCTCTGTCTTACAATAGCATCTTGAAAGGTATCTACTTCTCTCTCTTTTTTACCTCCCAGTTACTCTTCAGAAACTGTTTTTTTGTTTGTTTGTTTGTTTGTTTTGAGATGGAGTTTCGCTCTTGCTGCCCATGCTGGGAGTGCAATGGTATGATCTTGGCTCACTGCAACCTCCGCCTCCCGGGTTCAAGCGATTCTTCTGCCTCAGCTTCCCGAGTAACTGGGATTACAGGCATGTGCCACCATGCCTGGCTAATTTTTTGTATTTTTAGTAGAGACAGGGTTTCTCCATGTTGGCCAGGCTGGCCTCGAACTCCCAACCTCAGGTGATCCACCTGCCTCGGCCTCCCAAAGTGCTGGGATTACAGGCGTGAGCCACCACGCCGGTCCCCAGAAACTGTTTTTATCAAGGCCATTTGTGATCTAGCATTGCCAGGTCTTTATGCTATTTGACCTTTCATCTGCATTTCGAACAGTTGACCATTCCTTCCATAAAATATTTTCTGCCATCTTGTGTTCCAGAACACCACACTGCTGAATTTCCTCTTGCTAATACCTCTTTACCTCCTTTATCAGTTTTTCTTCTCCACAGCCCCTGAGTGGTAGCATCTTTCGTGGCTTTTAGTCTCCATTTTCTCTATATGTTTTTCTCTAGGCAATCTCATCCACTTTTATAACTTAAGAATGCCCTTATTCATATAGAAAGCATAGATAACCCTGATGGCTGCTTAGGGCTCCAGCCATATACATTCAGCTTCCTATTTGACATCTCCAGTTACCACAAACTTAATGTGACCTTACAGAATTTTCCTCCAAACCTGTTCTTTCCCCAGTCATCCCCTTCTCAATAAATGGTACTATGTTGGCTTAAGCCAGAAACTTCCCTCTCCCCCACAAATAGTAAGTCCTATCAATTTTCCCTCTAAAATATATACCAAATCCGTTCACTTGTCTCCCTCTCCACTGCTACCACTCTAGTTGAAAGTATGTTTGTTCCAGTCCAACCCATTTTCCACACAGCGATGGTGATTTTTTAAAAATCATTTAATTGGATTATATCTCTCTTTTACATAAACTCCTTTAGTGACTTTTCATAGTATTTAAAAAGTAAAGTCTGATCTTATCATGGCCTGTAAGACGCCACATAATCTGGTCCTTGCTTACTTTCCAGTTTCATCTCACAGCACTTTGCCTCCAACATCACCCACCTTAGCTTTCAGGACCTTAAACAAACCAGGCTCTGTCTATACTGTTTTTTCTCTCTTTCTTCTTTCCCCCTTCCCTTCCCTTCCCTCCTTCTCTCTCTCTCTTTTTCTTTCTTTCTGTCTCTCCCGCCCTCCCCCCCTTCCTTCCTTCCCTCCCTCCCTCTTCTCTTCCCCTTCCCTCTTCCCTTCCCCTTCCCTCTTCCCTCTTCCCTCTTTCCTCAGAGTTTCACTCTGTAACCCGCCCTGGAGTACAGTGGTGCGATCTTGGCTCAGTGCAACCTCCGTCTCCCAGGTTCAAGCGATTCTCCTGCCTCGGCCTCCTGAGTAGCTGGGACTACTGGCACATACCACCACACCCGGCTAATTTTTTTGCATTTTTAGTAGAGATAGGGTTTCACAATGTTGGCCAGGATAGCCTCGATCTCCTGCCTTCATGATCCACCCGCCTCAGCCTCCCAAAGTGCTGGGATTACAGGCGTGAGCCACCGCGCCCGGCTACTATTCTTTCTTCTACTCTTTGCACATTTAGCAGCTTCTCACTATCAGAACTTGGTCTAAATATAACTCTATCTAAAGTTGATATTTTCCCCAGTTATTTGCTATCAAAATATCCTGTTAATTTCCCTTATATTTACTTAACATTTTAGCACCAGAATTATATCTCTGTTCACACTGTGTACCCATCACCTAACACAATGCCTTGAATATGGCAGGTACTGAGAATATTTGTTAAAGGACTGAATGGAAATTGAACCTGTACCTTTCAGGTGTCATTTTAAATGATACTTAGGAAACTTTTCCCTGAATTGGTTTAATTCTCTCCCATGAGACTGGATTAGGTGCCTTAGATTTTTATTGCCATAATATTTTATGTTTAAATCAGTGGTCTTCATGGGAATAGGGTAGGGTTTCTCCTCAGGAGACATTTGGCAGTTTCTGGAGACATTTTTTATTGTGATGACTGGGTAATGGGAATATTACTGGCATCTAGTGGGTGGAGGCCAAGGGTGCTACCAAATGCCCTACAATGCACAGAACAGACTCCCAAAACAAAGAATTATCCAATCCAGGATGTCAGTTATGTTGAGGCAGATAAATTCTTGCTTAGATCTATTCAGTGCACTTATCATATTGATCCCTATCTTGTGTTTCTTTGTAATTCTCCTCTGTTCCACTTTAAGTTCCTTAGAAGTCTCACCACATTGGATTTATTAAAGGGAAATTAACAGGATATTTTGGTAGAAAATAACTTGGTAAATTCTTGATAGATGGCCAAGTAGATAAGAAAATGAATATACAAAGCAGCCATGGCACAACTAGGACAAGTTGGCCTAGATCCTGATATTAGATATAGAAAGTTGCTTAGTCCTTGAGGTAAACTATAATATCTGTTGCTCATAGAATGATGGCACAGTTGAGTTTCTGTATGGTACATTGATGGGATGCCATATTTCAAAGCTGTATTATATTTAGGTTAAAGCTAAGTTGTTTTAACAAAGGGACCTCAAGATAGAAGTGGCTTACAAAATATGTGTTTATTACCTTCTCAAGTAATAGTTCTGAGATAATCACTCAGGCAGTGAATGACTCTGCTTTATTAATTTATTCAAGGACCTGGTTTCCTTTCAAGTTGTCAAATCATGCTTCACCATCTGAGCATTGTCTTAACCTAGACTGGACTGCCACTTTTAGGTTTAGGCTATAGAAGGGGATAAGACAGTGGAGAAGTCATACCCACTGTCTCAAAGAGCCAGACCTGGAAATGGCATAGATCATGTCTATACACTTTCATTCTACTGGCAAGAGCTCCATCATACAGCAGTGAAGAACAACTAGGGAATGTGGTGTGGCTAGGTAGCCATGGGCCTTGCCACAGTTGTTACTGCATGAGAAAAGGACAGTGGGTTTTGGTGGACAACTATCAGTTTCCATCACAGTGTCTAACAAACTGTTAGATAAACCTACAGTCAGCCCTCTGTATCCATAGATTCAACCAACAGAGTTAAAAAATATTTAGGGGAGGTTGGGCGCTGTAGCTCACGCCTGTAATCCCAGCACTTTGGGAGACCAAGGCAGGCGGATCACCTGAGGTCAGGAGTTCGAGACCAACCTGGCCAACATGGTGAAACCCCATCTCTACTAAAATACAAAAATTAGTGGGGTGTGGTGGTGCGTGCCTTTAATCCCATCTACTCAGGAGGCTAAGGCAGGAGAATCACTTGAACCTGGGAGGTGGAGGTTGCAGTGAGCTGAGATCACACCACTGCACCCTAGCCTGGGCAACAGAGCGAGCCTTTGTCTCAAAAAAAAAAAAAAATTAGGGGGAAAAAACCCCCAAAACAATGATATAGCAGTAAAAAATACAAATACAAAATACAGTATAACAATTTACATAGCATTTACATTGTTTTGGGTATTATAAGTAGTTTAGAGGTGATATAAAGTATATGGGAGGTTGGGCAAAGGTTGTATGCAAGTACTATATACTATTTTATATTAGGGACTTGAGCATCTATGGATTTCGGTATCCATGGGGGTTCTGGAACTAGCCTTCTGAGAACACGGAGGGACACTATTTATGAAGCTTTATATTATTTATTTATTACTCTGGTATCTCAGTTTTACTACCTTATATAGTTGAAGAAAACTTATAAAGGATAAGAAGTGTTGTCTAGAACAGTGCTTCTCAAATTATTTGTGATGAAGGATCAAGGTCTTACATTGTTTGTTTTTCCCTAATTTGCAGTAGGCCAATACTTTTCTAAAATGCAATACAAATTAATCACTAAAAGAAATAATCATCAAATTACTATGAAAGTTTCTAAATGCATACTCTTCTTTATCCCTGTCTCACCTTATGTACCTATCTCAACATGACCTAGCAACAAGGAGTTGGTGAACTGGCACTAATCAGTAGACAACTCTTCTAAGTAACACTTGCCTCAAAAGTGTTTTCTAACAACCTATTTTGAATTGCCAGAGTCTAGTAGATGAACTGTGGTATCAATCTTTTAAACAAAGGCATTTTCTTTATGTATAAAATTTTTAATTTTTTAATAGTTTTAGAAATCACCTCTTAAGATAGTTTATAAATCTTGATAGATCATTTGAATGCTTACATATGCTTCATAGCGTATTTTGTTTCATAACTAAGCCAAAGATGATCCTTGTTTTATAGATTCAGAGTGAAAAAAAAGCCTACTATTCTGGAGCTCAAAGAAGGTTGCCTTAGAGGGCATTTAGTTTTAATGCATGGTGTGGAGGGAAAAAAAAAGGCCTAATAAAGTGACATGCTCAAAATCACAATAAATCGGAGACAGCTATGGTATGATCATAATTTACAATGGAAATTACATTGGAATCAGATGATCTGGATTGAGTCCTGACCTTGTATTTCTTAGCCAAGTGGCTCCAGGCAATCTTAACGTTTTAAGAATTGTGTGGTGCGGCCGGGCGTGGTGGCTCAGGCCTGTAATTCCAGCACTTTGGGAGGCCGAGGTGGGAGGATCACCTGAGGTCAGGAGTTCGAGACCAGCCCGGCCAACATGGCGAAACCCCGTCTCTACTGAAAATACAAAAATTAAGCAGACGTGGTGTTGTGTGTCTGTAATCCCAGCTACTCAGGAGGCTGAGACAGGAGAATCACTTGAACTCCGGAGGTGGAGGTTGCAGTGAACTAAGATTGTGCCACTGCACTTCGGCCTGGGAGACAGAGAAGACTCTGTCTCAAAAAAAAAAAAAAAAAAAAGAATTGTGCAGTAAGCATTTCTTAGATTGAGAAATATAAAAGTTTTTTGTAAACTGTAAAGCACATAAGCAAAAAATATTACAGGTGACACATCCCAAATCCTCAAACCTGAAATCTCCAAAATTCAAAACTAAAAAGAAAAAATACCTATTTATGGGGTACATGTGATACTTTGACACAAGTGTACACAATGTGTAATGATCAAATCAGGGTAATTGGGGTATCCATACTCTCAAACATTTAACATTTCTTTGTGTTAGGAACATTCCAGTTCTATTCTTCTAGTTCTTTTGAAATATACAATAAATTATTGGTAACTGTAATTGACCTGTTGGGCTACTGAACACTAGATCTTATTCCTTCTATCTAATGGTATTTTTGTACCCATTAACCAGCCCCTCCATATCCACCCCCAAGCCATCTCCACTACCCTTCTCAGCCTCTGGTGGCCATCATTCTACTCTCTATCTCCATTAGATCTTTTTTTTTTAGCTTCCATATGAGTGAGAACATGCCTGTCTTTCTGTGCCTGGTTTATTTCACTTAACATAATGTCCTACAGTTCCATCCATGTTGTTGCAAATGACAGGACATAATTTGGAACTATTTTGAGTGCCGACATGATATTCAAAGGAAATGCTCATTACAGGATTTTAGATTTGGGCTGCGCAACCAAGTAAGTATAATGCAAATATTTCAAAATCCAAAGAAATCCAAAACACTTCTTCTGATCCTAAGCAGTTTGATTAAAACATACTCCACATGTGCTATAATTATTAAAATTGTGAAGCCATTTCTCTTAATGGTAAACAAACATTGTTCTTTCTGGACTCTGCTGCATTTCATGCTACAGATTCATTGAGAACAGGAGTCATATTTAATACTGCATCCATTTAAAAGTATGTTTTACAAGGACTCTAGCAATATGAAAAATGCTTATTATGTTATATTTAAAAGTTAGGAAGCAAAATTATGTGCACATGATGATCATACCTGTGTGTTAAAGTAATAATACATGTTACTGAAAATCAAGTAAATTAACTAAGGATCAAGCTCTCTGTCCACTGTGTATCAAATATACCAGTTCATATAATGAAGGATTTTTTTCTATTTTCTTTAATAGTTTTATTCTGTATTTTAAAGAGCATATACATGTAAGTAACTTAAACTCTTCAGAAAAAAGAACTTTGTATGAAGGTGCATACTTTCTGCTACTTCTATGAAAAGACTTTTAGCCTGGGGGATGAACCACCCTACCAATACAGTCACAAGAATAGCGTCTACTACTTTCTTTTCTTCTTAGAAAGGGAAAGTGTCAAGACATTATTAAAAGACCTCTAATCTCAAATGCTTGAGATTTAGGGAACTTAATTTATTTCAAGTTGGGGAGAGGGTGCTAAGATTAAGAAGAAATAAAACATAATGATAGTCACCATTAAAGAGTGCTTATTATGTCCCAGCATGTATTTTATAACATCCCTGTGAGATACGGATGTTATTCCCCCCGCCCTTCCGCCCTTTTTTTTTTTTTTTTTTAATCCACCCACCTCAGCCTCCCAGAGTGCTGGGATTATGGGTGTGAGCCACCATGCCTGGCCTCCCATTTTTTAAAAATGGGAAACTGAGACTAAGAAGTGTCTAAATCATACAGCTGGTTGAAAAAAAAAAGTCACACAGTGGCAAACCCAGGTATTAAACTCAGGTCTTTGATTTAAAAGCCACCATAATACATTTTCTTCTCTTGTGAAAAAGATGTCCCTTCCACCTTCAGAGAATTTTTAGTAGTTGAGGCAAACTCATAAAAAGAAAACTAACAGGATGGATGTGCTAAGCACCAAATGATTGCTACAGATTTGTGGTTTAGGTATCCCTTAGAAAGGAAGAATGTTAAGGTCTGAAGTGATTAGGGAAATTTTTATGTTGAAAATGGGTTTTAAGCTTAGTCTTCGAGAATTGCTAAAACTTAAATAGAAAAGGAAAAGGACTGATGTGTAGAGGGAGGCTGTCACAAAGCAAAAAAGCTCAATATGAGATAATTTGGAAAGGAATATAGCTAAAGAGGAAAATTTGATAAGAATAGTATGAAAGAAAACTCAGAGCAGGTTAGTAGATCTTAAGTGCCAAACTGAGGACTTTGACATTTTACCTGATAATAATGTGTAACAGATAACCTGTACTGAACATTTATCACTTGCCAGGCACTGCCCTATTTGTTGTACATGCATGATCTCATTTAATTCTTGCCGTAAATGAGGTCCAGAGACAAGTAACTTGCCAAGGCCACAATTGTTCAGAAGAAGAGCCAAGATTTGAATATAAACAATTTAAATTCAGAACTTCTGCTCTTAATTACCACACTGATTTGGTTTTAGAGTCCATCGTAGATTGAACAAATTTCAAGCCCAGGATCAGTGACCTTAAACAAGTAATGTGCCTCCCACCTTTGGCAGTTTTTCACATTTTAGTTCAGAAAAGTGATGTGACAATAGAAAATGACATCTCATTCCTGTCCCTGCTGCCCTTACACATCTTTAGCACATGGCAGCGAAGGAGAAGTCAAGGTAATGTGCTAATGGCTTTCAAGTCTGCCTGCTTTTCTGTGTTCATCTGGTCAGGTATTCTCAGTTAACCCTTGACCCTAATGTCCAAATTATGTCAGTCCATTGTTAATCATAGTTCAGTGGTCCTCACATTGTGGATTCTGGACCAGCAGTAGCATCAACTAGGAATTGTTAAAAGTCCCATTTCTGGACCCTCATCCCAGACCTACTGAATCAGAAACTCGAGGGATGAGGTGCAACTGTCTGTTTTTTAAAAGTCCTTTAGGTGATTATGATGCATGATGACGTTTGAGAACCACTGTTAAAGTCCACTATAGGATTTCAGTTCAGGAGCAAACTACTAAAAAGTTTTTGGCAATCCTTGAGGGGTAGATGTGGTGGCAGGGCATACCATGCTGAAGGAACAGTGGAGGAAAGACTCAGGATGTATCATGGTCAGGGACTGGGGGTCAATTTGGAACATCTGAAGAAGAAACTGTGTGTGTTTGCGTTGTGTGTATCAGACAACAGTAGGAAAGGGGAAACTAGGCCCATTTCAACAACATTCTGTGGGCAGCAGGGAGGTATGAAAGGTGTTTGAGGAGAGCAGAGCATGTGTTAGGAAGAGTAAAATCAACTTAAATAGTTACAGCACAGAAAAGTACTGATAGGGCAAAATAAAGGGGAAATACAAGAGCACCTTTGAAACACGGAAGTAGTACACAAACTCAACAGATAGAAGAACTATAAAGAATGCTGCCTATTCAACCACTTTTATTTGTTCCTGATAATATTCCTTAAATAGAAATTACTGTATTGAGTAAAGCATTAAGTATGTTGATTAAATATCACTTTCATTGTTTTTTATGTTTTTGGTTCTAAAAATTGTAATTTGAAAAAAGAGAGTCATTGTCCAAAAAGTGGTATTACTTTTCAAGAGATATAGCAAAAAACTGTGCAGCAGTCACCATGTGAGGTAAGTCTGTAGTGAGAAATGGTATGTTCAAGAACAACTGTGATTAAAAACTGTGCAAAAAAATCTTGTCTTTGCTTGCTAGATGATCTACAAGCTTTTAGATGAGGCAGTTTTTAACTAAAAATTTTGTAGGCATCTTTAATCTCTTTCATGTCCCAGAGTTTCTCAGTCCATTTGGTTTATGTATAGCCCTGGCTATTCCAATTTGTCTTTGGGCTCTGCTGTTTTTCTTTCTTGAGTCTGAAGTTATTAGGAAGAAAAGTGCCATAGTGCCCATAGGTTTTCTTTTTACTTTTATTGTTGCTGTTATTTTTAGTTTAGAATGGAAGAAAGATATTTGTGTGCTGTTAGACATGTAGAACTCCGAATTCACAAATGTAATATTTTATAATACCTTATTACATGTTTCCCAACTTAAGGAGGAAGGCAGATATTTCCTTCTTGAATGAAATTGTGTGGAAGCAAAGGTGATCTGACTCCACCCCCAGGAATATACCACATATGAAGTAGTATGTAGAATATATTTTTTTGTCTTGAATGTGAAAGGTCTAAATATGGAGAAAATTTTCCCTGTTCTGTATACTTTTAATAATGGGCACATTATACTTTCTGCTATCCCCAAACTACATTCAAAAAAAGTACTTTAAAAATGATATTAAAATATTAAAAGAAAGTCCTTTCTAATTATCAGGTATGGTAGGGATATAATTGACAATGTTATGAAATTTTTTTTTGGCTTATCAGGTAAAGTTCCTTTCCACATCTATTTAAAGAACATAATACAATCATCCCTCTGTATCGTGCAGTCTGCATCTATGGATTTAATCAATTGTAGATTGAAAATACTCAAGGAAAAAAAGGATAGTTGTGTCTGTATTGAACATGTACAGACAAACTTTTCTGTCATTATTCCTTAAATAATACAACCATTTACATAGCATTTACATTGTATTACATATTATAAATAATCTAGTGATGACTGAACATATACAGGAAGAAGTGCATAGGTTATATGCAAATACTATGCCTTTTTTTTTTTTGAGACAGTCTCGCTCTGTTGCCAGGCTGGAGTGCAGTGGCACGATCTTGGCTCACTGCAACCTCCGACTCCCTAGTTCAAGTGATTCTCCTGCCTCAGCCTCCCGAGTAGCTGGGATTACAGGCACGTGCCACCATGCCCAGCTAATTTTTTGTATTTTTAGTAGAGACAGGGTTTCACCATGTTAAGCAAGATGGTCTCAATCTCCTGACCTCGTGATCCGCCTTCCTCAGCCTCCCAAAGTGCCGGGATTACAGGCATGAGCCACTGTACCCATCCTTCTATACCATTTTATATAAGATACTTGAGTATCTGTGGATTTTATTATCTGCAGAGGGTTCTGGAATCAATCCCACACAGATACCAAGGGATGACTACATTTTAAATGGGCATTTTTGTAGCTGATGACTATGTGCACATAGCCTAGGTTTCCTGACAAGATTATAATGTGACCCACAGGCAGCCTCTTTTTATTAAAGAGTTAAGTCTGATGATAGATGAATAGAAATTTTGTAAAATCTTATATTGGTAGTAGTAGTTGTTTTTGTTTTGTTTTGTTTTGTTTTGTTTTTTGAGACGGAGTCTCGCTCTGTCGCCGAGGCTGGAGTGCAGTGGCCGGATCTCAGCTCACTGCAAGCTCCGCCTCCCGGGTTCACGCCATTCTCCTGCCTCAGCCTCCCGAGTAGCTGGGACTACAGGCGCCCGCCACCTCGCCCGGCTAGTTTTTTGTATTTTTTAGTAGAGACGGGGTTTCACCGTGTTAGCCAGGATGGTCTCGATCTCCTGACCTCGTGATCCGCCTGTCTCGGCCTCCCAAAGTGCTGGGGTTACAGGCTTGAGCCACTGCGCCCGGCCTAGTTGTTTTTTTAATAAGATATAAGGGAGTACAGAAACGTTCAGCAATGGAGTAGTTATAGCTGCTTGCCTCACATGTAAGGGTAAGCTTGAGAGACCCAGACCTGCAGTTCGTAGAGAAGAAAGCTGACATTGAATTTTGAGGGAATGGTCAGTGATCCTTAAATCTGGCAATGGTATAAAAAAAACCTCTTTAGGAAATAAAGATATTTGAGTTCATTCTAGAATTGTTTTTGAGATATTGATAGCAAGATTTGGAACCAGAACTACTACATATATTTGTACGATCTGTGCCCTACGGCAAGAGAACAAAAGAAAGCTAAAATTCTGTACACAATCTGAGCTTCCCAAGCTATGTGTGCTTTTTAATAATTTGCCCACCCAATGGGAACTTTTTTCTGTAGTTTGTATACTAGGAGGAGTCACCTTTTTGCAATTGGCTCAAGGCTTAATATATGCTAATTCAACTGTATTTGGAACCTAACACTTGGAATAATTTTTTATCAATTTGTCAGCAAAAGTTCTTCTCTGGGGTTGTTTGATGATTAAATATTATTAGATCTTAGCTAAAGGGGGTTCTAGGGTTTCTGAAACATGGGACTGCTGCTAAAGAACTATAAATTCAGAAGCAATAGCACAACTAAAACTCAGCAGAAATGCATACTTCTTTAAATCTTTTTGCAAGAGCCTGTACTCTGGACAAATAGGAACCAATTCTTGAGGCATTAATCTTTATTTCTGGGAAGGGAACAGCTATGATTCAAACTGATTGTCTTCCATCCTGATGGTGACCTTATATTTCAGTCTGTAACATTCCGTGATTTAAAAAATAATAAAAACCTTTTCTATCTGGGTTTTTAACTGTTGTTAAATACATTGGCAGAGAAACATTCTGTGTTAAGTCATTTGAGCCAAATAATGATTTTTGCATACTCTTCTTGTTTTTCAGAAACTCTGTGAAGGCATATTTAAAGTCCTTATAAAGGACATCCCAACAACATGTCAAGTGTCGTGCCTGGAAGTACTCCGCATTCTCTCCAGAGACAAAAAGGTTTTAGTTCCTGTAACAACTAAGGAAAATATGCAGATACTGCTGCGACTAGCCAAACTAAATGAGTTAGATGATTCTTTGGAGAAAGTATCAGAGTTCCCAGTTATTGTGGAGTCATTAAAATGTCTGTGTAATATAGTGTTCAACAGTCAGATGGCACAGCAGCTCAGCCTGGAACTTAATCTTGCTGCAAAGCTCTGTAATCTCCTGAGAAAGTGCAAGGACCGGAAGTTTATCAATGACATTAAGTGCTTTGACTTGCGCTTGCTCTTCCTTCTGTCACTTTTGCACACCGACATCAGGTCACAATTGCGCTATGAGCTCCAGGGACTACCGCTGCTAACCCAGATCTTGGAAAGTGCCTTTAGCATCAAGTGGACCGATGAGTATGAATCGGCCATAGACCATAATGGACCTCCTCTCTCACCTCAGGAGACGGACTGTGCCATTGAGGCCCTCAAAGCTCTCTTCAATGTGACAGTAGACAGTTGGAAGGTGCATAAAGAGGTAAGGCAGAGAAGGCTATTTTTATCTACCTGAAATTTAATTGGTCTGGGGCATCCCTAGAGTTTCCTGCAAGAGAAGAATACAAGTTGGGAAATGGAAAAAGTTCCCACTTCTCCCATTAAGCAATTGTATTACCCAGGATGTACTTCTTAAGCATTGTAAGTCTTATTCTTTCCATTTGTGTGGTAACACCTATCAGAATAGGTATAAAAATGGACTACTATTTCGTAAGTTGCCAAATATAGTTTTCTGAGTTGCATTATTGTCTCTTTTTAAGAGTGCCTCTTTCAGGAATAAGGTTTAAATGATAAGATTTGAGGGGAAGCAAAACAATGTGGTTGATAAAGCTATAGGCATTTTCAGTGGCTGCCATCTTAAAGGAAAGTTAAGACAGATCAAGCCAGGTGAAGTTGATCAATCAGAATTAGTGTCTGCTCAGGAGAGTAGAAGATGCTCTGTGTATGCCTATCGTCCCAGTCTCCAGGGGGGTTCTCTATAGTGTTAGATAACTACCAGAGGTATAGGACCACAACTAGATATCTGTGCTCATATATAAGTTCTAGAAAACAAGCTGATTATGCCAGAGTGTGGGGAAGGTTATTTTAAACCACCTGACTTATTTCTAAACAAAGATCTTTCTTCACTGTAGCTTGGACCCTTCAGCAACCCAAAGTGAGGCAGATTTGATAGTTTACATTTGAGTACCTACAAGAACAATATGCTAAATAGGAAACTTAGTTTAAGGAAGTCAACAAATTAAGTGAAGTAGACATAAACTTTTTTCCCTCCTTCTAGAAGCATAACATGTCATATTTACTCTCTTTTTAGCTTTAAATAACTGTTGAAATTCAGCCCCTGCTGTAAAAAGAGAGAGAGATTTTGGTGCCAGAGCAAATTGTCTTTTTTGACAATTGACTTTAAGATTTAGGCTAACATTTGAAACACTTCTCACCCATGAGTAAAGATCTGTTTTTGCCAGCAGCCTACTTTAAAGGGATTATCTCAGTGCAGTGCTATAGTGGGAATATGCAGACATCTGAGTTTTAAAGTGCAAATAGGTCTGTATTTTGAAACTAAATATTTGAATATCAGTCCTAACAGCTGTTCTAGATGACTGTAGTATGGTCAGTTTTTCCTTGGACTTGGCAAGAAAAGATGTGGAAAGCCCACATGCTCCATTTATGCATTGAAACCAAATATTTGGAAGTATTTAAAATGTTATGTTTCCATGCTTATTTGGTACCTTCTATGGTTATTTTTCTTACGCTGTTTGTTTTGGGGTTTTTAAGTTCTCCATTTGAGACTTTAAACTCCTGAGACTGTTGGTTTGCCATTGTTAGAGCCCCCTGTTATTTAAATTATACCCAAAATAGTAGCTCACACTGTTCAGATTCCTGACAAAAAAGAGTGTAAAATTCAGTGAGTATACATCAGTATATGTATGAAATGGATGACAGGTAATAAATATCAGTATATTGAGATTATCCCTCATTAGTGTACTTCAGTTATAAGTAATATCGGAGCTAGAAGAAGCTTTAGAAAATGTTGAAGTAGCAAATACTCATTCTGTGTTATAGAATATTTAATCTCCAAAAGATACATGAAAAGGATCCGTAATCCTGGAGCGGGTATCTCTGACCTAGTACCCGTTGTGAGTCAGTTGATACAGCCATCATAAAATATATACATTTAATGTGACTCTGGGCTATTACTGAAGTGCTCAGAAATTTAAATACTATTGAACATAAGATTCTTGCCAGCCCAATTAGATAAGAATGTCTTCATGAGTTTCCAGAGTCAACTTTTAGCAGACATTTAGTCATTCATTCATCCAATCAGTCTGTCAGTCAGTAAATATTTATGGTCAATTGCTAGACATTATGCCGAGCTTTGTGTAATATTTTTGCAAACAATAGGCATTGTCTTTGCCTTCATGAAACTTTAGTTTTTTTAGGTGAGAGAGGTAATAAATCAGTAAACACATATATAATTCAAATTCTCTTAAGTGCTAGGAGAGAAAGAGCGCATTGATTGAGAATACTTAGTAAGAAAAATTTTCTGAAGGTGTCTCCTGAGATCTGAAAAGAGAACGACTTAGCCATTTGAAAAACCGGGGGACAAAAAATTGGGGGATGAACATTTTGTGGAAGTTAAACAGTGTATGAAAGACAGAGACCAAAGCATAGGGTACTTTCTAGTGAGGGACCCACAACGTGGCATAAAGAAAGTCTGTCACCAGAGTGCAAAGAAACTTGCTACTAAGAGCCCATTTACCTGGATTTTAATAGCTCCTTGATTGTCAGACAAAAGACAGTTTACTTCAATT
This sequence comes from Papio anubis, assembly GCF_008728515.1. NCBI lineage: Eukaryota > Metazoa > Chordata > Mammalia > Primates > Cercopithecidae > Papio > Papio anubis. Next base: position 101,145,302 of record NC_044984.1, read on the forward strand.
GGGCAAGCCCCTAAAGAATTGCCAGAATTTTAAAACAGTGACTGAAATAAAAGGATATGGAAAACTTGTGGTACAGAAGAATCCAACTTTTAAAATAAACGTTATTTTCCTTTTTATGAAAATAATATGTGCTCATTGTATAATATCGAGGAAAAAGGCATATAAGCAATAAGAAAATACAAATTACCTGTAAACTCACCACTCAAAAGATAAGCACTTTTTTTTTCTTTTTTCTTTTTTTTGAGACAGTCTTGCTCTGTCACCCAGGCTGGAGTGCAGTGGCACAATCTTAGCTCACTGCAACCTCTGGCTCCCGAGTTCAAGCAATTCTCCTGCCTCAGCCTCCAGAGTAACTGGGATTACAGGCATGCACCACCATGCCTGGCTAATTTTGCATTTTTAGTTGAGACGGCGTTTTACCGTGTTGGCCAGGCTGGTCTTGAACTCCTCACCTCATGATCCACCCGCCTCGGCCTCCCAAAGTGCTAGGATTACAGGCGTGAGCCACTGCGCCAGGCCTCTTTTTTTTTAGCTAAAGAAATAGGGTCTTGTCTGTTGCCTAGGCTGGAATGCAGTGGTGTGATCATAGCTCACTGCAGCCTCAAACTCTTGTGCTCAAGCTGTCCTCCCGAGTAGCTGGGACTATAAGTGCAGGCCACCACACTCAGCTAATTATTTTTTATTTATTTATTTATTTTTGAGATGGAGTCTTGCTCTCTCGCCCGGGCTGGAGTGCCGTGGTACGATCTCGGCTCACTGCAAGCTCCGCCTCCCGGGTTCACGCCATTCTCCTGCTTCAGCCTCCCAAGTAGCTGGGACTACAGGTGCCTGCCACCACGCCCTAAGTTTTTTGTATTTTTAGTAGAGATGGAGTGTCACTGTGTTGATGGTCTCGATCTCCTGACCTTGTGGTCCGCCTGCCTCGGCCTCCCACAGTGCTGAGATTACAGGCATGAGCCACGGCGCCCGACCTATGTTTTAGTCTTTTAAGACATGGGTCTTGCTATGTTGTTCAGGCTGGTCTTGAACTCGTAGCCTCAAGCAATCCTCCTACCTCAGCCTCCCAAGTAGTTGGGATTACAGATGTAAGCTACTGCACCAAGCACTGTTTGCCTCTTTTGGTGTGTATCTTTCTTATTTTTTTTTGAGATGGAGTTTCCCTCTTGTTGCCCAGGCTGGAGGGCAATGATGTAATCTTGGCTCACCGCAACCTCTCCCTCCTGGGTCAAGTTATTTTCCTGCCTCAGCCTCCTGAGTACCTGGGATTACAGGCATGCGCCACCACCCCTGGCTAATTTTGTATTTTTAGTAGAGACGGGATTTCTCCATGTTGGTCAGGCTGTTCTCAAACTACCGACTTCAGTGATCCGCCCGCATCGGCCCCTCAAAGTGCTGGGATTACAGGTGTGAGCCACTGTGCCCGGCTGGAGTATATCTTTCTAACTATTCTTAATTGTATGGTAGATAAATATATATGTACATTTTTACAAAAATGCAGTCATTTAATAATCTTAGTCTTTTTTCTTCATAATAAAAGTTCATAAAGAGTAGGTTTTCGGCTGGGTGTGGTGGCTCACACTTGTAATCCCAGCATTTTGGGAGGCCGAGGCAGGCAGATCATAAGGTCAGGAGATCGAGACCATTCTGGCTAACATGGTGAAAACCCACCTCTACTAAAAATGCAAAAAATTAGCCGGGCGTGGTGGAGGGCGCCTGTAGTCCCAGCTACTTGGGAGGCTGAGGCAGGAGAGTGGCGTGAACCCGGGAGGCAGTTTGCAGTGAGCCAAGATTGCACCACTACACCCCAGCCTGGGCAACAGAGCAAGACTCTGTCTCAAAAAAAAAAAAAAAAAAAGTAGGTTTTCAACATGTGTTTCTTTAAGCCATAAGGTTTCTAGCAGTGGGCTCTGGGAGCAATTCCGTGTTCCAGGTTCCTCACCCTCACTTTAAATACAGAGCACCAATTGTTCTTGCTATTGCTATTGCTTTTCTTTAAATATAGGTTGTAATTAAGATTTAATTTGGGGGATAAAATGGATTCCGCAACCCAAAAGAAATTTTTGACAACCACCTTCTAACTTCTTGTGAAATAATACGTACTTGTAAGTATAAAGAGGCCTATGAAAATGAAGAATATGGCTAGGTGCAGTGGTGGCTCAGGCCTGTAATCCTAGCACTTTGGGAGGCTGAGGCAGGAGCATGGCTTGAGCCCACAAGTTTTGAGACCAGCCTGGGCAACATAGTGAGACCTGATCTCTACAAAAAATAAAAAAAGATAAAAATTATCCAGGCATTGTGGCATGTGCCTATAGTCCTAGCTACTTGGGAGGCTGAGGTAGGAGGATCACTTGAGCCCAGAAGGTTAAGGCTGCATGGTTGTGCCACCACACTCCTGCCTGGGTAACAGTGTCTCTCTCTCAGGAAAAAAAAAAAAAGAAGTTTAAAAATAGATAAATATTTTAAATATATATATATCAGTGTTTTATACTTAGGAGTATTCCTTCCTAAGGAAAGATGTATCAACCTTTAACAAATCTCCCTTTTGAAGACAATTAAAAGATTGTTTGCAGTTGCTTGCCGTTTTAAATTCTAGTGATTTTTCTTATAAAATTTTTGTAGATACGTTCCTGAAATTGGTGGGCCAGAGGGTTTCAAAGTTTCAAGGTGTTTTTATATATGTTGCCAAATTTACCTTCAGAAAAATATTGTTGGTTTATACCTTTTCAAACCCTGGACATTTCACTTTTTAAAATCTTTGCCTATTTCACAGCTTTACAGTTATAGAAAATGCAAACATTTGGTTTTAAACTGTTTTAGTTATTTTTATGACCACTTTCATTTACAGTTCACCAAAAATAGAAAATTAATGACTAGGTTTTTCTTGAGGTTTAGCAAATTAGTGCAATTTGTTCATTTTAGATTCATGCCTCAGTGTTAAATTCGTGCCTGCCTGCTGATGCCATCAGCAGATTAATTTGGAGTTTGCTTTCCATTCGGTGGGAAATGTAGCTAGCCTTATTTCCACATGTAGAATCAGCCTCTGTCTCCCTTTCCTAAAGGTGTAGTGTGTTTTAAAAAGCCAGTTGATTTCTTTAGCAGGATACAAAGTCAGTTTTAGAAAAGTTAATTGAAATGGTCTTGTCTTCCTCCTGCTTTAACACTTTTCTAAATATCTCTGTTGATGGAAGAGAGCATGTTATTCTTGGGACTGTAAGGGATCCCTAGAATGAAGACCACATTCCCTTCTCCTGTGTTTCCAAGGTATCAGTGCAACGTAATAAGAAAGTACATACCAGCAGACATGTTAGAAACAGAGAACCCAGTGCACACAGAGAAGTACAAGTATCTGAGTAGTCAAAGGATACCATTTGAATGAGATAAAATAGTGAGTGTCCATAGAAATTAATTAGGAATGTCACAAAAGGGGTTAGTTCCATGATTATTTTAGAGACTTTGAAGGAAATATGCAGTAGTGGAATCTGTAATTAAGATGTGAAAGCTATATAAAGAGATCCCAAAGAATTTCCTGAGTTTTTTTCTCCGTTTTAATGTTACCTCATTTTGATTTTCACTATCATAACCAAGCCTGCTTGCTCTCTTTCTCTTCCTTTGCCCTTCATCCTTACGGACTTCTTTTCTCTCTCAGCCTTTGAAGGTGGTATCATTTCAGGAGGAGAGAATATTGATGCCCTGAAAATATCAAAACTAAATCAGGAAGCAATTAATAAACAGTTGTATAAGCTATGTTTATATAATGTTTTATGAAAAGCAATTCCATTTCATTACTGGCATCTTTGTGAGACAGGAGCATTAACCCCATTTGACAAATGACAGTGAAGATCAGAGAGTTTCAATTACTTGCAGAAAGTCACACAGTAGAATAACCAACAGTAGAAAATAGTGTTTACTTTGTTAAGACTTCTTAAATGATAGCATTTATCCAACAAATATTTATTGAGACATAAACTAATGGAATAGAATAAATAGAGTCGATACAGTCAACTGACTTACAGGTAACTTTGAAGTACAGTAGTGAAAGAATGGGCTTTTTAATAAACGGGGCTTTATCAATTGTATGGCCACGTGGAAAAAATGAATTCGAATCCCTATCTTATACCGTATACAAAAAATTAATTTGAGATGGATAAGAGACCTAAATATACAAGGTAAATAATAAAGCTCACTGAAGAGTATTTTCATGACTTTATCTCATACAAATCAAACATTTCTTAAATAAGCAGAGATTTCTAAAACAGGACAAAATAAGGATCAAACCATAAAGGAAAGAAATGACAAATCGATTTTCATTAAAGTGAATTCATCAAAAGAAGCAAAAAGGCAAGACACCAGGAGGAGGATATGTGCAATGACTCTCTTCAGAATACATTAAAAAGTCCTACAAATCCGTAAAAATAAAAATCAGACACCCCAATAGAAAAATAAGCAAAGGACTTGAACAGGAACTTCACAAAAGAGATATCTCAATGAGTAATAAACATACGAAAAGGTGTCCAACTTTATTAGTCACCAGAAAAATGCATACTACAACCAAGAAATCACTACACATCCATGAGAATGACTAAAATTAAAAAGGCTGACTCTAACAAGTATTGATTGGTGCCCCCGTAGAGCAACTGGTGGGGTATAAATTGGTGTAAGTATTTGGAAACACTTAGCAGTACCTTGTAAAGCTTGACATATGGATATAACCTGTGACTCAGCATCTCCTCTCTAGGGTGTATACCTGTAGATATCAAATGACATGTAAAAATTATGTTCACAACAACACTTTTCAGGATAGCCCCAAGCTGGAAACAATCCAAGTGTCAATCAGGAGTAGAGCAGATAAGTAAATTGTGGCATATTCATATGTTGGAATACTATATAGTAGTGCTTTCTTAACCTATCTGTAGGTGAAGGACCAGATTTTTTTCTCCAAAAATCTGTCAGAATGAAACTCTTGTGTAATACAATATTACACACAATGCCAAACTGCTCAAAAGTTTCTAAATGTTCACATATACCGTCTGTACTCCTGGTGTTGCAGACCAGTGATGAACAGGGTGGGGAGCAGCAGTGGAACACAAACATACTTCAGATAGCACTGCTCTCAAACAATGACAAAGAACAGACTGCAACTACACAGAGTAATGTGAATGAATCTCACAAACCAACACAAGAGTCTGTATTTTATGATTCTATACGTATAAAGTTCAGTAACAACCAAACTACCTGTGTGTGACATTAACAAGTTAGAATTACCTGTGAGGGACAGAAGATGGTCATTTGAAGGGGGTATGGAAAGAATTCTGAAATTCTTAATCTTGGCATTGCATGATTTTTATATTGGTTATATGGGTGTGCTTATTTTGTCAAAATTTAGCTCTACACTTATGATTTGTGCACGTTTCTGTTTGTATAGTATACTTTACATTAAAATTTATTGATGACCTATTAAACACACACCCTCTTTCCTCATTAAGGTAATAGATTAGTGGAGGAAACAAAGTATATGCAAGTAAACAAATGTGAAATTACAAATTATGATTTCATGAGAGAAAAAAGAGTCGTCTCAGAGAAGATACTTTAGCTGAGACCTGGAGTGCGCAAAGGAACCAGTGATGCAGAGCAGAGGCAAACAATACAGGGATTTTAGTAGTCGTTTTGAGTAGAGAAATAGAGCTAATTTAGTGGATTTAGAGTAAAAGAGGACATTGTAGACATAGGATACAACTTGGGAGCTGATGTTATCAAAACTGGAAAAGGTAGAACTAGGGTAAAAAGTAGAATTTTGCTTTGCAGCTGCAAATAATGGAAAGACCAAAATGGATAGATTTATGAAAGCCTGTCAACATCAGCATGAAAATAGATTATTGTCTAAAATAAAGGAAAATATAATATAAAAGGAAGTGTAATCCCTAGTTAATTTTTAAAACCAAGGGAAATATGATCTTATCAAGAGTTAAGTAATGAATGCGTTTCACGTGGCTATTTAACATGAGAGAATTTTAATTCAGGCGTTTGAGATGGATAGTGAATGGGACAACATTCATTCCAACCCTGCCAGTCTTAGAGTCTGTCATTCCAGTAGTTCCTCTTTGTTTTTCCCCTTTCCCCCTACAATGATTTATCATTTGTTTCAGCTCTTATCAGTCTTGCCTTTTGTTCCCTTCCTCTGTTATCCTTCCCCCTAACCTTCAAATGTTTTATTGAAAGTATTAAAGCACTTTCATGCTTATCATTTTCTTTAATACTTTGTAACCCTGACAGAACCCTCCAGTATTTGGAGATTCATGTGGGGAAACTGAGGCTTGGAGAAACTATATGACTTGTCTGAAGTGACAACCTAGACTCCTGACCCCAAGTGCAGTGCCTTTATTTCCATTAGGCCACTGAGGCCCTCTTCTCATCCAACTCTATACATGATGATGTTATGTTTAAAATATTATTGTCCACATTATGAGTTGTGCTTGCTAGGTTTTATGAGAGACATCTTCCTAGAAGGGTTATGTGAGTTCTATATATGAATATAAGATATATGTGTATAACTTATGAAAATATATCACTTCACATGGACTTGAAATCAATGATGTATTAAGAAGTTTTGGCCAGCCGCGGTGGCTCACACCTGTAATCCCAGCACATTGGGAGGTTGAGGCGTGTGGATCACCTGTGGTCAGGAGTTGAAGACCAGCCTGGCCAACATGGTGAAAGAACCCTGTCTCTACTAAAAATACAAAAAAAAAAAAAAAAAAAAATTCGCCGGGTATGGTGGCGGGCACCTGTAATCCCAGCTACTCAGGAGGCTGAGCAGGAGAATCGCTTGAATCCAGGAGGCAGAGGTTGTGGTGAGCTGAGATCACACCATTGCACTCCAGCCTGGGCAACAAGAGTAAAACTCCGTCTCAAAAAAAAAAAAAAAAGAAGTTTTATAATTTTTTAGTAGTTTTTGAGGTAGTTGGAATCTGCCTGAAATATGGCATATCCAGGCTCTCTATCACAATTATCTCTAATTTCATATGTCTTCTTAATTATTTAAAATCTGGAAGAAGAAAGATAATGACTTCGATGCAGATAATTAAAGAAAGTGTAATCAAGATCTCACTAAAAATGAAGAAGTAAACCAAATGATTATTCAGGGCTTAGTTTATTTCCTACTGTTTGCCTTCTTCGCTCTAACTGCCTGTGTCTCTTTAATACCACTGCCAATGAGTAAACATTGGAGATCACTTGTTTTTCATTATTTGCTGGTAGTTCTGGGGGAATTAGGATATTAAGATTGATTAAAATGAAGTTGGTGGATTTATTGCTTTGAAAGTTGAGATGAGACATTTTTATTAAGGATGTACAACCAGTCTCTGAAATAACCTGGTAGCATCACATCTGTTGGAACTTTTATAATGATTAGTAAACTGGAACAGTGCACCATACAACAAACGAATTTAGCCTTTTTGGAAATGAAAAAAAATCTCTAGTGGAATTGAATCTTAAGAAGGTAAACCAGAGTGGCTAGGTCAGCATTTCTGGAAGTGGTTATGGTTGTTCATATGAGATAGTGACTGTTTACTTAGTATTGCCTCAAGAATTCTTCCTAGGATATTCTGCCATCTACAATGTATGGTATAAGAATGATTGTTTGGGGTGGGCAAGAGATGTAGTAAAGTAGCAGACCCCACTGTTAAGGCATTCAACCCCCAATTTTTCCTCTCCTCTTTTTTATTTGCCATAGAGTGATTCTCATCAGTTCCGTGTAATGGCAGCTGTCCTTCGTCATTGTTTACTAATCGTAGGTCCAACTGAAGACAAAACAGAAGAGCTACACAGGTGGGTAAGCTCTGTATTGACATCGCAATGAAGGACGTCATCAGTTCTTGTTGGTTTTGTGCATCTAATTTCAATTGTTATAAGCACAAGGAAGTGAAAATACTGCAGTAGATCAGGTAACTGGTAGGTCAGAAATCATGATCATGGAAATCATTACTGTGCCCTGGTGAGAAATTTTTATTCTGCCCCCTTTCACTTTGTTACATTGAGGTTCAACAGGAGAAGAGAATTTGGCATTTGTTGCAAATGCCACAGATAGTTGCTGTTCTTGGTTTTATCCAGAACAACAGTAATAGTACACAGTTACTGAACACATACCCTGTGGCATTGTGCTAAGTGCTTTATAAAGATTAACTTCTTTTAATCACCATGCCAACTATAGGTAGATTCTGTAATTTTTCCCTTTCAATATGAGGAAACTGATGCATAGAAAGATGAAGCAATTTCTCTGAGATTATACAGCCCTAACAAGTGGAAGAACTGGGATTTAAACCCTGCTTTTAATTACTGCACTTAACCAGTACTCTGACTAATTTCATTTGAAGAATACTTACCAAAAAGTATATATTTTGGCAACGATAGTTTTATTTTTTAAAAAAACTTGAAAGAATTAGGGCATAGTGTCTAGTATTAAAATATATAAAATAGGCCGGGCGTGGTGGCTTATGCCTGTAATCCCAACACTTTGGGAGGCCGAGGCCGGTGGATCACTTGAGGTCAGGAGTTGGAGACCAGCCTGGACAACATGGTGAAACCCTGTCTCTACCAAAAATACAAAAAAAGTAGCTGGGCATGGTGGCACATGCCAGTAATCCCAGCTACTCAGGAGGCTGAGACAGGAGAAACGCTGAATCTGGGAGTTGGAGGTTGCAGTGAACCAAGGTCGCACCACTGCATTCCAGCCTAGGCAACAGAGTGAGACTGCATCTCAAAAAATAAATTAATTAATTTTAAAAATAAATAAAATATATAAAATAGTTCAGCTGTGTGCCGTGGCTTATGCCTGTAACACTAGCACTTTGGGAGACTGAAGCGGGCATATCATTTGAGCTCAGCCTGGGCAACATGGCAAAACCCTGTCTCTACTAAAAATACAAAAATTAGCTGGGTGTGGTGGCACATGTCTGTAGTCCCAGCTACTTGGGAGGCTGAGGTGGGAGAATCTCTTGAACCTTAGAAGGCGAAGGTTGCCGTGAGCCGAGATTCCGCCACTGCACTCCAGCCTGGGTGACAAAGTGAGACCCTGTCTCAAATAAATAAACAAAATAGTTCAAATTTTGCAACTTGTCCATTAGAACTGTTAATGGACTGCTGTAAAAATTTATCGTACTCTGAGAACAACTGAATAAGAATTAATGCATTTTTCCAGTTCTCTTTCCATTCTGGATCAGATTTGTAACAACAAGAGTTCTGACTTCATCATGTACTACTCATGGTGCTTTATTATACATGAATACAAATGGCATTTTAAACAATTCAAATAAACTCATATCTGCAAGCAAATTACTTTGGCATTAACTCTACATTTAACGTAGGGTTATTCTTAGTAGTAGAAATTCCTTTTTGAACGCTTAAAATATTCAGTTTTCCAAAATATGGCTTAAATAAAACTATAGAAACACAGCCAGAGTGTAAAATGAAGCATATGCTTAATTGTTATTTTTCAATCAAATCCATATTATTTTAGTTATGATCAGCAACTTATTATTTGATATTGTACTGAATTTGCTGGTAGGTTATCTCAGCGTACTCCCTGCCCTGCAGCCTGTCAAAAGACTGTTTTCTTCTTGATTAAAAGTGTAATTTTTTTCTGTAGCTACAAATCAAACATTCCTTTAGTTTTCTTAAAACAGTACCTTTAAAAAAATCAGATTAACTACAATAAATCATATCCTAACAAGATTTTATTAAGCATTTTGACCCACTGTAATTTTTTTCCGTAATTAAGAGACACTAGAAATTTGGACCCTAAAAGTAAAAGAAAATGGTCTTATAAGCCCAAGAGTAAGTTGATTTTTTTTTTTTTTTGAGACGGAGTCTCACTTTGTCACCCAGGCTGGAGTGCAGTGGCGTGATCTCGGCTCACGGCAAGCTCTGCCTCCCGTGTTCACGCCATTCTCCTGCCTCAGCTTCCCGAGTGGCTGGGACTACAGGTGCCCGCCACCACGCCCGGCTGATATTTTTGTATTTTTAGTAGAGACGAGGTTTCACTGTGTTAGCCAGGATGGTCTCAATCTCCTGACCTCGTGATCTGCCTGCCTCGGCCTCCCAAAGTGCTGGGATTACAGGCGTGAGCCACCACACCTGGCGTAAATTGATTTTTTTTTTTTAAGAAGTCAGATATCACAAGTTAAACAATCATACAAGGATGTGAAAGAAAAGCACTTTGACCAAAATTGCTATACTAGTCACAAATACATTGCCAAAGATTTTTCTGAGTAATGAATTTAATATCTTGACGCAGCACCCAGTATTTGTTGAAAGAGAGCAAAACTATATAATAGAGGTTTTTAAAATAAAGTTTTTTTTTTAAAGGCAGATTTATTTTCCTTAGTGATGCTTGCTTTTTTCTTTAAATTTTCTTTTATCTTAAAAGTTACTTTGATATCAGCTTCACTGCAAATAAGGAGTATCCCTAGAGCCACAGACAGGATCTATGAGTATTTCTCAAAGACTTTCCTGGGAGATTGAGGTTGCTGCTGACTTAACAGTTTATCTGGAATGGCCTTGCATGTTCCTTTAATCAGAATTAGAGTGATTATTATCATTTTGAGCAGTAATGACTATAGGCTAATCCATTTAAATACAGTGAAAATGGCACTAACCTCAAAGTGCTATTTTAGGAAGCTTCTGTAGTGACCCTGAAAACAATTTTTCTGTGTGTGTGTGTTTTAAGCATAAAAATTTTTCTAAAGGATTTCAAAGTAACATCTCAAATTTCTAAGTTTGTTTTTACTTTTTTTTGGACACTTTGATTTGCTTTAAAGAAAAGTTTAATGAAATAGGTAACCCTGGGTAGTATAGTGTATGGTTCTGCATTATTATCATCAAACCCAAAGAGTTGTGATGATGATTAAATGAGAGGTTCATAAAGCGCCTCTTCCCTGGCAACGAGAAAACAACCAGTAAATGGCACTTGCTGCTGCTGCCGCCACCACTGCCACTGTGTCACTGATGTGCTACTTCTATTAGTATTATGATAAACATACTGGCTTTTAGAATATTTACTGTTTTAAATATTTCTTTAATAGTTGTTTGTTGATTTTGATATGCTGTTTAGGAACTATGCCTATGTTTATCCTGTGATCATGTAAAGAAATCTTCTTTCTTTTAATCCAAATGTTTCTGAAGCCAGATAAGTCCTATGATATATGCGTGTTAGGAGCCTATAAAGGTGCTTTTGGAGAAAAGTAAGTTTGAAAAAAAAACAGCCTGGCAGCTTTTTCTGTCTTTGTAAGACAGTGCCATTTTTTCAGAGAAGTCAAGAGGTCATGGACATAGAGATGAAATGAGTTAGCACGCAAAGATAGCAGACCTTGACCTTGATTTCCACTAATCAACATTTTAGATGGTTTTTAAAATCTATTCTCTTTCATTTCCTTTTTGTCCATACTTAATGGTAACAGGTAGGTTGTTGGTATGATCCACCTTTTTTGCTCTATTGAAGGACATCCTAATTCTGTTCATCTCTGTGTGCCTGAAAGTATTTTCAGCACTCCAGTCCATAATCAACAAGCTTATGCAGAAATACTTAGCCCAAAAAAGTTGGCATGTCGTTGTGGTTTTATTTTATTTTGGAGAGAAGGGAAGAAATCAGGATGGCCTATATGCTGATGAGAAGAGGGAAAGATCAGATCTGATTTAATTTATTTTAGGCTCTCAACCTCGTTTTCTTTTACTCACTAAGTACATTGGTATTTCTAAAGCTTTTTGTTACTGTTTCTTTGTTTAGACTAATTCATTTTGTCTCACATATTGAAGGGGACAGTATAGGCAATACAATACCTAATAACAGCTTATTACAATGCTAAATATAATGTCTTAAACATAGCAGTCTTTTTTTTCTTTCAGTTTTTTTTTTATAGTGGTAAAATACAGTTATAAAATTTGCCATCTTTTAAGTGTACAATTTGGTGGTTCTATTTAATGTGCAACCATCACCACCATCCATCTCCATAACTCTTTTCATTTATTCATTAAGATGGCTCCATCTTCTCCACTGCACACAGAGGTGTTTTTCAAAAGCAAATGTCTGCTTTAAATCTTGTTTTGGCTCCTCTTTGTCTTAAGGATTAAGAGAAAACTTTTTGGCAGCAGGATTGGTGGGGGATCATTGTGCAAGTATTTATGATATGTAGTCTCGTGGAAAATCTGTTTCTCTTGGTTAGTTCCCCCTTTCATCCTGTATGTATGATTCTACCAAACCTTTGAATATATATGTATGTGAGAGCTTATTTCTGAGCTCTCTGTTCTATTTCATTTGTCTGTATGGCTTCAGGCCAGTAATACACTGTTTTGGTTACTGTAGCTTTATAGTAAGTTTTGAAATGAGTAAGTGTGAGTTCTCCAGCTTTGTTCTTTTTCAAGATTATTTTGGCTATTCAGAGTCCTTTGAGATTCTATATGAATTTTAAGGTGGGTTTTTCTGTTTCTCAAAAGAATGTCATGGGGATTTTCATAAGGATTGCATTGAACCTATAGAATTCTTTGGGTTGTATTAATATTTTAACAATACTCAGTCTTCTAATTACACAAGGCAGACTTTTAATACATGTTTGAAAATTGAGTGATTTCATTTCTGTTTATTAATTAAGCACTACTATTTGTTAGGCACTATGTTGAGTAACAAAAATGAACACAGCACAGTCTCTGTTCTCCATGACTTGCTAATCAATAGATAAGACAGATTTGTAAGTAAATAAGTAGAGTTGTTTTGATGAGTGCTGTATTAGACATGAATAAGCTTATATAGTTGTACAGAAAAGGAGAATTTACTTTGGAGAGATCGAGAAGGGGTTTGCGTTGGTTTTGTTGTTAGCATGAAGCTCTTAACTCTTTAAGCTGACTCTCTGTAAATGACAGTCATCTAGGTGAACAGATGTTTTCTGAACTATAGCTGAGCACTGTTCTTAGAGACTTCACAATGCATACCTGGAGGAACATGGAGACTAAATTCCCTTACTGTCCAGTTTAGATTAAGACCCCCCTCCCCCGCACACACATATCTTGTCACTGTCTTATCATCTGCTTTATTTTTTTTATAAGGAGAAAAGACATAAATGTTATGAAAAGCTAAATAACAATTCAAGACAAGAATAGAGAGATATCACAGATATTTTTTGAGTAGTCTCCCAGTAAATTATTCAAATAATAATTGCTAATAGAATTCAAAGGGCATCGTCACTATGGTTTGTCATGATAAGAAAGTCTTCCTTGCTCAAATGATACCTGTCCTGGCCTTTTCCAGACCTCTAGTCCTCTGATGATTCCTTTTTCTCCTATCTGTAAGTCCTCTTGTAGATTTCCTTTCTTCCATCTCTATTCTAAAACATTTGTTCATCATTTCAACCTACTCCACTCCATTACCGTGTCCTGCCAGTCTTAAAGCACTCAACCCTAGATCTGATCAGCCCACCTTCTTTCTCCATAGGCTGCTGAGCCCTAAGGGAAAGTTTTACCTAACCTGACAGATGGCTCCATCTTCTCCACCGCACACAGAGGTGTTTTTCAAAAAGCAGATTTCTACTTTAAGTCTTTTCATGACTTTTCTCTGTCTTAAGGATTAAGAGAAAAAAAATTTTTATCACTGTACATGTGTTTATGATATGCAGTCTCATGTAGAAAATCTGTTTCCCCTGGTCAGTTCCCGCTTTCATTCTATGTATATGATTCTGCCAAACCTTTGCAACTCTCTAAAGGCCTTCTGCACCCCCTTATCCTTAGAAGATAACATGTTTTTACTTAGTTTTTATTTATGGATATTTGGGGTGGCCTGGCAACATGGGGTAGGGGTTGTGAGATTATGAGAGAGCTTAAAGCCTTCAAATACATCTTAGCATGGCCATTGAAGCCTGACATCTGGATTAAATCTCAGCCCTTTCCACAAGACTTCAGGGCAGAATATCATGCTAAAGTGTCAGAGTCTCTGCCTAATAAATTGGGCAGAATGCTGTTATCATGGCAATATGCCAGTAACTTCTGAATGAAGGAAACCATCTCTGGTTGTGTTGTATTGGATGAATCCATGGAATTGGATCTGAGGCATTGGCCTTCACCTTGAGAACTCTCTGCCTCGACAGCATCCCGTGTTTCTGTTATCAAGCAACACATTTGCATGGCAAGGAGCCACTTCCCTTGCCTCCAGGAGCCTACCATTCCACAATCTGCATGACTGTATTCAAGCTACTCTGCTCTTCTTTCTCTTCCTTAGACACAGATTCCTTATTAGGGCCTTTACACTTTCTCTGTCTACTGCCTGAAATCCTTTTCCCAGATCTTTAAGAGGCTGAGTCCTTCTTGACACTGAGAACTTAGCTCAAATGTCACTTCTTCAATTAGGCCTTCCATAATTGCCTAATTTAGATTACAACCCCCCTCCCAGCCCCCTGCCACCACATACACACATATCTTGTCACTACCTTATCATCTGCTTTATTTTTTTCATGATACTTATCACTAACTGAAATAATCTTCATCTTTTATTTTTCCACTTGTTTATTGTTTCTCTCCTTCATTAAATTGTATGTAATCCCAGCACTTTGGAAGGCCAAGGTGGGTGGATCGCCTGAGGTCATGAGTTCGAGGCAGGCCTGGCCAACATGGTGAAATTGCGTGTCTACAAAAAATATAAAAATTAGATGGGTGTGGTGGCGGCCACCTGTAGTCCCAGTTACTCAGGAGGCTGAGACAGGAGAATCGCTTGAACCTAGGGGGCTGAGATTGTAGTGAGCTGAGATGGGGCCACTGCACTCCAGCCTGGGAGACAGAGCAAGACTCCGTAAAAAAAAAAAAAAAAAAATTGTATGCTTGAAAAGAGTGAAGATTGTGTCTGTCTTGTCTGCCATTATATATCCAACACCTAGAACAGTTATACTTAGTAAATGCTTAATAAATATTAATTGGATGAAGGGATGGATAGATAGATGATCTTGCTGACCTCTTAAGAGGCTAATTGGAAACTGTCAAGCAGGATCGTTCTTAAACCCTTAATTCCCCATCCCTACCTATAAATGTACTATAAAATGTACCTGTTCTTTCCTGTTTTCTGCCAATATCAGGAAATTAAGTGGCTCTCTCCCTGCCCAAGGTTAACATGCCCACACCTTTTTCTTCTGCCTCTTGAGGCCTTATTTCAGCATTGAACTCCTCTTCTAGTTCTTCAGTCTCTTCTTTGGGCTTTATCCCTTCAATATGTGACATGCTGAGATCTGTCCCTTTTGTGAGGAAAAAAAATCTTTGATCTTTATCACCTCAGAGATATGACCCTGTTTCTTCCCTTCCCTTCACAGCTAAGTTTTTTGACAGTGTTTTCTGTGCCATTAGCCTCTAAATAATTTGATCATATTCCTAATCAGTAAAAATTTTTGAATATATTTATTGAATATATTTATTTGAATATATTTATATTCAAATATATTCTTGAATATATTTATTCAGACACCCTTGAATATATTTATTTACATATACCTTATATATATATGCTGCTAAGCTGATATACGAAATAGATAATGAAATTATATATAAACAATAAAAAGGGATAACATACAGACTAATATTTTAAAATAGATTTTTAAAATTAACCTGCCACAAACTTTTAAAATTATCAGCTGGGCATGGCAGCTCACGCCTGTAATCCCAGCACTTTGGGAGGCCAAGGTGGGCAGATAGTTGAGGTTGGAAGTTCGAGACCAGCCTGACCAACAAGGAGAGACGTCATCTCTATTAAAAATACAAAATTAGCTGGGCATGATGATGCATGCCTGTAGTCCCAGCTACTTGGGAGGCTGAGGCAGGAGAATTGCTTGAACCTGGGAGGCAGAGGTTGCAGTGAGCTGAGATCGCACCACTGCACTCCAGCCTGGGGGACAGGGTGAGACTCTGTCTCAAAAAAAAAAAAAAAAAGAAAAAAAATTATCAAATAACAGAGGTTTTTCTTTATGTTCTGCACAATTACTGTTTAAGTACCTTGTTAATTGTGGTGGCTTTGAACTATCATTAGCTGATAGCTCTGGGCACATTAGATACTTGATATGTTTGGATGTTTTGTCCCCACCAAATCTCATGTTGAAAGGTGACCTCCAATGTTGGAGGTGGACCTAGTGGGAGGTGTTTGAGTCATGGGGGTGGATCCTCATGAATGCTTGGTGCTGTCCTCCATGTAACAAGTGAGTTCTCACTGTGATCACTCGAGATCTAGCTGTTAAAAGAACCTAGCACCTTCTCCCCTTCTTTCTTGCTCCCACTCTTGCTGTGTGATACACCTGCTTTCCCTTCGTCTTCCACCATAATTGTAAGCTTCCTGAGGCCCTCACCAGAAGCCAATAAGATACAAGTGCCATGCTTGTACAGCTTGCAAAACTGTAAGCCAAATAAGCCTTTCTTTATATAAATTACCCAGTCTCAGCTATTCCTTTATGGGACTAATACAGTACTTAAGGCAAAACTCCTTAGTATCGTAGTAGTTGTAAATTCATGTTACAGATAATTTCCAGTTTTTCTAAAACTAGCTTCTTGTCAGATCTGTTTGGATTGTCCTTGTTTTGACTCATGATATGGCATACAAAAGGCTCTGCCGTTTTCTTATCCTTTGCTTATGTTACTTATTATCTTCAATGTTGGTGTCTTTGTATCATAGGATTTATTTAAAATAGTTTATTCATTTTACAAGAATTGGTTTAGTTAAAACTGGATAAAATATATAAACCCAGTTAAGTGGGCATATGTAAATTGTAATATGACCAGTGAAGAAAGCGAATGAGTGACCAGGAAGGAAGGACATCACTGCTACCCTTCTGTAATGTGGAATTTTAACTCTTCTCTCAAGATGCTTTGCATTTGTTTGTGACATGGAGAACATTTGATTTATGGTTCAGGTCTGGGTACCAGTGTCAATTCATTTATAAAATATTAGTAAAGCTTAATTTCTTTTCAACTTTCTAGATAAAACTAATAAAAATAGAAGTACTTTGGCTGGGCACGGTGGCTCACACCTGTAATCCCAACACTTTGGGAGGCCGAGGCGGGCATATCACGAGGTCAGGAGATCGAGACCATCCTGGCTAACACAGTGAAACCCCATCTCTACTGAAAATACAAGAAAATTAGCCAGGCGTGGTGGCAGGCGCCTGTAGTCCCAGCTACTTGAGAGGCTGAGGTAGGAGAATGGCATGAACCCGGGAGGCGGAGCTTGCAGTGAGTTGAGATCACGCCACTGCTCTCCAGCCT
Source organism: Papio anubis (assembly GCF_008728515.1). Classification (NCBI taxonomy): domain Eukaryota; kingdom Metazoa; phylum Chordata; class Mammalia; order Primates; family Cercopithecidae; genus Papio; species Papio anubis. Next base: position 101,162,570 of record NC_044984.1, read on the forward strand.
GGGCGACAGAGTGAGACTCCATCTCAAAAAAAAAAAAGGACTATTTTCTTCCCACATCCAGTGGATCATCTTATGTACCTCCAGGGTTGCATCCACCTCACTTTGCAGACTACTGGTTTGTACTTACCATTTCCGTGGCTTTACCTGCTATTCATTCTTCAGCCCACTGTAATCAGGCTTCTGCATCTACTCCTCTGCCAGCACAACTCTGGTTTAAGGTCATCAGTAAGTTACCTTATCATAACATACAAGACTTTTTATAATGTCCTCACCCCATTTCATACATACATGAATAGACCTTTCTGGTCTTATTACCTACTAAGACCCCTCCTTTAGAGGCCTTATCGTTTGCTTTAGGTTTAGGAACCTGTTTTCAGTTCTCCACAAGTACCATAATCTCTCATTCCTCCAAATTTTTGCTATTCCCTCTTGTAGTGGAATATGTCTGCTGTTCAGAAGCTCCTTAATTGTTGACATTTACTATGTGCCAGGAAGAATGCTTTGCATGCCTTTCTTCATTTAATACCAACATCAACCTGGTAAGTTAAGCTCCTTTATTTTAGAGGTAGGACTAGGCTTAGAAGAGGTTATATAATTTGCCTAAGGCTTACTAGAATTCAAACCCAGTGCTTTACAAATTATGTTATGCTGCCTTCCCTTAGGAAAAGGAGTTTATTTTCTTTTTTATACCTGGCACATAGCACAAGGCATAGCAAATATTATATTTGTTGAATGAATAAAGTGAGGTTTGAGCTAGTCTTAAAGAATGAAAATGTTCTAGGCAGGAGAAAACATGGACAAATACAGAAAAGAGAATGTGTCTACAGCACATTTAGAGAACAATGACCTGGTCACTATGGGTTAAAAGCTATTTCACTGAGAGTAGCATTCAGGGGTCTTTCCATTCAAAGTTTTCTTGAAGCTTCCCCGCCTGCTGCTGCTATAGTCCTCTCTTGTTCTTCGTAGAAAAACTCCTTTAAGTGGTGACTATCTGATTCCTCTACTATTCTGTTAAATCCAGTTCACCAAGGCTTTTAGCCTCACTACTCCACCAGAATGGCTATTGTTAAGGTCACTAGTGACTTCTGTGTTGCTAAATCCAGTGGACATTTTTCAGTCATCCTCTTACTTGATCTGTCAGCATCATTTGACACAGATCATCACTCCATTCTTAGATACCATGCTATCTTGGTTTTCCTCTTACCTCACTAATTATAAGTTCTTTGTCTACTCCTCAGCCTTTGAATGACAGAGTGCTCTAGGCTTAGCTTTCATAGTCTTTTAATCCACATTCACTCCTTTACTGATCTAATACAGTCTTCTCTAATACCATCTACATGCCAATGACTTGTCAGTTTATATCTCTCTCTAACCCTGATCTCCCTGCCTGAACTCCAGACTCACACAGCTAATTTCCTATTAACATCTCCACTTGGATGTCAACTAGACACCCCAAACTTAACATCCAAAATTAAACTCTCTATCGTCCCCTAAAAAGCACTTCTCTTGCAGTGTTTCCGAATTTCAGTTTATGGCACCTCCAGCTTTTCACTTCCTAAGGCTAGAACTTTGGATTCTCTCAAACTCCACACTAGCCTGTCAGGAAATCCTTCAATATGTATCGAATGAACCACTTCATTGTTAATACCTTATTCAGTCACCTGAATTATTGCAGTAACATCCTAACTATTCTCCCTTACGTTTGATGTCCTACTGACTGTCCTCAGTGCAGTAGCCAGAGTGACCCTTTTAACCTAAGGTAAGAGGATCTCATCATGCAAAACCCTGCAATGAATGATTTTCCATTTCCATCAGAGTAAGAATTAAAGTTATCCTACAGGACCAATCTGGTCCTCTCCATGATATACCTGATGTCATATCCTACTCCTCTTATGTGTGGTGGGTCAGCCACACCAACTTCTTTGCTGTTCTTCAGACATGCCACTGCCCTTGCCCCAGAACCTTTGCTTTTACTCTTCTTCCTCTGATGCTCCTTCCTCAGTCACATTACTCATTCTCTAATCCCTTCAAGTCATTTCAATGACTCATCTCAGTGAAGTCTTCCCTAACCATCCTATTTAAAAGTATAACCCAACCAGGCGTGGTGGCACACGCCTGTAATCCCAGCACTTTGCCAGGCCGAGGCAGGCGGATCACGAGGTCAGGAGTTCAAGACCAGCCTGACCAATATGGTGAAACCCCGTCTCTACTGAAAATACAAAAATTAGCCAGGCATGGTGGCACACGCCTGTAATCCCAGCTACTCAGGAGGCTGAGGCAGGAGAATCGCTTGAACCCAGAAGGCGGGGGTTGCAGTGAGCCAAGATGACGCCATTGTACTCCAGCCTGGGTGACAGAGTGAGACTCTGTCTCAAAAAAAAAAAAAAGTACAACCCATACATACTAGTTTACCCTCCTAGGTTCTTCCACCAGAGCACTTGCCACCTTCTAGCATATTATTTAATTAATTAACTTAAACAAATTTTATTGACTTTTCTCTCCATGCCAGAAAATAAGTTTTGTGAGGACAGGAATGTTTTTATTTATTTTCTTTATAATACCTGCCTGAAATAGTGCCTGGCACAAGTAAATAATAAATAGTTACTGGATTGAGTTAGATTAAATAAAATTACTTATTTACATCTGAAAATCTTTTGGGTTTTTTTTTTTTTTTTTGGACAGAGAGTCTCACTCTGTTGCCCAGGCTGGAGTACAGTGGCACAATCTTGGTTCTCTGCATCCTCTGCCTCCTGGGTTCAACCAGTTCTCCTGCTTCAGCCTCCCAAGTAGCTGGGATTACAGGCATGCGCCACCACGCCTGGCTAATTTTTGTATTTTTAGTAGAGATGGGGTTTTACCATGTTGGCCAGGCTGATCTTGAACTCCTGACCTTGGGTGATCCACCCGCCTCAGCCTCCCAAAGTGCTGAGATTACAGGCATGAGCCAAAACACCTGGTCGGGGATCGTTCTTTTCTTTGCCTGAATCATTTTAGATGGTTTTATTGTGGTTTGGTTGATATATAAAAAGCTGTACATAGTTAATGTATACAACTTGATGAGTTTGGAATTCTAAGTAAACACCTGAGAGGTATTACCATAATCAAGGCCATAAACTTTGTCATCAAAACAGTTTTTGTACTGGCATAAAACAGACATATAGACCAATAGAACAAAAGAAAGAGTTCAGAAATAAACCCACACATAGATAGTTCTTCAGAAAGGGTGCCAAGAATACACAATGGGAAAAAACAATAGTCTCCTCAATAAATGGTTTTGGGAAGACTGGATTTCAATTAAAGAATGAAATTGAATCCTTATGTCACATCATACACAAAAATCAACTCAAAATAGATTAAAGACTTAAATGTAAAACCTAAAACAATAAAACTCTTAGAAGAACACTTAAATTAGCCAGGCATGGTGGCACACACCTGTACTGCCAGCTACTCAGGAGGCTCAGGTGGGAGGATCACTTGAACTTGGGAGGTTGAGGCTATAATGAGCTGTGATCACACTACTGCATTCTAACCTGAACAACAGAACAGTAACCTGTCAAAAAAAAAAAAAAGGAGGAGCAGGAGCGGGAAACATAAGAAAAAGCTTATGGACATTGGTCTTGGCAGTGACTTGTTGGGTATGACACCAAAGCACAGGCAACAAAAGCAAATGTAGACAAGTGGAATTACATCAAACTGGAAAACTTCTGCACAGCAAAGGAAACAGTCAACAAAATGAAAAGGCAACTTATGAAATGAGAGGTTAATATCTAAAACCTATAAAGAACTCTTAATAGCAAGAAAAAAAATCTGATTTTAAAATGGACAAAAATGTGAATAGACATTTAACCAACAAAGACATACAGACAGACAACAGGTACATGAAAAGGTACTTAACATCACTAATCATTAAGGAAATGCAAATCAAAACCTCAATATCATCTCATACCTTGTTAGAAGGGTTATTACCAAAAAAAAAAAAAAAAAAAAAAAAAAAACCTCAAAAACAAAAGATAACCAATGGTAAGGATGTGAAGAAAAGGAAATCTTTTTACACTGTTGGTGGAAATGTAAATTAGTGTAGCCATTATGGAAAACAGTGTGGAGGTTTCTCAAAAGATGAAAAATAGAATTATTTGATTCAGTAATCCCACTTCTGGGAGTATATCCAAAGGAAATAAAATCACTACTTCAAAGAGATATCTGCATTCTCATCACATGTTCATTACAGCACTGTTCACAATAGCCAAGATATTGAAACAACCTAAATGTCTATCAGTCAGATGAATGGATAAAATGTGTGTATGTATATATACACACACAGCACAATCAGTGGAGTATTATTCAGCCTTTAAAAAAAGAAGGAAATCCCATCACTTGCAATAACATGGGTGTATCTGGAGGACATTATGATAAGTGAAATAAACCAGACACAGGACGGATACTCCATGATCCCACTTTTATGAGGAGTTTAAAATAGTGAAGCTTGTAGAACTAGATAGTAGAATAGTGGTTATCTGGGACTGGGGAGAGGAGCAAATGAGGAGGTGCAGTCAAAAGATGCAAAGTTTTAGTTATGCAAGATAAGGTCTGGAGATCTTCTGTGTAACAGAGCCTATAGTTAGCAATACTGTATTGTGTACTTAGAATGTTGCTAAGGGAATAGGTCTTACGTTAAGTGCTCTTACCACAAAAGAAAAAAATTACTTTTCAAAGATTTTGAGGGGTTTGGGTACAGTGGCTCACGCCTGTAATTCCAGCACTTTGGGAAGCCAAGGCAGGAAGATCGCTTGAGCCCAGGAGTTTGAGACCAGCTTGGGGAGCATAGTAGGACCTTGTCTCTACTAAAAATTAAAAAAATAGCGAGGGGCATGGTGGCATGTGCCTGTGGTCCCAGCTACTCAGGAGGCTGAGGCGGGAGGATTATTTGAGCCCAGGAAGTCAAGGCTGCAGTGAGCCGTGATCACGCCACTGCGCTCTGGCCTGGGCAAGAGACTCTATCTCAAAAACAATTGTTTTTTTTAATGAATAAAGAGGGCAAAAGGAAAATCTTTTGGAGATTTTAAGATTCATTTATGTAGACTTTTCAGTCTTGAAAAAAGATATGTAAGTCCCAAATATAAAGAAGATACATTTGACCAGGAAGATTTATTAACAGCTATGGATCTACATGTGCCATATCATGTTCTTCAGTGTCATTTCATGTTTTTGTCCAGCGATTCACAGAGGACTAGATTTTAGATTGCTTTTCCTCTCCCACAGCTGACAAGGCTTTAATCAGGGCATTAAGGAGTTCTAAATAGGTCTTGCTTTTGAATCTGCATATCAGGAGGGGGCTGGGAGCATGAGCGGGAGGATGTCATGTCTCAGTGATTAATGATCTCTAGGAAGCTGAAAAGGGGAGTGTAATATACACAGTATTTCTACCCCCTGGAGTAGGAATGCAAACACTATTGTGCAGATCTGTGCATAGTCACTGACTTCCTGGTAGCTGGAGAATTTCATACACTCTTCTACCACAAATAAAACTGTCAGAGAAGTGACAGAGCTCAAAAAGCTGGCCTTCCTTACTTAAAAAGAATAGCTCAAACACAGTGAGCCAGAAAATTAATTTTGTAGTTGTTTGGAAACCGAGTTTTTAAATAAAAAGTAAGAAAATGGGAACTTTTCTTGAAAAGCCTAAAACCTCCAAATATTTGTTGAATCAAACTCTACATTTGGTTTCTTAAATTTACTGAATTCCTGGGAACTGCTTACTTTAAACGAATTTAAAGGGGAAACATTCCTTTGTAATGAAATGACCCATCTTAAACTTTTCAATCTGGTCTCTGGTAGGTTCAGAAAATCATACGGTCTGTGGACTCAAGAGCCTATTGCCTGATGTTTAGGGAAAAAATCGTAACATTTCAGAATGGCTTGTATACAGTTTTTGAAAATAATTCTAAGGTAGAGTTATTTCCCCCCTTTTATTCTCAATGAATCTATGGTATTATTTAGTAACAATTTCCAAATGCTTAAGATAGAAGCAAAACATTCTGAGCTATAGGTAAGATAAACTACAGATATTTGCAAAAAAGTTTTAAGAGAAAGTTTTTGGGGAAAGCATTGTATTTCAGCCACCTTTGATTATTTACAAATAACCAAATATAGAGAATTTGTGCATAACACCAATAGCAGCAGCAGTATTTGGTTTTAGTGAGGACAACCAAATAACTTGTATTTTACTAGGAACCATTTATTCATAGGACTTGTTAAATTATTTTTTGCTCTTCATTCATTTTTTTGATGCCCTATACATTACCACCTTCTGTTCTGCATTGTCTAACTTTTAAACTGATTTCTTACCAGTTTTTATTTTTCCATAATATAAAAAGAAAGGAAATATTCATTCTTGGGGAAGTGGAGCACAATTCAGGGTAAAGGAAAGAAAAATTTTTGTATTTCTATTTCTTTGTTTTTCTGTTTGTTTTGCTTTATTTTTTAGGGTGTTGCTATAAAGTAAAAGGAGCTACTGGTCTAAATTAAGATAGTATCAGATAGATTAAGCTCTAAATTTGGTTTCCAAGTGGTTAGACTTTTAAATTGCATTTGCAGGAGTTTATTTTTAGTCAGGATATGGTTATTTTTAGATCTGCTTCTCTGTCACTAGGAAATGAAATGCCTGTCTTTCCATTGTTGATCAGGAAGTTCTAAGGCATAGGCATATAAGAGCCAGTTAACCCAGAACACCACCACTCCTTTTAGATGAAAGAATATGAAATAATTCATGGAAGAAAGTATGTTTGTTGAGAACATATCTAATTTTGAAATTGTTAGTGTCATTTTAATCTTTTGTACATTGAACAACAGAACAAGGTTTTTAGGGAATGCCAAAAATACAAGGTTTGGGTTCCCCCTACTGGCGTGCATCCCAGGCTTGTGTATTCATTAATACACAGCTGAAAGGCCTAGGGGCTAGAGATTAGAAATAGCTATATTAACTTCATTTAGAGACCTGATGATGAGAAAGAGAGAAAAAATTCCATTTCCCCCTTTCTGCGTATGTCTTACAAAAAATGGGATGATTTTAAAATTGTACTTTCTACATTTAGAAAGAATAAAACTTAATTCTACAATATTTGGTTTTAATGTTGCTACTGATAAGCTGCTTATTTGCAGTGCTTCTCAAATGCTTTATGTTGTAATCTAAGGAATAATAAAACACCAGTGGATCCACAAAAGGATTTAAAACCCCAGGGAAGAAATGCAAAGCTAGCATTGTTGCCATAATAAAATTAAAGAGCTGGCATTAAAGCTCACTAATTCCTATTTTAGCATTTCAGAAAGGGACATGACATCATGTGATTGTGTCTGTCTATTTAACATTTGTTTTTTCTAATTTGTACAACATATATTTGAAACAGTTTTTTATTTCCTATCTTGTAGTAAGTGCCAAGTAATATTAATGGCTCATTTTGGAAAAGAAATATTTTAATTGACTCTTAGAAGTCACTTTTGAACTTCTTATTATGTTTGCATTTTAAAGGACTATTCAGTCAAGTTAAAATATTGTATTTTTTTAATTGCTTTTCAGCAATGCAGTCAACCTTTTAAGCAATGTTCCGGTCTCTTGTTTGGATGTTCTCATTTGTCCATTAACCCATGAAGAAACAGCCCAAGAGGCAACGACTCTAGATGAACTGCCCAGTAATAAAACAGCTGAGAAAGAAACAGTTTTGAAAAACAATACCATGGTATACAATGGTATGAATATGGAGGCCATTCATGTTTTACTCAATTTTATGGAGAAGAGAATAGACAAGGTAAGGCTGATAAAATGTAAGCCCTGGGAAGATGCTTCCAAAAAATGTAAATGTGCCATACATACAGACACACATCACAGAGCATGATTTTTAAATCTAAGCTTTTTTGAAACTGATATGTTGCATGATTGTTTTTACTTTGGAAAGCAGTTTATTACAATACATGATAAATTGCTGAAGCCATGTTAATTTATTTGTTCAATGCTGAAAATTATGTTCATGCAGCACCAAAATTATGACTAGTGTTTGAAAACAAAGGAAAAATTAATTACTCTTCCGTGTTGTTACTTTGTGAGTCCTAGAAATAAAAAATATTCCCCCAAAAACTTGCTAAATATTCTTCATAATACCTAAAAGACATCTTCAAAAAAAAAAAAAAAGAAGACCTTGTCAATTTTCCATTTGTTGTGAGCTGCTTACATTCTCTGGTCTATCACTCACTTTGTCAGGTATCTATATTAAAAGGCAGCAAGGTAGCATAGGCGAGTCACCAAAATTTTGCTTCATTCAAGCCCATTGGCTGAGCCCATGGGAATCCTAGAAAATGTAGGAACATCCAGGAGGGACCAAAAAAGGCAATAGTAAACAGGAAGATGATAAAATGGAAATGTTGTTAGGAAAAGAATTATTAAAATAGCTTGTAAGCTTCGGTAACATAAGATGTCCCCACCTCGCGGATCACGAGGTCAGGAGATCAAGACCATCCTGGCTAACACGGTGAAACCCCATCTCTACTAAAACTACAAAAAATTAGCTGGGTGCGGTGGCGGTCGCCTGTAGTCCCAGCTACTCGGGAGGCTGAGGCAGGAAAATGGCGTGAACCCGGGGGGTGGAGCTTGCAGTGAGCCGAGATCGCGCCACTGCACTCCAGCCTGGGCGACAGAGCGAGACTCCATCTCAAAAAAAAAGGCCCCACCTCAAGAACAAATTAATATCCTCAGTTACATGAAGGAAAGTAATACTGTTAGAAACAAAACTAATGTATTTCAAAAACATATGGTTTTTTTTTATAGGGAAGCAGCTATAGAGAGGGTCTAACTCCAGTTCTCAGCTTATTAACCGAATGTTCCCGAGCCCATCGAAACATCCGAAAATTTCTCAAAGATCAGGTAACTGCTTAATGCATATTACATTGCAAAGTTAGTCTTTTTATGTGCATTTTAAACATAGAATTAATTGAATTCTCTCACAATGATTTTGTTTCAGATAATCAGAAACTCAAGTTAGTTTTAATCTTTGAAATCTTAATCAAGAAGTGTGTATTTTTTGAGTCATTCATTCAACAAATGCTACTGAGATGTGCTGTGTGCTGTGTTTTGGGCATTGAACAACAGATGAAGTCTTTCCCCTTGGGGAGTTTATTTCATAGAGAGGGGGACAAAAAGTAAACAAATATAAAATATAATGGCAGGTGTTGATAAGCGTTCTGAAGAAAGATAAAGCATTTTAAGAGAAAGGAGACACTTTAAGGGAACAAGGGAGGACCTCTCTGAAATGACATTTGAACAGAAAGGTGGAGAAGTAAGAGTATCTCTGAGAATGTTTGGAAAGGAGTGTCCCTGAGAGAACAAGTTCACAACCCCTGAGACAAGAGGATGCTTTGGTATACTTAAGGAAAAGCAAGAAGGCCAGTGTGCCTAGGCCACAATATGCAAGGGGTGAGTGGTAGATGAAGAGAGGTAACAAGAGCCAGGTACAGCAGGCGGTGTAGGACTTTTCATTCTCTTCTAAGTGAGATGAGAAGATATTGGAGGGTTTTAAGAGGGGAAGTGATGTGACCTTATTTATGCTTAAAGACATCCTGGCTACTATTTGTAGGATTGACATAGTGGAGCACAAATGGATGCAAGGAGACAAGTCCAAAAGATAACTGATGTTGCAAGTTTGGAGTAGGATGGTAGTGGTTAGAGTTCATACTTGGGAATATGTTTTAATATTTTAATATGTCTTAAAAGTAGCTCACAGAACTTGCTGATAGATTGGAATATGGGTTGAAAAAGAAAAAATAAGGGTGATTTTTAAACTTTCAGATTATACTTTAGACTACAAGTGTAAGACTTTGATTGTAACAATACCTGAAACTAGCCTCCTCTAAAATCCCAATTTCAAGCACCTTCTCTTAGTTAGTACCCTCAATCCAACATTCTTTCATCCTCTGAGGATTGTCAGTCTGTCAGTTTTTTCCACTGTTCTTCACTCACTTGTGTCTTCTCTCCTTACCCAGGCTAGATTCCACTTGAGGTTTATTACTATAATCCCTTCTTTCCATACATCTCTAACGAGCACCTTGTGTGCTCCCTCAGTCATACTCACCTGGCAAAACCTAACAAACTGGCTAACTCCAGCTTTCTGCCTACTCTGGGTCTCCACCAAGCACTTGAACGTGATAAGAGAAAAATGATACAACCATTTTGACTACTCTACTTTAAATTTAAGACCACCAGCCCCAATCGATTCCTTAGCAAACTCCAAGATGACTATTTCACAGCTCCTTTTTCTTCACACCTCCAATGCTTACTACTCTCTCCTCACTCTCATTTCTTGACTTTGTTTCCTATTTCACCACGAAATTAAGAAAAATACTTTATCTTTCCACCATTGCATCTGCTGTCTTCATCTATACTGCCACATCCCTTGTATTCCAATCTGTCACAATGGATGAATCATTCCTACTTCTGTCTGTGGCCAGCATTTGTCCTGGATCTCTTTCCCTCTCATGAACTTTGCACCTGCATTTATTTCCCCTCTCTCTTCTTATATTAATCATTTTTTAAAATGTATTGGATCATTTAAGTCAGAACCCAAACACATCTTTCATCTTAAAAACAAAAATACCTTCCCTTATCCCACTTCTCAAGCTGCCTTTCTATTTCTGTGCTCCTCTTTATGCAGGGTTCCTGAGAAGGTTTTCCATACTCTCACTCTCTCTATTCTTTTTACTCATTTTTGACTCCTAAACCCTCTGTAATTAGGCTACATGCCTTCCGCCCCACTGCGAAGGTGTTTATCAGAGTCACCAACTCAACACTGCCAAATCTAATAGTTTTCAAATCTTTTTTAAATTATCCAATAAAATTTGATGTAAGTATTGCCTCCTCCTTGAAATACTTTCTTCACTTGGTTTCTGGGACACAATAGAGAACCTGTTTGTGATCATCCTCGTTTTCCTGACCCTAAATGTTTGAGTGCCCCAAGGCAATACTATCTTGTCTCTATCTCTGCTGCCAGGGTGATCTCATTCAAGAGTCATCCGTATATGCTGATGACTCTCAAATTTGTATCTCCAGCCCTGACCTGTCACATAAGCTCTAGACTTACACAATGAACTGCCACTCATCTCCTCCCCTTGGATGCGTAGTAGGTATCTCAAGTTTAACATACCTCAAACTAATATCTTGATTTTCATTCCTCCAACCTATTTCTTCTCCTTCTTTCCACATTTCAGTACATGGTACCACCATTCACCCAATTGTTCATTTGTCCTAATAAATGAACCAGGTTCATTTTTTCCCTCTGTATTTATGGTCAAGATTTAGTAAGCACCTTACTCTATCTAGAACACACTAATAGGGAGTGCTGATAAGGAGAGATCAGAAAATAGAGACCATCTTTGAGGAATTTACAGTCTGTTGAAAGAAGAGAGATACCCAAAAAGCATGAATAATGATTTAAGCAAGATTAATTAATTAAGGTCATTTCCACATTTGATTATTTTGAGACATTCTCCCTTGACTAGGAGGAGTTGGTGAAGCACAGTAAATGAAAATACTTTTTTTCTGTATTTTTGCTTTTTTCTGTAGGGGATCCAGGTACACCTAAACTGTTTATATTTTGCTATCTCTAAAGAGAATAGCAAAAAAAGAAAAAACCTATTCGTTAAATAGCTTCTTAATATGAAGGCCTTGGGCCACATATTGTGTCCTTATAAAAGATTATGTGACCCACTGTCTGTCTTCAAGAAACATGACAGTAGAGGTAAGGAGATGAAACATGACAGGTGAAATAACCAAAGATACAAGGCATAATACAGAAATCAACTTTCCTTCTGAAGAGGATGCACTGTAGACTGTTACGATCAAGAAAGGCAGAATTTAAAGTACAGATGATTAACTCTGATAATAATGTAAGTGGAACCTTGGTTTCTTATTATGCCCTGTAGTGAATACCTGGTTAAATCCAACTCATGCATACCCAAAGGAAATTGGTCTTTATTCTGTATTTGGGAGGTAGAAAAGAAAACAAGTGGTAGAAATTACTGACCTAGGTTGTATTATTCTGGAGAGGCTTATAGAAGCAGTGAGTATTTGGGGGATTTGAAAAAGAAACTGGACAAGATTTGTCAAAGAAAAAATTTGTTGGAGGTAAGTATTCTGGGGGGAAATACATATGCAGTTTGGGAGTGGTATTTAACAATAACAACAAAATGTTGTTAAAAATTTGTTTTAAGGAACCAGAAACGTAGCTAACAAAATTTTTACGTGATAATCTTTGTTCATAGATTTTGTACTCTAGGTACTATAGGCATATACTACATGAAATCATTTGTTACATGTTTCATTCTTCTAGAAATGGGAGATGTACTAAGTATGGTTCAATAATGGTTCACAGTAGTAAGAATTTATTGTGTAATTACTTTGTGCCTAGTATTTTGTTCTACCCAGCCAGAGACTGAAATGTGGATTCCATAAACACTTTGGATAGGTTACTCAATTTTCTGAGATTTAGTTTCCATTTTTGTTTATAGCTGTCTCCCCTGCCTCTGATATCTCCTGGTACATGGTAGGTACTTGATATAGAAAGAGAGAGAGGGAAGAAAGTCATTTGAGTGGATCAAGTAAAATTATATATACATAAAGGGTCTGGGATATAATAGGTACACAGTAAGTTCCTATTTGACTTTGTGTCTGCCCTCATTTCTTAGCACAGGTCCTAGCTTATATAATAGAAGGCACTTAATAAAAGCTACTTGAATTAATTCATTTTTCCTTCAACCAGCAAATATTCATTAAACACCTGTAATATGCTAGACGCTGGGAAGAGAGCAGTAAACAAAACAAAGAAATCTCTGCCCCAGTGGAACTTGGTCTTGTGGAAGGAGGCAGACAAGTAAACAGATAATTATATGCTATGTCTGGTGGTGATACGTGCTATGAGGAAGGTTATGGCAGAGTAAGGAGGTGGAGGTGTTACAAAAGGAGAGTGCTAAAGGTTAGTGATATAGAGTGGTCAGGGAATGTCTCCTATAAGTGACATTTCGGCAAACACCTGAGGGAAGTAAGGAGAGAGCCATGCAAGTTTCTAGAAAAAGAGTTTCTGGGCAGAAAGAGAAGCAAATGCAAAAGACCTGAGGCAGGAAAGTACTTGGCATGTTTAAGAAGGTCCATGGAGGTCTGTGTGTCTGTAACAGCATAGGCAGGGAGAATAGTAGAAATGAAGTCGAAGAAGTAGCAGGAAGCCAGATTATGTGGAATCCTGTAAGGAAGTTGTAAGGACCTTGCCTTTTACTGTGAGATGAGAAGCTATGGGAACTGGAGAACTTTGAGGAGTGACATGATCTGACTTTCAAAGGATCATCCTAGCTGCTATGTAGAAAATGAATTAGAGAGTGACCAGCATGGAAGCAGAGACCACTTACAAGGCTTTGATATTAGTCCAGAGAGAAATATTGGTACCTTGGACTTGGTAATACTGGAGGAGGTGGGGAGAAGTGGTTGGATTGTGGGTATATTTCAGAGGTGGAGCTGACATAATATGCTGATGGATAGATATTAAAGAGAGGAGTCAAGGATATTTCCAAGGTTTTTGTACTAAGCAATTGGGAGAATGGACTTACCATTTAATGAGATGGAAAACTGCATGAGGAACAGGTTTGTTGGGAACTTCAAGAGTCCTGTATAGGAACTGCTAAGTTTTAGAGGTCTATAAAAGCCTGGAGGTCAGAAACAGAGTAGAATAGTGGTTACCAGGGGCTGTGGAGAAGATGGGGAGTTATTATTCAATAGATATAAAATTTCAATAATATAAAATTATTAAGATCAAGAGATCTGCTGTACAACATTGTACCTATAGAATGATGGTTACCAGAGGCTGGGAAGGATAGTGGGGGAGTAGGGGGAGAAGGAGGAGTGGGGATGGCTAATGGGTACAAAAATGTAGTTCAATAGAATGAATAAGATGTAGTATTTGATAGCACAACAGGGTGACATCAACAATAATTTGTTGTCTAATTTAAAAACAACTAAAAGTATAATTGGATTGTTTGTAACACAAAGAAAGCATAAATAGTGGATACCCCATTTACCCTGATGTGATTATTATGCATGGTATGCCTGTATCAAAATATCTCATATACTCCATAAATATATAACCTACTATGTACCCACAACAATTTAAAAAATTTTTTTCTTTTTAAATAGTTTATTATTATTATTATTATTATTATTATTATTATTGTAGAGACAGGGTCTCGCTGTTGCCCAGGCTGGTCTCAAGCTCCTGGTTTCAAGCGATCCTCCTGCCTTGGTCTCCTAAAATGCTGGGATTACAGTTGTGAGCTACCATGCCCGGCCAAAAATTAAAAATTAAAAAAAAACTACAAAAAAAAATATTGTGTGGTACACATAAAAATTTAAGAAGGTTAGAAAAAAGAAACAAGGAATCAGTCATGGGTCCCACGAAAGCTTAATTGAATGAGAATCTGCATTTTAACAAGATCCCCAGGTGTTTGGAATGCATATTCCAGGCTAAAATCACTAGCCTGAAAAGCACCAGTTAACAGGATGACTTCGGGATACTTTAATTTGCTCTGTAATCAGTCTGTAAGTGTAAGTAAGGGGGAGGCAGTGTATTTAATATTGTGTTAGATTGAATATCCTCTATATAGATCTATCATAGATATAATTATCTTAGAAAATGAAAGTGAGTCATTTTAATATAATTTCTGCCCTTTTTTAAATCTATTAGTTTCCATAACTCTTTGTAAAATCCTATAATTTTGATGATTTAAAAAAAAAAATTGGAGGTCAGGGCAGAAATCAACAATGGAGATATAATTTAGGGCAGGGGTCCCCAACCCCCCAACCCCAGGGCCTGGTCCATGGCCTTTTAGGAACTGGGCTGCACAGCAGGAGGTGAGCAGCAGGCGAGCATTACTGCCTGAGCTCCGCCTACTGTCATATCAGCTGGGGCATTAGATTCTCATAGGAGCACAAACACTATTGCGAACTGCACATACAAGGGATCTAGGTTGTGTGCTCCTTATGAGAATCTAATGTCTGATCATCTGAGGTGGAACAGTTTCATGTTGAAACCACCCACCAAGCCCCAGTCTGTGGAAAAATTGTCTTCCATGAAACCAGCCAAGTCCTTGGTGCCAAAAGGTTAGGGACTGCTGATTTAGGGAGTCATCAGGGTGCAGAGACTATAAAAAGCCATAAAACTGGATGAGATCACAAATTGAATGAGTAAAAATAATGAATTTGTCTACAAACTCAACCCTTGAATATTCCAACATTAACAAAACAGGAATAGAAAAGAGAATTGGCAAAAGAGGCTGAGACAAAGCAACCAATGAGATAGGAGGAGAACCAGGAGAAAGGTGTGTGGGTGGATGAATGGGTAAGTGAGTGAGCAAACTAACAGACAAACTAAGCAAGTTTCATAAGCCCTCTGGGGATCAGTCTATTTGCCATTACTTTTAATAGCAAAAACCACAATTGTTTTTGCACCAACCTAATACAAAACAGGGATGAGAGTGATATTACTACCTCCTTTGCAGGGTTACTGTGAAGATTATAAATAATGTATATATTGTGGGGTTACTGTGAAGATCATAAATAATGTATATATACCATCTATTATAGCAACTAATGCATAGAAAGTACTCAAAAATTAATAGCCATTTTTATTATAAAATTAAACAACTAGAAAACATAAGTGCAGTTTTTTTAATTAAATAAAGGTTGAGTGCACTTATCTAGAAATCCAGAATGCTCCAAAATCTGCAACTTTTTGAGCACCAACATGATGCTCAAAAGAAATGGTCATTTTGGAGCATTTCTGATTTCAGATTTTAGGATTAAGGATGCTTAATCCATATGTATCTATAACACAGATATTTCAAAATCTCCCCAAAATAGAAGTCTGAAGCACTTCTGGTCCCAGGCATTCTGGATAAGATATACTCAACCTATACTGAAAATGTTGGAGGACTCAAGAGAAGGTAAAAATCGGTATGACTCAGGGTATTAGGGAAGTCTTTATGGAAGAGAAACTTGACCTAAACTTCAAAATGGATTTTCATAGAGGCAAGTTGAGGCATTCCAGGTGCTGAGATGAACAAAAACTCGGAAATGCACTTGAGGATAGTGTGATGGTACAGTGAAGAGATGTTTCTGATCAAATGAAACCTCATCACAGGCATGAAATCACTTGAAGTCTGTTTTTTGTTGTTTAGTTTTACTTGGAAGCTAACCTTTTTTTTTTTTTTTTTTTTTTTGCTCCTACAATACAAACCCCAGTAGATATTACAAGACTGGCCAGTTGCATTGTACCATCTTCACTCACTCTAGTAGCCTCGATTGATGATGGGTTTTGCATTTGTGCCATCAGGTTTTACCACCGTTGAGGGATGTGACAAATCGACCTGAAGTTGGCTCAACTGTGAGAAATAAGCTGGTGCGCCTCATGACACATGTTGACCTTGGAGTCAAGCAAATTGCTGCTGAATTCCTTTTTGTCCTTTGCAAAGAGAGAGGTAGGTTAAACTCTCTTTGCCTCTGCCTTTTATCTTTCAGAGAGAATTCGAGAAATTTAATGGATAGTGTTAGTACTGGTCATCTCATTCCATTCTTTCCAAAGCTTACTGTCTGTTCTATTAGGCTAAGGAGTTAATAAAAATTAACAGCCAAAAACATTTTTTATACGCTTCCGAATTCATTGAGACATGCAAAGACAGATACATTACCAAACACACTCACGTTTAAAGTTTGCCTTCTGTATCCTTAACCCAGCCTTCATCTTAATGGGGCAGGACTTAGGGCCATTATGAAAAGTTGCTTCAGTAATTCAGGGGTTACTATTTTAATAAGCAGGCACAAGTCTAGGTTAGTTCCTCTTTTTAATTCCTCTTGGAATTAAAGCTATAGGAGTTTTGGTTTCTTTACTAAGTTTTCCAATCAGTAGTTACTGAATGTGAGCTATATAATATACTGAATAGAAGTTTTTAAAATGCATAATACCCTTGAGACAAAGTTAAGATAGTGGTAGAGAGAAATTTGAAAATAACTGTACTACAATGTAATAAATACTACTCTCTCAGTATATATAAAGTGATTGTCTACTGAGATAGATCCAACAATTAAAGATATTTTCTAAAATTATATGGATTACTCTGCAAAAGGCAAGTTTTCCAAACAAGGAACTTTGATTACTCAGTTATTCTTATTTTTACTTCTTCTACTTTGTAAATCCGCTAGTATAAAATCCCATCTAGGCAGATCTATATTCTACTGGGGTACTTTAAAAAAGTAAGATAGATAATTTGGAGATGGAAAAGTTCACTCCTCTTAAAATCTTAAGTCAATTGTTATTCTTAAACTTCATTTCTGATGTATTGATCCAACCACTTAAGTTCACATTAAGATGGTAATATTAGTAACCTAATTTGATCATTATCATAATGATTATGAATTGAGAGGTATCATGTGCCTGACATTCTATGTATAATCTCATTTAATTCTCATAATGATCCTGTAAGGTAAATATTATATTTTGATTTCATAAATGAAGCAACCTGCCACCTGAGAGCCTTTCAATAACATGTCACACAGTTGCTGAGGGCAGGAGCCCAAATTTGGGTCCTGTCTTTTCTTTCTGCCATATTTCCTCTCATAATAATTATATTAGCTATTATTATAGACTGTTTAGCATCTGTTCTTTTAGGCAATTTACTTCTTTAATGATTTTGAAAAAAGATTGATTTAGCATCTTGGAATTAAGTGATTAGCATAGTGCCTTGCACATAGTTATCTGTAAATATTGGCTGAATTGATTTGAGATCAGAAATGATCTGTTTTTTAAAGTATAATTATACATGTATATGCATAAATCCAAAATCACACATATGTGTATCTATTCATTTTAAAAGGTTTGTCAAAATATATACCAAAATATTATTTATTGTTACCTCTGAGTAATAAGAGTACTGGTGATTTTTTTAGTTGTCTGTATGATTTTTCTATAATGAACATGTATTTTTTGTATACCTTTAAAAAGTTTTAAAATGGGGAAGAATAAAGTTTATTTCTCCTGTAATTACATACCTAAGTGTATATCTAAATATATAAATCTAAATAAATAATTACATATCTAAATAATTTCTAAATATAATCACATTACCGATGAGTGAGTGTCATAGCAAATATGATAATTATGGTAATTGCATTTATAAGTGAATTTTGTTAACTTTTTAAATTTGAAATGGTTGGTTTTGTTCCCCCTTAGATCCAGTGTTTAGTTTCATAGTCCTAACTTTGAGCCCAAAGCTAACCTCCATTAGCAGATAATATATTTTTAATTTGACCTCAACAATTCTGCATTATAATCTTTTTTTTTTTTTCCCTAGACAGAGTCTTGCTCTGTCACCCAGGCTGGAGTGCAGTGGTGCAATCTCAGCTCACTGCAACCTCCGCCTCCCAGGTTCAAGCGATTCTCCTGCCTCAGCCTCCTGAGTAGCTGGGACTACAGGCACGTGCCACCATGCCTGGCTAATTTTTGGATTTTTAGTAGAGACGGGGTTTCACCATATTGGCCAGGATGGTCTCGAACTCCTGTCCTTGTGATCTGCCTATCTTGGCCTCCCAAAGTGCTGGGATTACAGGTGTGAGCCACCGCACCTGGCCTATAATCATTTTTTCCTTCCAATTTGATTATAAGTTTAGTAATGTATTCTTCTGGAATAAACAGACTTCGTTCAACAAATGTTTTTGAGCTAGACCCTGGGATTACAGAGGTATATAAGATAAACAATATTTCTGCCGATGTATTACTTATTTTTTTATTTAAGGGTCACAGACGCAAATGCCTACAGTATCAGGCTGGTAATAAAAGTAAGTCAGGTGGACTAGATGTAAGATGACAAATGAAAGTTGACACTTGGCTCACTGATGTGGAGACAATTGGCTGGGATGGGGAGACAAAGAGACTATGGGAGATTATAAAGAGGATGTTGCTACTCTTTAGCAGCAACTGATGGTTCCCATGAAGGAACATGTGGCCAGTGTTAGCAGATGTTCCATGTTTTCCGGAGAAGCTCTCTGTTTTTAAATGTTGTCAACTAGTTCAAATTTAAAACCTTCTGGCCAGAAAAGAAGAAAATGTCTGAGTTTACCTTCAGCTTAAAAGTAATCAGATTTTGGAATTTGGGTTTGGAGGTAGACTATTAAAATAAAATAAAATTCAAATAACTTTTCAGAATGTCTGAACTGTCTCTTATCTTAAGGATATGCCAAGGAAATTTGAAAGTGAAGGCATCTTGATCAAGGCTCAAAGGTCAGACCACTAAGTAGAGACAGACAGCAAGCAACAGTTACAATGGGTTAGGAATACAGAGACTGCATTAAGAAAGAGGGCGTGGGCGCGGGGGCTCATGCCTGAAATCCCAGCACTTTGGGAGGCCGAGGCAGGCAGATCATGAGGTCAGGAGATCGAGACCATCCTCGCCAACATGGTGAAACCCCCTCTCTACTAAAAATACAGAAATTAGCTGGACGTGGTTATCTTCTGGTCCCCATTCTCATTTCACATTGCTCCCTGAGTAATCTCATCCTCTCCCTTGGCTTCTGTTTGCACAAATTCCCAAATCTATGTATCTTCAGCCCCAACTTTTCTTCTGAACCCTAGTCATATTTATCCACTTGCTTACTGGACCTCTCTGCCTGAGTGTCTCACTGGTACCTCAGACTCATGTCTAAAGTTGAATTTATGATCTTCATCCCCATGCCCTTCAACCTTTTCATTATCCTTCTATCACTTTCTCTGCAAACAGCACCATTGTCTGTTTAGTTCCTAAAACCAGAAACTTAGGAGTTACCTTAGATTCCTTCTTTACCTGTAGAAGTCATAATCACCACATCTATAGATTCTACCTCCTGTTAAATATATTTTATTTATTTCCCCCATTCTGATCCCACACCACCATCTTAGTACAAGCCCTTAAAATTATTTTAACTATTAATAAGCTATTAAAATATCTCATGTCTCTGTTTCTAGTCAGATTTTCTTCAGTTTGTCTTCCACTTGGTTAACAGAGGGATTGGTGTAAAATACAAATATAATTTTGTCATTCCCCTCATGTAAAACTTTAAGTGATTCTCTGTTGCCTGCATGGTAAAATCCAAATTTTACCTCCACAGAGTCTCTGTGTAGTGTATTTGAAATCTATTCCCCTGTTATGCTCCATGCTTAGTCATACTAAATTATTTATTCTTGCCTGATTATACTGCACCATTTCTTGGCATATCTCCATGGATTGGCAGATGCTGTTCCTTTTGTGAGGAATGCTCTTCCTCATCTTTGTTACCATGGCGAACTTTACTTATCCTTGAAGACGAACTTAAGCATCATCTCTGTGAAGGCCTTCCAGGCAGAGTTCATCATTTTCTCCTTTGTGCCATTTTTTCTTCTCTGTTGTTAATACTTTTGATATTTGCTGTGTTGTAACTCTTTATTTGTTGAACTTATATTCTAGACACTGAGTTTCCTTTAGGTCGGAGATCGTGTCCTACTCATCTTTGGATCCCCAGTGCTTAACAGATAGCAGGTGCCCCATAAATGTTTAATAAAATAGCAAATGTTTGTGCTCTCTATAAATTCAGGCTGGTGAATACAGGGTCCCATTTAAAGGAGTAATTTCCGTGCACTATGATAAGTGCCCTAAGAGAGAAATGTGCCAGGTACTATGGCAACCTGAAAGAGGGAGTGCTTGGGGGTGTGGAGGAGATCAGAGAAAGCCTTCACAGAAGAGGACAAAGAAATAGGAAGTAGCCTTGAATGTATAGAAAAGAGACTAGTTTAAGGTGTGAGGAATCTTTAGGAGACAAATTTGGAAAAGACAGTGGAGGCCAGAAAACGAGCCCTTTTAGGCCCTGTTTTGGAATTTGAGCTTAGTTTTTAAGGGAAGACATTAGAGATTTTATTCAGGAAGGTTGTAAAATCCTATTTTTACAAAGATATTTTGGGCAGTTGTGTGGAATAAGAAATGGAGTGTGAGACTGGAAATAAGGACACAAAGACGAAGCCACTAGTTGAGTCTTCTAAAAGTTACAGCATTTGACTAGAAGGAAAAGGATTTTCACAGAGAAGGGGGAATGGTCTCTGGGTAGAAGCTGGTTCTTGACATTCTTTGTTCTTGGTAAAAGAGCAAAAACGTATTGCTTTTGTTTTAGAGTGTGGTAGAACCCACATTTGTTTAACTGTCTGTATCATTACCATTGCAGTTCTGACTTTGCACAGTGCTGCCGTGGTTGGTTTCCTCTGTTCATAGTGCCCTCTAGCATACCGGTAAAATAGTGGTGAAATATTTCTCGCAACTTTCTGACTGAATGCTGAATTGTTTCATTTAGGCAGCATTTTCATGTAACTGTATGGATAATTACTATGCAAGGAACAAATATATTTGTGCGTTTCCTTTTTATTTTAGAACCACCCAGAAAATCTTTTGTTTGCCCTAGCAGCTCACCTTAACATCCAAGTGCAGTCAGTTTTCCATTTACTACTTTCCCAGTATAAAATAAGATATTATATGGTGTATTTGAGAACAGACTTAAAAGTAGCTAGAAACACTGCTTCAGTGCTTCTCACTGTGAGGATTTCGTATTTCATTTGTCTCACCTTCTCTACCCCCAATTTTTGGATATTTTATCCTGTTAACAGAAGTTCATGTGATTTGAAAACTCTTGGCTGTACCCTTTATCTACTCTGAAGGCAAACTATGTCCTAAGTCACCTTTGTAACCTACACTGCCTGTCACAGAGTTAGCACATAAAGTTTGTTCCAGTGAAAGAGGAGTTGACATGATTTTCATAAAATTGCTAGGGGCTTTTACTGTTAACTGGCTTCCAGAGAGATTTTCTACATAAGAGAACAGTTATTTAGTATTCTGTTTACTTCTATTTAACCTATTTTGGCTTTTCATAACCTTTACATTTTTAAACGCTTTTAATTTTTAGCCATTTTGTGTCTTTTTTTATTATTGTTATTTTGTCTTTAAGTATATTCATTTAAACATTTATTCATATCTGAATTTAGAGTGTCCTAATTGTAATGAGTATTTCTTTTCTGGATCCACTACATCTCCTTGTTTGTTAAAAATAAGCTTTATCAGTAATGCTTACAATGATAACATCACCTACTATCTGTAAGGTACTTTGTGTGGGTTTAGATCTGTGATCCTTTGCCTTCAGTGGCTTTGTGTCTGACCTGTCATTAAGAAAATGTCTGACCTTCATGAATATTAAGAATACCTATATACACTGACCACTCATTTCTTCTGCTAGTACTTTTTAAGGATTCCTTCATTTATCTAAAGCGCTACATCTTGGGGAGGCACTGATACCAAGAGGGCATATCAGACTTACTCAGAGGGCTTACCCCACCCTCATTCAATAATTCTAATAGGATTCTATCCAGCACCCACTGAGGATTATTACAGACAGACCACAGTTACCAATAGGTTTTAAGATTGAAAATGACTGGTTTCAACATCATTTAATATACTCATTAGCCCATGTTTCCTTTTGCACAAATTTCACCAGTTTGCTATATTATTTGAAAGCAGGACGTCCTTTTATTTATCCCCATACCACCTATTTACAGTGTCATGAGAAGGACCCTCTAGTTCAGGTATTTGAAAATGTAACAGTCAACTCTATCCTAGAATACATTTATCCTATCCATATCCTCCATGATTTTATACTCTGATCATATATACCCACTTTTCTTACCTATTTTCCTTTCCACCAACCCTTTCAGTTCCCCAGTCATTTTAATTACCTTTTTCTGAATCTTCTCCAGCTCTATTTTGTCTTTTTTGAGGTAAGTGATCTGAATTACAGATGTAGATTTTACTATGGCTTTATACATGGATAAGATTGTATGTTATGTTATGTTTCCTACAGTTGCCTTTCAGATGACATTTTAACAACATTCTGTTAAAGACCTTCAGTAAATTTTCTCAATTCTTATCTTTTGATTAAATATTGTAATGTTTACCTTGAAATTGTACCTGAAGAAAATTAAATACTGCTAAACAAAGCTGCCAGTTATTGTTTAGTATCTTCCTTAAAGGTGTTTAGAAATCACTGAAAACATTACTACAGTGCAAGTATCCCTTGCAAAAGTTGTATGTGTCTGCTTACCTTAAGAGAGACATCACCTGACCCTGTTGGCAGGATAATACTTACAGAGAACCTGAACCAAACTTTTCATTAGACTTCTTTTTAAAAAAAAAAAAAAAACTAAGATAATTCTAAAATGATCATTTTACCCACTCTTCTCAGAGAAAAAGAATGACTGTTTACTTCGTTTTAGATACTTTTCATGCTTTGCATATATTAACTTGTGAGGTAGATAGTTACTATTCTATTTCTACGGAATAGAAAACTAGGATAAAACTGCAAAATATCTTACCCAAGGTCAACCAGTTAGTAATTGGTAGAGCCATTATTGAAATCCAGCCAGTCTAACTCCTGGGTCTGCCTTCTTAATGGGCTTCACGTGCCTATATATGGTTACTGACTTTTTATTTTAAAAAAGCAGTAAGTTATAGCCTATGCTATTTGCTAATATCCTTCCTTAAGTTTTCTTATTTCTTACTCCCTTTTCCTCCAATTCCAACAAAGAATGAGAGAGAGATTTTACATTATGTGCCATATTGCTAAAATCCCAATCTTTCACTCTATCTAGTTTCTTATCATTTCTCCAAAACTGGATTTTTAAATAGTAAGATCTGAGATCAGAAGCTTAAAGCGTGACCCTTACCAAAGGTCTGGCAGTCACAGAGGCCCCACTTTTGCCATAAAGTGTGTTCAGAACAGCTCTGTTTTGGTTTCTGATACCTCAAAAAAGGCTCTTAGTCCCCAGAGCCTATGGGAAAATTTGTAAGTAGTTCAGTGTAACCACTACCCTACCACATTTTGAAAATCTCTCAATTTAAAGGTTTACTGCCATAGCGTCTGTCTTCAATGTTCCTGTGTTGGTGAGTGGTTGATGATGATGGTGAAGACCCAAGGATTCCTATCTAAAACCTTATTCTGTTTTTGCAGTGGATAGTCTGCTGAAATACACTGGCTATGGGAATGCTGCAGGACTGTTGGCGGCCAGGGGCCTCTTGGCTGGAGGAAGAGGAGATAATTGGTACTCAGAGGACGAGGACACAGACACTGAAGAATACAAAAATGCAAAACCAAAGTATAGTATCAAATTTCTTTTCACCTAAGTATGGCTGTGTCTTTGAGTTTGTTATTTGCCTTTTACTTCCTTTGTCTTTCATTTTCTTTTCTCTTGTGGATTTGGAAGCTTTCCATTTAATGGTGTTTTTAGAGGCAGTTTCATAGCTAGTGCCTTAGAGAGTGACTTCAAGTGATGGAGGAAAGCTAATAATGCAGAAATGATATTTTCAACATGCTTATTATCTTCTCCCAAGTACTAAGAGAGCTGGTGTGTTTAGATTGTACTGAAAAAGTGTTATTGCTTACTATTTGCTTTCCTTTCCATAGGTTGAGATTTTATAAGGTATAACCAAGACCACTTATTTAAGTTGATGATTTGATGCTTAGTCTTTCTCAGAAATCTAAATGTAGGTTCTGATCCTCCCTCTTGCATAAAAGCCTTTATAAGTCAATAAAATAGTGCAACAAGACACATTAATATCAAAAGAAAAGAAGTCTGGCTTCACAGTGAATTTTAATCAAACAAACATATGGAGACTCATCTTCTAACAGATACATAAGTGCAATAAGTAGGCAAACCAGAGACTCTGTGAAGTCTTCTCTGAGTCAGTGCTTACAAATTAAAGACACTATAATTATTCTCTTTTATCCCACGATAAAGCACCTCTCCTTCCTCCTATTCCCTCTCCATCCTTTCCATCCCGCTCGTAACCGTCAACCCATGTAAATTCTTAGTTTCCGCTTATTAGGAGTTATTTGAGCTGTGTTTTTTCTGGGTTCCATTTGAAGATTTCCATATGAAAATTGGAAAAGCATGCTCTTTCCTTTTGACATGGTGACATTGACATGCTGTGCTTTCTGCTGGCCATCTTCTAGAGTGTGATGTGAATCATGCAGTAGGTGATCAAGGATAGACTATCTGCAAAGTCAGATACTTTTCAAAAACATACATTGTGCCGTGCCTTGTTGACATGCAAGTAATGGGTTGTCAGAAGGTGAAAGAAATGATCAGTTCCCAATTAGACAGGACATATATGGCCTGTTTCTTGGCAAATCAGATCTGAGTAGGTAATGTTACTTTTAGCATCCCTGATGCCGTCAGCCTCAGTAGGATCTTATAGAGTGTGTCCTAGAAATAGAGTTTTTGGGGGGAAAGCTGGCAATGACTCTAAGCACTATTTTCTTAAGACTGCCACCATTTAGATATTATCAATTGGCTATCTATGACAAGTATTTGAAGCTAAGATAGAAGAATCTTGCTTCTTTCTTTCCCTAATTACAGAAGTCATCATTCTAAATTAGTCTTACTAGCTTTTTTCATTCTACAAACTATTTCCTTATCAGTTTAATATCGATATCTCTTTATTTGAGCCATTAAAATATACCTCTTGAGAAATTTCATATTTCTAAATGAAAGTAGCAATTACATTAGGCATTTCTTACATCCCAGGATGTGTGAACACATTCAGCTATGATCTAAAACTCATGAGTACTCATAGATGGTTGATATCTTTGCATCTCAATGTGTATTGTTAATTTTGTTTAGTAGAGAACTTCTGTAATGGTAGTGGTCATATATATAGCAAGCACCAGAATGCTACTATAACAGTAGGAAAATAGAATTATGTTACATTGCAGAAGTGATGTTAGATTTCAGGAAGTACTTTCTGTTGAAATCAACAGCCACATTAGTATTGTTACTGTCTTGGCTGTCTGTCATGGAAAGTTTCTGTACTTAAGCCTTACATCCCTAATTATAATCTTCAGCCTTTGGACTTTGCTTATAATATTCATAGGAATGGTATGTTTGTGTAGTCAGAATAGTCACCGTTGTGAAATTTTGTTGTATTTCTTAAACACTGCTCATTATAAGTATAAATGTGTGTTTTTCAAGTAACATCACATCTCCCCCCTTCTGATAGATTCGCATCTGTTTTTCTCTTAAATTTTCCTTCTTTAAAGTGAAAAAGTGTGAGATATTTAATGTTACTTTAAAATATTTGTTCAAATGATCTCTATGGAAGTGGTGGTAAACAAAGTCCTTAGCAAGCAGGAGTACCCTTTGCATTCTGTGGAGCGATCCACAGAGCTCAAAGAACTTGTTTCCTAAAAACTGTTGTAAAAAATTTTTTACCAATCAAGCTTATAAAATCAGCATCTGAAAGGACTGCTTACTCCCCTACCCCCGAATACCATTCACCAGTCAGAGTTCCCAAGATCTCAGTCTGCTTTTCTTGTGATGCATTTATTCACAACAGTTGCTACTGTTGGCAGAAGCAGAGAACTTACTCTTCATCCAGTTGTCTCTAGTCCCATTGTCAAAACTTTAAGTGGATTCTGATTAATGCACCAAGGTAACCTGTAATCCTTTACTGGAATCTGAAACCAAGAATTGTATGGAGCTTACATTCAGGCTATAGTAGACAGTTAATATCACAACAAAGCCTTTTGTGTCAAAATAAATGTATTTAATGGACTGGAAATGGCTTTCTGCAATTAGCACACTTAGAGAAAATACACTCATAGAATTGAGTTACATGCCACATAAATTTTTGGTGTATGTCTAGCCAGGTTTGTTGAAAGTTTTCAGATAAACTTTAGTCCTGTGTCAAAATTCTAACTTTTATACCTGTGTCAAATTCTAACTTTATACCTGTGTCAAATTCTTAACTTTTATACCTGTGTCAAAATTCTAACTTTTATACCTGTTTCTTTTATGCCTCTGAGAATGGAGGTCCCTTGACTATAAAGGTGATATAACTGGCTGGTATGGTTTGGACATTATTCTAGACATCAATTGAAAGATGTATGTCTAATGACATTTGTCTCCTTTTAGACGACTGGCTTTCACAGGGTGCATAGGCATCTAGAGGCCCAAAGAGGTGCCTTTAAAAGACTGCTTTGTGGAGGGATAGGAGGAACAGATGGCCAAAAGTGAGCAGAACCCTAGGGAAACTCCTTGCACACTTAACACACCACACTAGTTCATAATCAGATCCAAAAGCTTAAAATCATTGTACTAATAAATGCAGGGGTGTTTCCTTCTTAACCATATTTTTCTTAGCTCTAGCTATGCCACCAGCTGTATAAACAGTTTCTTCAGCACAAGGCAAGATACTTTTTCTTTTATTTGTCAAGATTTTGCTATGCTGCTTCAGTCAAGGCTTTTTATAGTTGTCGCGTTATATTGGGCCTTATAAATTTCTTTATTTTTAATATGAAATATTTATTGAAGTAAGTGACCCAGAAACCAGGACATGAAGGTTTTTCTCTTTGCCCATTTTGGGCTGTGATGACATATTTATGTACAATAGCATTTCTAGGAACTAGAACCTATTACTGTAAGCAGTCATAGAACGTATCTAAATTCAGAGTTCTAAAAGACCAGAGGTAAAAGAGGCCAGTGTATTAGCTTAACTACAGTACTGAGCTTTGCTCCAGTGTTTATTTGCTATAGATTCACAATTGTCAGTTTTCTATATCCTTTATGTCAAGGTTATTACTCTTAAACAGCCTGACATGGGAAATATTTAAAAAGCACTATAATTTAAAAAGGCATTTTGAGGCCTTTTTTGTTTTATTGCCTAGATGCAATTTGGTATTCCTGTATGTATGTATATTCAGTATGTATATATTTATGTGGCTAATACATGGTAGATACATAGTAAATATCAGATAAGTAAATGAAAGAATGACACCATATTATACTGGTTATTTGCATTGCAAATGTAATTCAAAAACCTGAATTAGGATGTGCTTTCATAATTTACCCTACTTCTTTTATGTAGAATCAGTGTGTCATTTATATGATAATTCTCAAATTACTGGAGACATTTTGAGAAACTGGTATCTCTTCAAAATATATCTGAATTTAAAGCAAACGCCACAAAACCACCTATTTGTTGCATGGTTTTTTAAATGAAGATTACACGTGCATCTCCATAGTAAGGATTTGACTGAATAGAGTAACTTACCTCCTGGATCATCCGAGGCCTTCTGTGTTGCCTATTTCTCCACAAGTGGCTCACAAATGCTAGTAACAATAGCTGGTATTTATTGAGTGCTTAACATGTGCCAGACACTTTTCTAAGAACTAGACAAATATTATATAATCTTCACAACAATCCTTTGAGATAGAATTAGTCTCATTTTATAGACGAGAAAACTAAAGGCAATGATTCGAGTAATTTGTCCAGGGCAAACAGTTCATAAGTGGTCAGGCGGCCTGACTCTAGAGCTTGCGGTTTTTGGGAATTTTGTTGTTGTTTTTTGAGGTAGGGAAAGCAAGTTTTATTGTGCTCTTCACTCTGCCTTTTTACTTTGGGGATACAATATGTAACATCAGATTTACCATTTTAGTCAGTTTTAAGTGAACAAATTTGTAGCATTAAGTACATTTACACTGTTGTGCAACCATCACCACTATCTCTCTTCAGAAGTTTTTCCTTGTCCCCAATGAAACTCTGTACACATTCCCCTCCTTCTAGCTCCTGGTAACCACCATTTTACTTTCTGTCTCTATAGAATCTAAGAATGTCTATAAATGGAATCATATACAATATTTCTCCTTTTGTGACTGGCTCGTGTCACTTAGAATAATGTCTTTAAGATTTTTTCATGTTGTGGCACATGTCAGAGTTTCAGCTGAAAAATATTCCATCATATGTATATACATTTTATATACACCTTTTGGTTGTTGTGAATAATGCTGGTGAACATGTGTCTACCAATATCTGTCAAGTCCCTGCTTTCAGCTCTCTTGCGTGTACACCCAGAAGTGCTGTATCACATGGTAGATAGTTCTTGTGTTTAATTTTGTGGCCAGCCTGCCATACCATTTTACATAGCAACTGCACCATTTTATATTCCCATCAGCAGTGTACAAGGGTTCCCTTTTCTCCACATCCTCACAACACTTACTAGTATTATTTTTTCTGGGGCGGTTTGTCTTTGTGATTTTTAGTAATAGCCATCCTAATAGGTGTGAAGTCAGAGCTTATTTTAACTTCTGCTATATTCTGTTTCAAAGCCAATCAAAGAGAGAAATGAGTTTGCCCTTCAGATAGCTTCCCTGTTCTCAGAGCATCTAGAAAACAAAAGAAAGAAAATGTATCTGTGTATATACTCTGATATCCCTGAAAACACAAAAATCCATTTGATTCATTCTAAATTGGTATTCACATACATCTGTCAGGTAGTTCTGGTCCTAGCTTCATAATACATTCTGAATCTAATTACCCTTTTTATTTGCCATCGCTGCTACCACTGTGGTCCAAGCTAAAATCTCTCTCTCCAGGATCATTTTAATAGCCTTCTCACGGGCCTTGTTGCTTCTACCTTTGTTGCTCTTCATTTTGTTCTCAACACAACTGTCAGTGGGATCCTTATAATATGTAAATCAGACTAGTCAGCTGTTCAGATGTCCTCACAGTGGTATACTTGCACCCTTTCTTGCTATACTATTGCCACACTGACCTCTTTACTATGTGTCAGGCTCTGCAGACACATTCCTGCCTGAGGCCTTTCTATTGACTGCTGTTCCTTCTGCCTGGAATGCCTGTCCTCCAGATAGCTGCCATCTCTCTCTCATTCCCTCACCGCCTTCAAGTCTTTACTCAGGTATCACCTGTTCTGTGCCCTTGTTAACAGTTGCTGCACTCCTGCCTTTACCACTCCATATCATACTTCTTTACATTGTTCTTTATTTCTCACAGTGCTATTCACCTTCTGACATTCCATATAACTTACTCATTCATTAAGTCTGTTTTCTCCTCCAAAAAGTAAGCTCCAAGAGGGAAGAGGGGTTTTGGTTTTGGTTTTGGTCTGTTTTTGTTCATGTAGATGTGCCCAGCACACAGTAGGCAGTCAGTAAATTTTTTTGTTTTGTTTTGTTTTGGTTTTGGTTTTGGTTTTGGTTTGAGACGGAGTCTCACTCTGTCGCCCAGGCTGGAGTGCAGTGGCGCAATCTCGGTTCACTGCAAGCTCCACCGCCTCCTGGGTTCACGCCATTCTCCTGCGTCAGCCTCCCGAGAAGCTGGGACTACAGGCACCCGCCACCACACCCGGCTAATTTTTTTGTATTTTTAGTGGAGACAGGGTTTCACCATGTTCGCCAGGATGGTCTCAATCCCTGACCTCGTGATCTGCCCGACTCGGCCTCCCAAAGTGCTGGGATTACAGGCGTGAGCCACCGCGGCCGGCCGGCAGTCAGTAAATTTTTGTTGGATGAATGAATTTTTTG
Source organism: Papio anubis (assembly GCF_008728515.1). NCBI lineage: Eukaryota > Metazoa > Chordata > Mammalia > Primates > Cercopithecidae > Papio > Papio anubis. The sequence goes on from NC_044984.1 coordinate 101,193,058, forward strand.
AGTCAGTCAGCCCCTCCTCGGCATTAGGATACCAAGAAAATCGAGTTCCCTTTCCTCATCAAGCTCGACATCTAGTTGAGGAATGGGAGCCAGGGAATGGAATTCAAGAAAATTCAGATATGGTAAATTTCCATTTTGTTCTTTATATTGTTTCTTGGGGGAGCAATGTATTCTGGGTTTTTCCCCCCTGGAAAGTTGTTTTAGTTTCATTTGCATATAACATCTCCTTTCCCACCCGCCTGTCCCCTTCTTTCCTGGTCTTGGCCTTTTCCTAAAAACCCTAATCCCTTTCGTAGAGGTTGCAAATTGTCTGGATTTAGCCCACAAGTATGTTTTGTTTGGCTTGCCCCATATACTATTGGTTATTTGGTTTGTGGTTTTGCTTTTTTGTTTTACACAGTGCTTCTTAAAATAACTTAATTACTTACCAACATTTAGAATTCAGATATTTTAGATGAAAATCTTGATTTCTAACTTCTTTTGAAAAAATGGAAGTTCTGGTAACATATCCCATAGATATTTTAGATGAAAATCTTGATTTCTAACTTCTTTTGAAAAACTGGAAGTTCTGGTAACATAGGGCCTCCATGCTACATGGCAACCAACTGATGGAACTGAGTAGCTGTGGTTTCCTTCATACGAGGTATAAGCTCCTTTGGTTTGACAGCTTATCCTATTCACTTATCTTACCTGTCCAACTCCTGTAGGTTGACTTTAGAGTTCCTTTTTTAACCAGAATGCTTTGAATAAATTTAAGCCACACATTGTAGAGATTGAAGTTAATTTTCATATAGCTGAATTAAGTTTTAATGGATCTTTTTTGTTAAATGACCTAGTACTATTGATGTTGGCCAAAAGTAACAAAAATTTGAAGAAAGAGCAAAAGACTTGAAATACAGTTCAGGTTTTATACCTGCATTCATTTGTCCATACCTTTTTAGTGTGTCTTAATCCTTTTGTCTCCAGGCCCATAGCTGCTGTCAGTTCATATAATAGTCTTATACAAAATTTGTGATGAAATACCACAGATAAGAATTTAGACACTTCTTGTCACCTAATTGGAAGTCATAAATAGTAGGATTAGAGTGCTACGAAAATGGGACAGGGGAGCAGAGACAAGGTGGAGGAGATCATGATAAATATAATTACCCAATGAAATGTCCGCCACAATTAGTGTTCTTAAAGCATCTTAAGACTCCAAGTTTTGGAATGAAATAAAAGTAACTCCAGAATTTCATAGTGTTAAGATCTTGAAACCTGGACTGTGGCATCTCAGACTGTACTATTTGAGGTTGTAAAGGTGTCAGGTATTTGTTCCACCAAAAGTAATCTATTTTATGAAATCTCACATCTTTGTTGTCATGGCGACTATTACTTGTTTTCTCTTCCTTTCTGGGTAGGGAGACTACATGAGACTCTGGTTTGAAGTGGGGAGTGGGAGGAGAGACAGTGTTTGTCTGCCTTCTGCCACAGCACCCTGGCATTTTCCCCATAATAGAGTGGTACACTGTACTTCAGTGCCCTAACTTGTGTTTTCTGTGGCATTGTTTACATTCTCCGGAATATCCAGGGGGGAAATGTCTTTTTGAGGGGAAAAATGAAACCCAAATCCCTAGAGTGACTGGAGGGTTGGAATGTTTTACTCCCTGGGTAAAAAAAAATGAGTTCTTACTCTGTAAGAATGGCTGCTGCTTTTATGCTCAGATAGCAAAGAATTGTGTTACTTTAGTAGCTAATTTCAGAGCAAACCATTATATCATTTTAGCAGCCAGGGGACTTGAGGTCACCTTATGGAAAACAGACTTAATTTTCACTAAGCTCTTAAGAGAACCAAGAAAACCATCACATTGTGTCCTAATCTAGGAATTCATATAGTGACTTTGTATGCTGTGGTGCCCACAATACCACATAGCTTACCAGTGTGTCATCCTGATGCTTTTTTTCCCCTGAAGCCTGTGATCATGTGTGCAAATGTCATTATATCCTAAAAGTGCCTACGGGCCTGATTTTTCAAATCACAGCTCCATTGAATTTGAGGAGAGAAGCCATCTCTCAAGAGGCAAATAAGCATGATCTACATAGTTAATCCATCTACCTACCCGTATACTTTCTTCTGAGGCCTGATTTTCTTTGCTTGGGAAGTGGTATGTATCTATAATAAGCACCTTTATTCATTTATAAGACTAGTTGTTTTTTTAATTTAACAGGGGGCAGAAGAGAAACCAGTGAAAAGAGATGTGTTATATATATGCCTGAGCAAATAATGGATGGGTGGTCAGTTGTATTTTCAGTGTGGCATCTGGATACGTCTCCATAGTTCTCAGAAGCCTTTTCTGGGTCTTCTTTGTTCTTGACTTTTAGGAAATACGATGACCCATTCAGCATTTTTGTTGATGGCCTCTAACTGGAGGCCTTTTTCTCTTCTTTCATGAGCACCTGAAAACAGAGAAAATAGCACACAATGAGTGTCTAAAGCAGGTACTCTAGACACACACACACACACACACACACTGATTTAGTTGGTCTAAGGTGAGGCCCAAGCTTTTTTTTTTTTTTTGAGATGGAGTCTCGCTCTGTCGCCCAAGCTTTTTTTTAAAGTTTCTCAAGTGATTCTAATGTACAGCCAAGGCTAGAAATAAATGACAAGGGTATGGGTTTTCAGGTTGCCCCAGAACCTTTGAAAGTACCTTAAGAGGAAACAAGTGGGTAGGGGACAAATAAAGGGACTCTACACCCATCTACTTAACTATTCCCATCTCCTTTTTGCCTGAGCAGTTCACTTTTGTCTATTTTATATATTGGGTTTCTAATGGGGGAAAATTTTTTTTTAAACATGACTCTAGATGTAGGTCTTATGCAAGAATGGCAAGATAGGTTTTGAATCAGGTTTTCGAGGGTGTTGAGCACTGAATCCTTCCATAAGAATCAGTATGTCATGCAGCCTCTGAGGAAGGTAGAAAAGTAAAGTAAATCTAATAGTAATAGATAACAGTATGTAGTAAGCTAGCCTTTACCCCAAATGAGAAAAGCGCTGGTCAGTAAAGAAAGTAACTTGCCCAACCGAAAGTCTCAAACAGGGTTTTGCAAGCTGGCTACCAGAAGATTTAATTAATCACTGTGTCTTTGTCTTGGCCAGTATCTTTTTTTTTTTTTTTTTTTTAATTTAAACTGGGCACTGTTTTCCAGTTGATCCCAATCTCCCAACACTCCACATTATGTATATTTGACCCACTCACTCACTTGCTTATCTTAAACGCCTGGCTTCTGAAAGCATTTATGTTCATAGACCCTAGAAGGCAATTTATTAGCAATTGCTATTTGCAGGAATATTTAATTTGATCATTAAAAACAAACTATCCCCGTTAGGTGCCATGGCTCATGGCTGTAATCGCAGCACTTCAGGAGGCTGAGGCAGGAGGAACACTTGAGCTCAGGAGTTTGAGACTAGCCAAGCCAATATGGTGAAACCCCATCTCTACTAAAAATACAAACATTAGCCAGGCATGGTGACACGTGCCTGTAATCCCAGCCACCCTGGAGGTTGAGGTAGGAGAATCACTTAAACCGGGAGGCGGAGGTTGCAGTGAGCCGAGATTGTGCGACTGCACTCCAACGTGGGTGACAGAGCGAGACTCCATCAAAACAAACAAAAACAAAAAAACAATATGTACTTGGCTGGTATAAGATACTGTAATCTCTTGTCTGCTTCTCCAGAAAAATGTTTGTTGTAGATATTTAGGAGCCATTTAAAGAGTTATCTTTTTTTTTTTTTTTTTTGAGGACAGGAAATAAAAGTATGGCTTTTCTCTGAGAGAATAGTTTGTTTAGTATTATAACCTCATACAAAATTTATGCAAAGTAGTCATTTTAAGTACTGTATTAAATCTATTTCCAGAAAGCCAGGATGATATACCTGTCTCTTGGTAGGCTAGATTTCATCCCTTTTTTTTATCTAGGCCAGATCAAACTAGTTAAAATTGCTCTTCTGCTTTATCTTTTATTATTTAAACACTCATTGCCCTCTGTGGTCTCACTAATGGACTAATTTCCTGAGATTATAAATTGGCATGCTTTCATTTCCAGATTGTAGCCTCTCTCTCATCATTTTTCCAATTTTTTTGATGTTTGTTTTATGCTGTATCACAAAATAGATTTCGTCATTTCTTCTTCCCTGAAATCATGTGTCCCCTTAGGATTAATGGATAAGCTGTGCATCCGCGGATATTTATCCTAACGGCACTAATCAAATTTTGTATTTTTAAAAAGCAACCATGTCTTTAAAAAAAACAAAAGTTGGCAAGACAGTTTTATTTTTTTAAAAAAGTATAGCCCATTTCCCAAAGCAAATTAGTGGAAAAGTCCATTTTTAAAAATTCCTGTATCAGTTCTATACCATAAAATTGAAATCATTGCCAATTTTTTGGCTATTATACTCTTTCTTATTATCACTTAAAAGTTGGACCAGAAAAGTATAGAAAGAGCATAATTTTAAAACATACAGCATAACTTTTTTTTCTTTTTATAGCATTAATCTTATCACTGGTCATTTAGAGGAACCAATGCCAAACCCCATAGATGAAATGACAGAAGAACAAAAAGAATATGAAGCCATGAAACTTGTCAACATGCTTGATAAACTTTCCAGGTATTGTATTCCCATCCATTTTTTGCTTGGTTTCTAAAAATGGTCTATTTCTTTGTCTCTCTCACTGAGAGTTACCATAGAACAGCAACTCTGGAAATCCATGTTGATTGGAATAGGGTGGCCCAGGCAGCAGTAGTTCAGATAGCTCTTGGCTACCACGGTTTTTCTACATGTGCCGCTTCTGGATGTGCATTCCTAAACATTTAAACTCTCAAAGCTAAGATAGGAACTACCAGAGCACTGTAATAATTAACCAACTAACCTCCCTGTCTTCAAAAAGATATTGTGAGTTAGTTTCAGTGATTTTGCTGCCGCTTGTATTTTTGTTTTAGCCTGTTTTAGTTTTTGTTTCAAATCATGATGCTTTTATTTTTTCATTTTTGATGTGTAAGTTTGCAATTATGCCTTTTTGGGTTGCTGCTGAAACCAAGAATTCTAAAATGTCATGCACCCAATAAGAAAAAGTGAAAAGAAATAGCTCAAATGAAGGATTTTCTGAAAACAGGGATTTGTACTAATTAGGAGTTCTAAAAAAAAAAAAACTCCCCTTCCCCTCTTGCTTCACACCTCCTTCCCCTTCAAAAATAACCAGTTTTGAAAATAATTAAATCAAGTATATACTAATCAGCAACTAGTCATCTTGGAGGAGTTATTAGAAAATAATTCCTTTCATACTTGGCTGAATCGCTCTATTTTCTAGTCATACATTGAGTTACTATCTTCTTTAAGCCATCTTGAATGAATGCTTCTGTGTGTTGGTGGCAGCTGCCACTTAAAGATGAATTTCTTCTGGCCATCTCCTTTTTCATAGTAACTGTGTAAAGGCTAGTATCCCTCAGTCAAAAGAAGGAGCCATTGGAATGGAAAAGCCAGAAAGCCAACCATGAAAGGGAAAGGTGGAACACAGAAACAAGCAGAGATTAAGGGTACAGCAGAGGCTTAGGGTAGAAATAGACAAGAACAAGAGACTGACATGGGGAGTGTGACAAGTATGGATATTTATCCACGCTGCAGATTATGATGCTGATAATGTGGTAGAAGTTGTTTAGGAATGAATAGCTTAATTATCTACAAAGCTAATAGGACTAGAACTCAGTAACTTCCAGCTAGCCCTTTTAAATTTTCATCCTTTCTCAAGAAGGTTAGAATTTATAGCTAACTGACTATGCTCACAGTCTTCAAAAGACATTGTTGCCTGTTTGCAAATTACATTCTCCATACCTTTGTATAGAACATAAATGTTCCCTCCCAAAAGGGATTAATAGTTACAGAGAAGATACTGATAGGGCAAACCTATAGGAGGCAGAATAAGATCAAAATGAATATATAAAGAGAAGATGTGTGCTTGGCCACTTCCAGAAGGAGCTGATGTAGCTAATGAAACACAGGGGTATAAAAACAACAGGATAAGAACCAACAGAGTTGGGCCGGGCGCAATGGCTTATGCCTATAATCCCAGCACATTGGGAGGCCAAGGCAGGCAGATCACCTGGAGTTCAAGACCAGCCTGACCAACATGGAGAAACCCTATCTCTACTAAAAATACAAATTTAGCTGGGCGTGGTGGCACATGCCTGTAATCCCAGCTACTCAGGAGGCTGAGGCAGGAGAATTGCTTGAACCCGGGAGGCAGAGGTTGCCATGAACCGAGATCGTGCCATTGCACTCCAGTCTGGGCACATAAGAGCAAAACTCCATCTAAAAAAAAAAAAAAAAAAAAAAAGAACCAACAGAGTCCATCTGGTAGAAACTGGAGAGGAAGGGTTAGCAAGGACCTGAGTAGAACACAACAACATGACATTTAAAGCTTAACACAAATGCTATTTAACTGGGCCATCTACCCTGGATGAGTAAACTCCAAGATAGGGAAATGGAAGATAGAAGAAATAGATGCCTAAGATTATACAATATAATCCAGATACTTGGCTTACTAATAGAGGCACTACCATTTCATAAGGCATCTCTATCACAGGCATAGAAAACAAAGGTGCTAGGTCCTTCTCCTTTTAATCTCAGGGGAATCCACATACTGTAGAAGCTGCCAACAAATAAATATACAAACGTCAAGTCTGAAATACCCAAGCTGCCACCTGATTTAAACTATGCCTCAAAGAAGATGCCTACTTATCCGGAAATACCCAGCAGATGCCCAACTGAAGGTGACACTGATTTTTGCATGTTTAAAGCAGAGCAAATATGTCTTATGTTGGCTTTGATGGTACCAATTTTGCCATTAAAGTTGAAACAAAAGGCAACCTTGAGAATAGTTCAAATCATACAGAATTTTTGCATGACGTGTGTTGGGCGTTTTACATTGTCTGCCTTTGTGTGCTTTCTAACGTTTGCTCTCACTAAATACAATCAATGACAAAACTGTATAAAGATCAGCAGTGGGCATTCCAAAGCAGTAATGCAAAGAATGAAGTCATTCTTTATGCGTCTTACATGTCTTTTGTGCTGTATTCCTCATTAGTCTTAAGTTTCTTCTCTCTTTCCACTTTTTTTTTGAGGTAAAAAAGATGCCATAAAGCCAAAATAGACTAAAGTCAGTACAATTCAGGGAACATTTACTAAGCAGCTACTCTGTGCAAGGCATCGTGCTAGGAAGCTGAGGAAGATTCAGAGGAGAATGTGACAGTCTCTGCCTTTGGAAAACTCAAATTCTAGTGGAAGAAATGACTGGAATCTAGTCTAAAATACAAGGTAGAAGGAAATAATGACAAAATGAGGTCTATGTTGAACTGTAAGCACCCAGGAAAAGGAGTAGTTCATTCTGTCTGGATGATTCAGGGTCTGTTTCACAGGAAAGCTAGCATTTGTGCTGATCCTAGAATTTTGATGTATTTAATAGAAAAATGGAAAAGTGACCATTCATTCCAGGTGGAGAGAAATTTAATCTTGTTCATAAGTCTTGGATAGTCACATACTACTTATTTCTTCTAAAGAGCTCAGGTGGTTTTATCATTATTTGATTAGTATGTTATCAGATTTATCATTGGGGAAAGCAAGTACCAAAGAATTGCCCAAAGCATTTCCAAGCTAATAACTGATGATAATTCATTTCCTTTTAACAGTTTATAAAACACTTTCACATACATTCTCTTTCTAGTTTCATTTTAAAAAAGTGAGACTAGACCTTCATTTTCCAGAACTCAAGACCTTTGCTCTGTCCACTGTGCTACTGTGTCTGTCTGTTATAGTGAGTGTTTGCCAGAACACTTCCTAATCACCCTGTCGGCATTGTACTATTGGTTAGTTCCCTCCCTTTCACTCTAGGACGTTCTGCGTTCAAACAAGTCTTTATTGTGCTAAGAGTGTACCATAGCTTTGTCTGATTAACTTTCCTTCTCAAAAATGAAATGGTTTTCTCCTGCACCTGAATTGAAAGGCATGTGAGTAAAGGATAGGGTTGGAGGTGATGTGGCCAATGAATGGACACTAGACACTTCCTTTTTTCCATCCATAGGAGAGCAGATGTGAAGGACCTGCACCAGGATGGTGGTTAGCAACAGTGGCCCGTGCCAAAGCACTTACCAAAGTGATGATGACTAAGGTTGGTCATGCCAGGTACTGTTACTGAGCCTGGTGTAGGGTATAGATGTTATTCACTACCAAAAGTATAAAACCACCAATGTAAAAGTTAAAATTACATTTCTCTTTTGCCTCCATGCTGGACATAGCTGCTGCCTCAAAGAGCTCACCACCTTAGCAGCTTTCTCTCAGCTAGATCTCCAAAGATATTGGAGGATTAGTGCTCAGATATTTTCTTCCCATTGAATACGAACTGACTTGAGTATTCCAAGTGATTTTTTTTTTTTTTAGTATAAGGATTGTATTTGTGATAGATGTAGATAAGGGGATTGGCAGTGCACCTAGAGGTCTAAAGAGTTGGAAAAGAATCTGAACCCTATAAATCCCATCATGTCTAGCTAGTACAGTGCCTTGTATCCTGTGGTTTCCACAGTATGTGATGATGAAATAATGAAAATAGCTGATCCCCAAATTTGAAGGGCAGTTTTTAGCTTTAAAATACTTACATGGTTTAAGACTTTAAAGTATACTTTGTCAGTTCTATTTTTTGGCCAGATGTCATAAAATTCAGGGCTAGAAAGGAATTCCATAAAGTACTTTGAGCCATGACTGGCTTATTTAAATATTGGGGTCCATAATTTCTTTAATATAGAATGATAATTGTAATATTTATCAAATATAAACATTTAAGGCCTGAGGCATGAAATTATAGAAAGCCTCATTTGACATTTTTAATGTGGGGGCAGAGATGGAAAAGCGGATGAAATTTGCCTGCCCCTTCACCTCCTCTTTCCTTCCCTGACTTCGGAAAAAATAAGCCCCTGCAACTCAAGCAGGAAATCTGAATGGGAATTGTGTAGTTAAAGCAAGCCCACTGTGCCTAATACAATTTCATTTGCCTTAGCCATCGCACACAACTTGTGTATAATAATGGTGCCTCGTCTAGAAAAGAGAGAGCATTGACTGGCTTAAGCTTAAACTAACCAAGGGAAATAATATTTCAAGTTACAGTTTTGTTTTGACTTCTCTAATCCCCTTTAGTTTCTAAATTGGAACCAGAGCTAATTAATCCTCTATTCAACCTTATCCCATCGCTGTCTAACAAGATACATTGCCTTTTTGCTTATATATTCTGCCATCAAAATCTATGTTTTAAAATTTATATAAAGATAATTATTCTACCATTTCTTCCTTTTCTTACTCCTTAGCCAATAAGTGTTTTCTTTTCTTTTCTTTTTTTTTTTTTTTGCCAGTCATTGTGTACTATTTGGAACATGACTTTTAAAATAAATGCAGGCACTAGATGTAAGATTAGTTCCCTTTAATCAAAAGATTATTTTTAAACTGACTAAGGCTGAGATAGGTAGTTTATAACCAAAAAATAACAAATACATAGTTTTTTCTTATAAATAAGTTATTTTACTCTCCTTACAAAAATATCAACGACTGTGATTACACCTACCTTTGTGATAAGTTAGTCAAGAAAATGCTTTTCAGATACATTTCATAAACATGTTCTAATTTTTAGAGCATTATAAGATCTATTATAGATATGAAAATATAAAAATCTTGTTTTCATCAGAAAATTCTTTAGATCTACCCTGTCCAGTCTGGTAACCACAGCTATATATGACATTAGTCCAAATTGGGATGTCCTATCACTGTAAAATACTCACTAGATTTCAGAGACTTAGCACAAAAAAAGGAAAATATCTCATTTTTTTATATGGATTACATATGGAAATGATATTATTTTTGATAGATTGGGTTAAATAAAATATTAATTTTACCTATTCTTTTTCAATGTGGCTACTAGAACATTTAAGAGTACATACATTTGGCTTACATTGTGGCTTACGTTATATTTTTATTAGACAGTGCTATTCTACCTCATTAAAATACACTGTAAGATTGCTTGGAAATTGAATTAAGACGACTTGGATCCAGCTAAATTAATATATCCTTAAGGTGTCAGGGGAGGATTAATTTGAGAAGCTTGATATTATCTATCCTTAGGTTACATAGGATCTTTCCAGTGGCTAGACACCTCTAAGTAGGATGCCATGCTACCTTTGTGTTGCCTACATGTAGTCATTGTTCTTTAGATCTGTAGTGGGAATAACTACTTTGAGCTCTTGGTTAAAGTACTGTCTGAAATGGGTTTTGACTAGTAGAGGAACATCAAATAAGAATCATCCCACTGGCTGTTTGCTCTTAGTTCTCCTCATTCTTTAACTTTTAAGTCTTCCTTATTGGGAAGAGCATTAAGAACTTGTTTCTACCTCTTTATTCAACAGTGTCAGTTGGCATGCTGACGTCTTATTAATATTTATTTTGTTAATTTGGACAACAGAGTAGAAAAATTCTGTAAATAAATTACCAAGAAATAATTTTTTAAACCACTTAAAGATAAAACTGAACTTTATTCTTCTAGTACTATACCTGATCTCTTTTTCTCTGTATTTTCTTAACCATGCTGTTTACTATGAGGTGGGTGGCAGATCTTTAGAAGCTTTGCATGTGATCTAACAGAAATGTGAACAGTGATTAAAAAAAAAAAAAACAACCAACTAATATTTATATAGTGCTTTAAGGTTTAAAAAATGCTTCCGTATACGTTATCTCCATTGATTATTAAAACAGCCCTGTGAATTAAATAGCCTCAGGTATTTTTTTAAGGATTAAATGCACCAAAGATTAAGTGACTAACCCAAGTCCAGTTCTCAGTCTTGAGACTCCAGATTGTGTGTTATTGTGAGAAATTACCAACAGCTCTCAAAAGTTGTCTGATTATTTTTAAGACATTCTAAATTTTAAATAAATGAAAAACACAAAAGACAGATAATAAGCATATTTACCTTAGAAGAGAACTGAGATTTAGAGGACACGCATTACTGCTTTTTCATTCCATAGTTGAGCTCTTCGTAGGTATCAGGTCAAATGCTAAATAAATAGCTCATATTTTAAAACACAAAAAGCAAAGCTTTATGAAGGAAACAAGTAAAATTTCTATGATTCTATGTTAATACAAGGTTTTTAAATTGTTTTTTAAAAGAGAATGATTATGGCTCTTCTGACAAATTTTCATACATGTGATCACATTAATAAAACCTAACTTAAAAAAGGCTTCCCTATGGGACTATTTACCAAAGATGTTCAACCCGCAGCCCAGGGCGCTTTTGAATGTGGTCCAACACAAGTTAATAAACTTTCTTAAAACATTATGAGATGTTTTTGCAATTTTTTTAAGCTCATCAGCCATCATTAGTGTTAAGTGTATTTTATGTGGCCCAAGACAGTTCTTCTTCCAATGTGACCCGGGAAAGCCAAAAGATTGGACACCCCTGGTTTAGACAATTCCCAATTACCTTTATAAAGTGGAAAGACAGTGATGTGGGGACTGTACGCCATATCCATTTGTCTTGGGTAACAATATTTTTATGTTGCATATTTTACTTTCCCAATTGTACCCAATCCCAAAGCACAGTGATGAGGGCTGAGGGAAGGATCTCTGAATCCTTTCAAAGATGTAGCCTAGACCTCAAATTTGCTATGGAAAAGTTACCATGAGTCAGTGGCTTAGTGAAAGATCAGTATAACCAGTCAGCCCTGGAAAGTCATTAGATGAAAGATGAAGGATCCAGAGGTTCAAGCCTAAAGGACACTTTTTCAGTATCTAACTGAACATGTTAACCAGTCCAAAGGTGATAATATTATTGTTGTGAGAAAAAAAGAGGTGAAAACATTTATAAGAATATCACAAGTTATTGGGAAACCCGTTATACTTCAGTGGATTATGAACTATTCCAGTGATGCTGAAATCTTGATATAAGATGCACTCCCAGACTTTAAAAGAACTACAGAGCTTCCTTCTCAGGGCTATCACAGGCTCCATCCATTTTAACAGGCATTTTTTGAAAAGCTCTATGTTAATTAAAATGCTTTATTTATATACTAATTTCTCATCCCATCTTTCAAATGTGAAAAGGAATTAAATATGAAATGGCTAATTTAAAATGTCAGGATTCTTTTTTCCAAGTCAACCTTACATTAAGAGCAGGAATCCTGTGCCTAAGAAATGGTTCCCAATTATCCGGTCTTGGGTTTTGTTATACATTGTACAGAAGTCAACAAAACAAGTATGTAACAGAACCTGCCTAAATAGCAGCCGCCCTCATTAAAAACAGAGAATTAATCAGGGGGTGATTGAAGGAAGCAATGCCTCATATGTTTCCCCCCCTTTTCTTCTTTTCTAATCATAGAACAAAATATGTTACATAAAAGGATCGGAACTATTATGCAGTACTCAATTAGAGGGAGGTGAATAGGTCTCTAACATGCTGTTTTATCAAAAGAGCAGACTGGTGTTTGCATGACTGTTGTTTCATTACAGACCCTGTCATTAATTCCATGTGTCAATACTGCCCTGTAGTACACAGAGCAGACAAGAAAGAAGAGCCCTTGAAAACAAGGGAATGATTTTTGAGTCGTTATCAAGCTAAGTGGCAAGCGGGAAGCTGAAACTCGTATAGGTAAATTCGAAGGGACTCTTGGGAGATCTGCAAGTGGGAAACAAGAATGCATTTTACCAACTGCTTAATTATGTCCTGTTTTTCAACAAGTACACTTGAATTGAATGTTTTGTTTGTATTGCACAAAAACATGTGCTGTGGGCAAGAGTATTCTCTTGCTTTCAGGTCAAGTAAGGTGTTTTATACACATACACGTCTGACCTATAATGTGCGATTGGGTATGTTAGTATCTGAACCCCAATTTTGCACTGTCATTTTTGGGGGAAAAAGTCGTATAGGAACCAGAAGCCCTAAAAAGCAGAACCTTCTCTAAGGTTCTGAGAAGTCATATAAGCCCAGGTATCCCAGAGTATACCATACTTATAGGGAAACGGTGGCTCAGGAAAATGTTAAAATATATCTGGAAAAAAAACCAGACCAGAATATTTTAAATATGGTGTAAATTCCGTATCTCCCATCCCTAGCTCTTTAAGAATTATTTTTTTGGTTTCCATTAGCAGTCCCAAGGGTTAGGCTGGGGCAAAATAGGGTTTCCTTTCTTGGACGTGCTTTATCTGTGTCCTCTTGCCTGGCCAAGCCCTTGTAGATTATGGTTCCTTATCGTTTAGTAAGATCAAATTTCTAAATGATGTTTCGTTCCAGTTGAACATTCTTGGAGGCTTATCTCTTCCCTGGCCAGATGCCTGATCAGATGAGAAGCCCGCCATGATACTGTCACAGTGCCTAGAATGGGCTCTTTATCCAGTAGACATCACTGTACTTTTTGATACGAGGGCAGTCTTAACTTGTGTTAAGGCCTGTGTGTAGCATTGAAGGTAAGTATGAAGGAGTTGTTGCTATGTGAATATCTTAATCCTGATACACATTTCAATATACAGTATCTCCGTTTTGCCATGATATACATATATCTGACACATAGCCATCCTTTTTAGATAGGACCTTCATAATTTAGGACCAGTAACTCTTTATGAAATGGCCTGTTTATTGATGGCCATGATTGAATTTGGATCCTTTTTGTAGCACTTGCCATTGCTTTGGTTTCCCTTTGTAATCATTTTAATCATATGCTGGTAGTCTTGCAGAAAGGGCTTTGGTCTCGGTGTATGTCTGTGACAATTTGGTAGGATGCTGTGTTTGACTCTTAGGTTTAGAATATCTGCATTAGAAACAAAGGCTTAGTAATAATGAGTTTGAGTATCTTTAAAAACCTAGCAGCTTTTTAAATAGATCAAAATTATTTTATAGCCCAACACTTAACCTCTTGAAATTAGTGTAGAATATTGGGGATCATCTTGTCCAACCACTCACTTTATAGATGGGGAGACTCAAGCCCAGAGAGGCAAGTGACCTGCCCAAGGACACCTAGCAAGTCAGTGGAACATCTGAGACCAGAATCTAGTTCCTCCGATGCCCCATATGGAAGAAGCCTAGTCTATACCAGTTAATGGTTGGGAATTCCAGGCTGTCTGGTGAAAAGGGGGCTTGACTTCTGCTGAACTGTCAGAATACCTGATGATATTAATTCATCAGGAAAATAATTACAGTTAAAATAACATGAGAATGATTCCTGACAAATGGTCTCCACTTATGCCATGTTTACTGAGCACCTGCCGTGTGCTGTGTTCTGTACTAGATACTGGCAAATCACAGCCTGAGAAGACATGGACTCTGCCCTCAAGTTGCTCACAGTCTAGTAGAGAACAAGAAATCTCTGAAAAGCATTATACAGAATTTCCTGTGGAATGTTAATCCTGTTTCCAACCCTGTAAATCTTGGTGATGAATGTGAATCTGTACCCAGAGATTTAGCTTTTTTCTTCATGGTTTAGTCATTAGGAGTCCCATTAGACACCATACCTTTTCTCTTCAGGAAAATGAAAGATAATATCAAGCACAACTAAATTTAACTCACAAACACTTATTGAGGATCTGCTATCTGCAAGGCACTGTGCTAGACACATAGGGATATGAAAATTGAGTAAAGCGTAGACATTATCTTTTTAAAATATCAGAGCAGTAGTATTTCATAGCTTTCCAGCTTTGTAATGACAGTTATTTTTAATATCCTTAGAAGTGGGGGGTAAGGGGGCACTCTTGAAATAGAAAACAAGAATACCTTTGTACTCAAGTCCAGACTTGTCAGCCTAGGATTCAAGGTCTCCATTCAAATCCTCTTTTATACCTCATCTCTTTTGAGTTTTGTTTTGTTTTTTTTTCCTTTATCTCAGCCGAGCCAGCCTGCTTGCCAGTCCCTGCACACAACTAACTCTTGCTTCTGTGCCTCTGCTTGACTAATTCTTCTGCTTCTGGGATGCCTTTCTCCCTGTGAATCCATGTCCATCACTGCCATTACAGTCTGGCCTCTGAGTCCACCTACTGCAAGGAGCCTGTGGTCAGCATCCCTGTCTCCTCCTGTGTCCCTCCCACATGTGCATAGTCCATACGACTGGTGAAGGAATATTTCTGTGGTGTTCATTAAAGCTTCCCATTCTTTGTCCACATCTTGCTGATCTAGATACAACAGATTGCAAATGAAATAGTCCAAGATTATAAATTAAACCCAACCAGGTCATTTATCAAGCCTTTTAGGAGTGAGTCTCTGTATCAAATATTTCATTTTGATATTTGTGGGCCGCTAGTTGGAAGGATAGAGGAAGAAGATGAGAAAAGTTAGGATGGGGATATGAGAAATAAACCTGGGGTCAATTAGAACAAACAGTCACACATCTGTAAATGATCCTCTCCTTCTACTCCCAGACAGGACAAGAAATCTCCTTTAAAACCAATTTCAAATACAGTAAGGGTATACTGACAAATTTTAAAGCTTAAAGAAAGCAGGGCTCTGCCTGTTAATCATCTCAAGCTTGTTAATCTGCTGTTCTGTAATTCTTTCAATATTGTTTAATGTGTGTGTGTTTTATCTTCTGAACTGACTAAAAGCTTCTTGAGGACAGGGACCATGTCTTTTATTTGCCTCTGCATATTCTTCCCCCACTTAATCCCTAACCAGCATGGGAAAACCTTCTGTAAGCACCTGAGGGACAGGAACGGCAATTTGTGGATTCTAACTACATTCCAGCCTAATGTTATACTACACACTCTGTATGTATAGTAGCCTTTTGCCCTCATCACAACTTAGTGTGAGGTACGTGTTCCTGTCCTAATTCTACAGATAAGGAAATTGGAATTCAGTGAGTTCATGTTCTTACAGCTAGTGACTGATCGATCCAGAATTAGAGCACAGCTCCATCTGACTCCAAAACCTATATGTGCTATTCACTGTACCACAATAATAACAACAAACATTTGTCCTTTACAATTCACAAGTCTTTGGTCTACATTATTATTATTATTACTACCACTACTTACATCTTCGCTAGTCAGTAGGTGCAGCCAGGATTATCACGACCCCCATTTCACTGGTAGGGAAACTGAGACTTGGAAGCTTGCCCAAGATCACACAGCTGGTAAGTGGAGGAGAATCAGGACTTCAGACAGACTTCCTGACTCCAGATCTTTTTTTTTCTTTCCATGACATCACATTGCTGCCTTAATTCATTTGCACAATGCTTGATTGTATGGCCATTGTTCACTGACGCCTTTCCTACAGAGAGTAGAGCCATGTGGAGAAGAAAATAATTCATACCTTCAGAGAAACTTCCATTTTAGTGGGGGTTGATACAAAGCACCCAGAAAGTAAATCTTGAGAAGAATAGTTCACAAGTAAGAATTAAATATGGGCCCATTGTTCCATAATGAAATCCTATAATTTGGCCATAAAACTAATTTAATGTTTTTAATTATTTCTGTAATTGGATTAGGGAGCAGGGATAAAGCTGATAGACTTACTTGAAAATATTCTTCCTGGGTTTAGATGTGAAAGTGCTAGATACTTCATACAAGTTAGTAGCTAGCCCCAGAATCATTTTTTTATCAAAGAGATGCAGTAGCGTTAGTCTCAGCAGTGATGGTATATCCACCCAGCAGTTTATCACTCGATAGAATCTCTCCAGTCCCATCTGCCAGTCCTACTTTTACCTATCCCTACCCTTCGGTCCCTACCCTGCCCCTGAGTTTACCAACCCCTTCAGACCCTCAGTGTTTCATTCCCAGCAGGTTCTCCCTCTTCTCCTTTTGTGTCAGTTGTTAATATGTAGTATCCAACATCACAAAGTCCTTTAGCACAATCAGTTAGAACCAGGAATTTATTTAAAATACAGATATATGATTGATGTCAGTGCTAGAGAGAAGTTTTAATGGAAACATTGTTTCTAGCTCTCCACTGAACATTCCTACCTGGTTGTCATGTAGGCACCTCAAGCTCTTCAGGTCCTAAAATATATCAGCATCTCTCCACCAAATCTCCATCTGCTATGTCCTGGTCCCATTGAATAGAGTCACCATCCACTTGGTCATCTGAGCTGAAACAAAAGGAACTCTCTACTTACTACTCTCCTTCTCCAACCCCTTTTCCTCCCAGTGAGTGGTGAGATCTACCTCAGAAATGTTGCCTTTTTGTCCCACAACCTCAGACTTAATCCAGCTCTCTGTCTCCTCCCCCACACACTATTATGATGACTCCCCCAATGACTTGTCTATCTGCCACTAATTCCAAAGTGTCTATCATGCTGCTGCCAGAGATACTTTCTTATAAAACAAACGTAATCAAACACTCTTTACAGAGTGAAATCGAAACTCCTTATTTTGGCATTTAAGACGTTGTTTACTATTGCATCCCAAACTACCCTTGCAGGCTTACCTCCTGCCCCTCCTTCATTGAACCTCACCATTCCCCAAACACTGGGCCTTTTCCCGGCTTCATGAGACCCCAGAGATACAAAAGATGAGCTGACACAATCCAAAAAGGTCTAAAAGATACAGAATCACACACGTCAGTGGGACCATTCGCAGCTCTTTACAGTCTCCTTTATCTGAAACGCTCTGTGCCCGTCTGCCTAGTACAGGGCCACTCACTGACACCTTATTTGGCAGTGCCCTCCCCAGGCAGCCTGGTCAGTGCTTCATCTCAGGAGCTGCCACACTTCTTTGTTCATAATTCTCTTACAGCATTTACCTCATTCTGCTCGAAATGACTTTTGCATATATTTGCTCCTCAAAGGCAGCAGCTGTACCTGGTCTTCCTTTCTTCCCAGTATATGACATAGTTCCTGTCACATAGTCATTGAACAGGTGTTGAAGACGTGAACTCAGTGTGCTCCTCCACTGCAGTTAGGGCGATTAATCCAGATGCAGTGGGCTGCAAAGATCACTGGACTGGGATTCAGGAGACCCATGTCCCAGGTCCAGCTCTACAACTAGATATGTGACCTTGGATGAGTCATTCAGTCTCCTTTATTAAAGAAGGGGGTTGGACTTAATGATCTCTAAGACCCCTTCCAACTTTAAGTTCTATGATTCTGACCCCATTTCTTGGATTGGGAAACACATTTCCTCCCTCATAATGTTCAGGAGCCTCAACTTAGCCTGTCAGACGTTCACATTTCCCAAACAAAGTTTTCAAACACTTCGAAGTTGTCTACTGGAGCTAGCCAGAGCTCTTCATCAGGCTCCTGTTTTCTTATCCATTGACCACTGAGCTGTTCTCACTCCTCCCCAGGAGGCTTCACTGTGTCTGTAACACCGTTACACTACTGTGTGACTGCCCCTTCCCAGGAGGCTTCACTGCGTCTGTAACACCGTTACACTACTGTGTGACTGCCCCTCCCCAGGAGGGAGCCCTTCTTTCTCCTAGCCTAAGGGACAACTGTGAGGAGGGAGTCATTTCCCTTCCATGCAAATCTCAGCAACATTCTAGCTGCTGCCATGTGGGTTTTTGGTTATGGACATGTTTTTGGGGGGTGATGCCCATTTCTGTGATAAATAAGTTTTAAGCAGTTCATAGGGGCTCTTCAAGGCCGCTCCTAAGTACACTGCTGACCTTTTTAGGGATGGGAGGACTGGAGTTAGCAACTCAACAGGTACATTCACCATAATCTCCATGTAATAAATAAAAGCCTATGAAAAGATTAAATAAATCTTTCCTAATGCTTTTTGATTGGCTTAATCAATAATTAATCATCTTTAGATGAGGCTGTAACTTGTGGAGTAGATATAATTGGATTAGCTGAAAAGCGGCCATTGGGGAGCTTTGAAGAGATTAAAATGGCTGTCAATCCCATAATTAAACTGCCACGAACAAAAGCAATGGTGTTTTTTAAAAAGGAGGAGGAGGAGGAGGAAAGAAAGAGTGAAAGAGAGAGAGAGAAGGAAAGAAAAGTCGGGGAGAGAGTTGGGGAAGGCCAACTAATTTGAAATGAATCAACAAGTACTTACGTATCACTTAGAGATTGAGGCAAAATCAAAACCAATAGATTTATTCCATTGAATGAAGTGTATGCATATCAAATCAGCCATTTAATTGTATGCTCCAACCACTGGAGCAGGTGAAATTTTGATAGCTTCAACTTCTCTAAAACAAAACCAATCCACAAACGGGAAAAAAAAGAAAAGTTAATTATTCAAAACAGAAGAGACCTGCTCCTTGTCCTGAGCCCATTTAGACCTTGACTTTTCATACTTTTAATTGGCTTAGTAGGTTTGGCCTGTGTGAATGAAGTCTTTTATCTCCTCTTTTTCTTTCCATGCCCCTTTCATCTTTCCTATTACAAACACACAGAGAGAGCTGAAGGGAAAATACTTTGGTTTTTAAAGACTTTTCTTTTTAAAAGGTTGTGGATTTGGGCGGGGGGGAGGGGTGTGTGTGTGATGCTGGTGAATACTTTTTTTCTCTCTCTCTTTTATCTCTTTTTCTAGAGAGGAGTTGCTTAAACCAATGGGACTAAAACCTGATGGGACAATAACGCCTTTGGAGGAAGCACTCAACCAGTATTCTGTCATCGAAGAGACCAGCTCTGACACAGACTAAAAGCATCACCTGCTCAACTCTCAATATTGCTTTATCAGCATCTTTTCTCTGTAGCTCCAGGGGAATCTTTTCTCTAAAACATTTATGCCCTTGCTTTGGCTAGAAACACATTAACTGGTTTACTCATTGAGAATCCAGCATATTTAAGAGGTGACCCTGTGTTTTTTGCGATATTGAGGTATTCATACAGAGCTGCAGTTAGACAGGGTTACAGGGGCTAGAAGCAGAAAAAAAATTCCATTTCATCAGGATGGAATTGAAGGATTTTATTCTACAAAGCGGCCCTGGTTGAATCTGGCAATTCTTTTTGCCAAGCTTCTTAGCAGAAGATTTAGCCATGTCCTTCCCCTCACTTGTGTGAGTGGCCCCTTCTGAATCTCTCCAGCAGCCAGAGGCACATGAGAAACAGAATGAGCTGGTAAATAAAGCCTTGGGCAATCGACTTCTTAGATCAGAACTCACCAAATGGAAGCCTAGCAGCTGCTCCATAAACCTAGCCCCATTCTTCATATCAATTTTGTATAAATATATGGAAACACACACACAGCCTCAGACTTACAAACTGATTATACTCTAAAAGTTTGTATGTCACTTAGCTAAAACTTCAGAATACATTTCTCCCTATAAAGAGTTATAAATGATGGTTTAGTTCACAGGCAGCTACAAATGCCTATTTATTCCCTAATGTACCTGAACACTAGTACCATAGAACTGAACCACCATCTGTATCAGTGCATGGGGAGTGTGCATTCTGAGGTCTAACCCGGGGTGCCAGGAACACACACATCCTCCATCCCAGCAGAGAGAATGGGGACTCCCTGAGTAATGGGAGTTCTTTCGTGGCCTCTGCTTGGGGTGGGGGAGTCAGCAGCACCCATTTGTACATATAGGTCATTCATACATCACGTTTTAAATTGGGAACTGTGTGTGTGCTGGTGTGTGTGTGTGTTCTACGTTTCTACCATATGTGATCAGTTTAATAGTAACTTTATTTATTTAAGAAAAAGAAACACAATTAGTTACTGTTAAACTGATAAAGGCTGTTTATTTTTACTTTTAGAATTGGTCCTATGGAGAAGGAGAAAGTGAGTCATGCACTAGACAGTGGGCCTAGCTCATCAGCGGCTAAAGTTGAAAAGGGGTTGGTTTCCTGTATATATATGTATGTATATACACACGTACATACATTCATATATATACATATATACATAATGTGCTTAACCACTGCCTTTTAAAACTTTAAATAAAACATTGGGGTTGATTCAATTTGGCCATCTGTGTGTGTTTCTTTATAGATACATGGGCTAAACAATACTATTTCACAGTTTATGCTTTTTAAAGTGCTTTTACATCCATTGTCCCACTTCTAATAGCCTTTTTAAGGACAGGTAAAGTACATGGAGTATTATGAAAAGGTCATTTATCCAGAAGTTACCTCTCTGGCAAAGCAAAACACTCGGGAATTGAATTGTAAAAGGCCTTTCAGCTGCCAGAAGAGATGTCACAAAGCTTCTTGCGACTTACTTGTGGGAGAGATCTTCAGGAATATCACTCTTAGACTTTGAACTGAAATTTGCATACGCTTCCAACATGTTTTATTAGCTGGCTTTGAAGCTCACAAAAAATGGCAAAGAAAGAGGCTGCTAGATTGAAGGCAGGCATACTGAAAGAAGAAAAAGGCCAACTGAAAACCAGATAGATGAGAAGAATAAAACTTCAAGACGTAGCAAATCTGGGACTATCTCCTTACCAAAGGATACTCTAGTTGGCCCCGAAAATGTGTGTATTAACAATATGGCCCATAGACTAAATCTCATATTGGTGACCCTGAGTTTTTTTAAAAGAAGAAATTAAATCCAGAATGCTTTATAAAAGGCTAGGAAGAAGGCAATACATGTTAGAATTTCATCCAAAATATTTGAGGAGAGGTGAGTGACCCAGGTTTTAACCAACAGCAAAAGAAATGGGCAATTCATAATTTTAGATTAAGTGAAAAAAAGTTTAGAAAAAATTCAAGTATTTTTGTTATTTCATTCTACAAATGCATTTTTAAAGTATTTTTATAATTTCTATAATCAAATAGCTTTGGCATGCATGTCAGCTTAACGAACTGAAGATGTGTTTAATGAAATGCCATCTTACCAGCTTTCTTTATGCAGAGTAAGTGAACAGTCCTGTTTCAGTAGCTGTGCTCTTCTGCTTTCAGTGAATTCTGTTTCATTTTGCATTTCTCTGCATTGGGCACCAAGCTTTGTTTTTAAAAAGAGAGAATTTGCAGGGAAGAAGATGAGTGTCTTCATCTGGCACACGGAAAAAGAACTAATATCTATTAAGTGCTTACTACATGCTGGGCTTTTTATGTATGTTATCTCGTGTAACCTCACCTTATCGCATACGAAAGATCCTCTCCAGAAAGCTTGTGAAAGTTACCCCACATCACAGCAAGGAAGAGTCCAACCCTGGTGGCCTGATTCCCAGCACCGCTCCTTCCTTTTCCCCACAGTACACCTGGGCCCACACTGTGCCTCCTTAGGGCTCTGAAATGCTAGGAACAGAGTGGGGTGAGGAGGGTGGTCATTCTCAGGCCATTTTAAGCAATAACTATTTCAACAGAACTAGTTTAAAGAAGTTTTTAAGCAGGGAAGTGACCTGGAGTGGAAGTATGAGTGGGAAACTTGTTTGGTCAGCACTGGATTTCCAATGAAGACCTGGAATCCCTTAGGATAGGCCAGGGACCAAGGCCGCAGACTGGCCCCTCTGCCCACAACTCTCCTGACCTTGGAAGCAGGGTACGGAGGTGTGCGTCCTAAAATAAAGCACTGGAGCTGCTGCTACAGAGGAAGCATCACCAGATATTGTAACCCTTTCGGATGCCCAGTAGTCCTGGGAGGCAGGCAGGGCAGGTGTTATTATCTCTCCTTAATAAATGAGGACACAGACTGAGGCAGTACTAGTGACTCTAAACACCCCCTTAGTGCCACATCAGTCTCGCCACCTCCCAGGACTAGGTGTCACGTGTCTTGACCTCTTCGCCTCTGATTATAAAAGTAATATATGTTCATTGTGGAAAGTTTGGAAAATGCAGAAAATTAATAATTTACCCCAAATCCCACCAAACTGAGATCATCACTGTTAATGTTTTAGTGTATTTCCTTCCTGTATTTTTTCTATGCATATATAATTTATTTTACTACAAGATTGGGATCATGCTGTATTTACAGATTTGTATCCTGCTTTCTTTAACATATTGTGAGCATTTTCCCATGTCAATAAATATTCTTCAAAAAGTAATGGCTATATGATATTCCATTATGTGAATTGTGGCAGACGCTGCTAGTTTCCTTCCCAATATTCTTTCTAACAGAAGACATCATGACCACCACACCCATCAAAAAAAAAAAAATTTAAAAAGGTGGTGCCTGCTGGCTTTCTAGAAGGCAGCGTGAGTTGTTAGTGCTGAAGAGCAGCAGGAACTAGGGGTGGCACCAGGAGGAGCAGACTTGCTCTGCCAGACAGCACCAGTCTCACGGAAGCCTCAGCAGCACAAGTCAGAACAGTTAGAGTAAGTGCCCAGATAACTAGTTTTTGTCAAGAAGAGTTATTTGAAGGGAGCAAGGCTGCCAGGTGACTTAGAAAAGTGCATTAAAAAAAAGACATCAACCATGTTTAGTGTTTAGTCAGTTATTGGCATTAATTTTTTTTGGAGATACTCACTGCAGTTTCACAAGTGGAGAGCACACAGGGATGGGGAGTGATGTGGGACTCTCAGGAAAAGCAAAGTAACACGTGTCAATAGTTGTGTGATAAGCACAATATGGAGAACAAAGTGTTCAAGGAACAAATTACAGGTGAGGAAGGGAGGTATTTGTAGCAATTATGAGAAGGTTTAAGGAGAGGGAGAGGTTTCTAGAGAAGACTTTAAAGTGATGTGACTCTGATGCACTGTGTTGAGTCTCTGCACCAGGTCTAAGAAACATCAAACAGTATCAGAGCAGCCTTTCTTAAAGCACAGGGGACTGGAGATAGTGAAGCCTACATGCCCTGAATTGTAGACAATGAACATACTGTCCCGTGCGTCTAGAACGGTGTAAGCGATGTAACATTCTGAGAACTGAGAAAATAGTCACTCCATTCGCTTTCTGTGTTCTGTGGTCCAGATGAACCCTGGTTGAGAAAGGCTGTTCTAAGAGAAAAGATCAAAATTATTCTCCAAGGCTTCTGGAGTCAGCTTTGCATTTTCTTTTAGTGCAGCACAGTGAAGATCCTAAGCCCCACCCTGCAGCGATATCCAGATCTCAGAGACCTCTACCTTTTCTGCACTGAACTTCACAATAAGAGCTGCAAATATTTGTTGAGCAATCACTGTGCCACACACTTGAAGTTAGACTGTGCACTAACATGCACTAATATGCACAGCCTAACTTCATAACAATCTTGAGAAGTAAGCACTGTTATAATAGCTTCCATCCACTTCTCAGACATAAAGGTGTTAAGCACTGTGTGCAAGCACACAGCCCTCTCTATTTGCTTATCAGTTGATACACATAGCAAAATTTGAACTCAAGCCTGATGCCAGAGTCCATATAAATACTATGGGACCATATAAATACTATGGGAAAAACAGAATCGGGAAAGCAACACATTTTTCTTACTTCATTTCCATATCTCACACATTTCTTATCTAGCTCCCATTTGGGAACTAGTCTCAAACCTATACTCCCCAGCACACCAATCCATATCAATTTGTTCAATTAACATTGATCGAGCATCGACTATGTCCCGGGTACTCGTCAGTGTGCTGGGGTGTACAAACATAACTGAAAGGTCCTGTCCCCTAAGTGCCCACAGTGTACGAAGTCCAGAACCAAAGTCTGTCCTAAGTGTTACAGGATGCCGGGCTGAGGTGTGGCTAATGCTGGCCAGGAGGATCACAGGGGTGAGTAACAAAGTTCTGTAGGTAACATACACGTTTTCCATCTACTAAAAAAAGGCTGTTGCTACCAAAGAACTGGGTCAAACCCAAGCTCCTGGGCAAAAGGTTTACAGAACACAAGTTGTTGAGTGTGATGGGAACAGCTATCCCATGCCTCACGGCTGGACACATGAGCAGCAGCCTTTCGGACATGAAAAGGACCCCACCAGGAAGAGCGCTCTGGCTGCCGTATAGAGAATGGATTGGTGAAGGGACAGACAGAAGAGACCAGACAGAAAGCTGTTGCCTCTACATGGGAGGGGCAAGTAGGGCCTGGACTAGAACACTGGCAGTAGATGTAAAGAAGGGAATGGATTCAAGAAATATTTCAAAGATAAAAGAAACACACTTAGATCCTGGAGAAAGGCAAGAAAGAGCTCATTTAACTCATGGGAATGAGAATGTTCAGAGAAAAGATCATCTGAACCATTGGCTCCCAACCTGTGAACTAAACAGCTCTGGGTTTGGGAGCAGGACAGTGGGGCTGAGAGTTATTTCAAGGAGTCTGCAAATGTGTATGGTCAGTAAGCATCATTTATATACCAAATAATGCCTTGGACATGCAAGGACTCCTATTGTACAAATACTTTATATATACATATTGACATGATAAAAGCTCATTTGTATAAGTTACTACTGCATTCTTAGTATCCTTTTGCCCATCTGTATTTTCTCAGTTAAAACATGATAAGCCACTATTATGGGAAAGGAGACCCTTGAAAGTTCAGGCTTTAGAAAAAGAAATTCTCATAATTTAAAAAACGTAACTCTTAGTAACAAGTATCAGAAACTCAAAATGCACTTGCTTAGTAATGGAAGAACATGCATCTTTTGTAAAGAAAAGAGGAGATGAGCAACCAAGCTGTGGAAAGAATGGGGCGGGGTCGCAGGCACGGCTGAGACCTGAGTCTTACTACAGGAGGAGATAAAGGGATTTATCAAATCCATGCTCAGTGATGTCATGATGGGAACTTGAAGTCAACTGTGGTGGTAATGTTGACACCATGTGAATCAGCAAACACCACAAATTAGAGCTTGTATTCCCCTGGAGAGCCAATTAAACATTTACCAGCAGTCACTGTAATATACGCTGCAGAACTCCAGAATGGCTTAGGAATCAGAGATACCAGTAACATCTGCAAATAAGGGTGTGGGTGGGCTTTAAAAACAGGCAAATTCCACACTCCCACCGTCCCCTTCCACACACACTCGCAAGTGTGTGCATACAACCAGGTGACTCCTAACCCACCTCCCCAGCATAAGCCAGGAGTTTCCCTGAGGAAGTTAATTCAAAAGGCTCTAGACCCCCGGACTCAGGCATAGAAGAAGACAGGGGTAGCTTACTGAAAACAAAAGAATCTGGTAAGAGACCTCACATTGAAGCACTGGATCTTCAGCCTCCTTCCCTAGTCAGCTCTAAGAATACTGGCAGCCAGGACTCTTCTAGCTGAGAAAACTGACCCAAAAGAAGAGATACAGACACTGAATATTAAGAATCCTCCAATGAAATGCCCAGATCCTACCCTTTTCACAGTCACTGAAGCCACCATTCATTCATTCATTCATTCATTCAACAAATACACACTGAGTGCTAATATCCCAAGCACTGCAGCAGGTGCAAAAGACACAACCACGAACAAAACAAAGACCCCAACCTCACAGAGCTTTTATTCTTCTGGAGAAAGACAACAAATAAACCTAAACAGCCTACTGTACTGTACTGTCACATCGATTGGAAACAAAAGCAGAGTAAGGCCGAGGTGGAAATTTTATAAAGGGTCATCAGGGAAAGCCTCTCGGATAAATTGCTTTTTGAGCCGAGATCTGAAAGAAGTGGGAGGAAAAAGCCAAGTGAACACTTAAGGGATGTTCTCTCCAGGCAGAGGACATGGCAAGGGCAAAGGCCCTGAGGCAGCAATAATCCGGATATGACGGGAATGGCAGGGTGGCCAGTGCAGCTGGGACAAAAGAAGAAAGGAAGAAGGAGACAGGAGATGAGGTCAGAGAGACAGAATGAGTCCACATCACGCAGGCCTTGGAGAAGACACCATCAGCTCACCCAGAGCTCCCAATCAGGTTTTCCGTGTCTCACTTGTCCATGTGGAGGGACAGTCCACAGGGTCTAGACCTTTGAGGAAATCTTCTCGCATGAAAAACAGAGGCCAACACAAACCAAAAAACAGGGAGCCAAAGAAAACGTCTACGAAGCCATGATTAATTATCATAGAGTTCAGCTCTAAGAAAAGAGCAGAGCAAATAAGCAAGACCTAAAAATAAATAAACCTAGAGCTGAAGAAGGCAATTAAATAAAATAGAATTAACTGATAAGCAGTACACTGGGTAGTGGTTCATTTATTTTAAAGTGCAGTCATGAACCACATAATGACATTTCAGTTAACAACAGGCAGCACATATGCCCATGGCCCTATGAGATTATAATGGAGCTGAAAAATTCCTGCAGCCTAGGGACATTACAGCCATCGTGTCATCGTGGCACAATGCATTATTCACGTGCTTGTGATGCTGCTGGTGTAAACAAACCTACTGTGCTGCCAGGCCTATACAAGTATCACACTTAATTATGTACAGAAGGCTGGGTGCAGTGTCGCACACCTGTAATCCCAATACTTTGAGAGGCCAAGGAAGGAGGATTGCTTGAGGCCAGGAGTTCAAGGCCAATATAGTTCAAGACCTCCCACCTCAGCCTCCTGGATAGCTGGGACCATGGGTGTGTGCCACCATGCCTGGCTAATTTTTAAAAAATATTTTGTGGAGACAGGGTCTCACTATGTTGCCAGGCTGGAGTGCAGTGGCACAATCTCGGCTCACTGCAACCTCCGCCTCCCAGGTTCAAGTGATTCTCCTGCCTCAGCCTCCTGAGCAGCTGGCACTGCAGGTGCACACCACCATGCCCAGCTAATTTTTGTATTTTTAGTAGAGACGGAGTTTCACCATATTGGCCAGGTTGGTCTTGAACTCCTGACCTCGTGATCTGTCTGCCTCAGCCTCCCAAAGTGCTAGGATTACAGGCGTGAGCCACTGTGCCCGGCCACAAAAAAAGTTTTTAAAAGTAAAAAAAAAAAAGAAAAAGAAAAAAGAAAAAATTTAAAAATAGGAAAAAGCTTATAGAATAAGAACATAAAGGAAAATATGTTTGTACAGCTGTACATTGTTATTTGTGCTTTCAGCTAAGTGTTATTACAAGAGTCACAAAGTTAAAAATTTTTTATAAAGTAAGTTACAGTAAGCTAAGGTTAATTTATTATTGAAAAAAGAAAACATTTTTTAATGAATTTAGTATAGCCTAAGAGTACAGTGTTTACAAAGCTTACAGGAGTGTGCAGTGCTGTCCGACGCCTTCCATTCACTCACCACTCACTTACTGACTCACCCACAGCAACTTCCAGTCCTGCTCAATCCATAGGAAGTGCCCTGTACAGGTGGACCATCTTTTATCTTTCATACTGTACTTTGTGCCTTTTCTATGCTTAGCCGTGTTTAGATACACAAATCTCTCCCATTGTGTTACAATTGCCTACAGTATTCAGTACAGTCACATGCTGTACAGGTTTGTGTCCTAGGAGGAACAGGCTATGCCCATCTAGCCTAGGTGTATAGCAGGCTAGACCATCCAGGTTTGTGTGAGTACACTCTGTGATGTTCGTACAATGACGAAATCACCTAATGATAAGCTTCTTAGAACGCTTTCCTCTTGTTAAGGGCTGCCTGACTGTATACTTGAGTCTCAGAAAAACAGATAACATGCTGAGCTAGACACAGAGCATAAATATCACAAACATTGTGTGAAATTGGACAGTACCTGGGAGCAATCCAGCTCCAGGAGGGTCAGAAAACTGAAGCCAGAGTTTCAGGCTTCTTACGCTTCCTGTGTTTCCACTTTGCTTTCCTTTGTTTTTTATTTTTTATTTTTTAATTTTGTTTGTAGAAACAAGGCCTTCCTGTGTTGCCCAGGCTGGTCTCGAACTCCTGTGCTCAAGCAATCCTCCTGCCTCAGCCTCCTAATCCCTTATTTTTTAGTAAGATTTTTTTTTTTTTAAGTTCTCACCAGTCTTAACCATGTTTAGGAGAGCTGTGGAAGGGGAGTTTTTTCTAACTGGTACAAAACGGCCTGTAGTTTTTTCTAAACTTGCACAAAAATGCTTGCTATCATCATAACCATCATTATCATCATCTTCATCATCATCATCATCAAAGCCATAACAGTAGGAACTGAACTGTGAGAGCATGCTGAAGGTAGAACTCAGGAGAACAGAGGCCTCAGTACTATATTAGCAGTTCCATCCTCTGGAGAATCTTCTTTCAGAGTTAGTCTTAGAGATCCTCATTTATATTTTATTTGTAAAGTCCAGCCTTCCTTTTCATTACCCCTGCTACATCTGCAGCCTGTTACACCTTACACTTTTTTTAAAGTGTAAAAAGTGTTGCTTTCTCCAGTGCAAAGCAGGAGATAGATAGACTCTCAGGAAAGAAGAGGTATGTAATTATTACATGCATTATCTCAATACTTCCATGGATAGGTAAGGACCTTGTAACTGATGAGAAATTGAGGTGCATAGAGATAAAATCACTTGTTCAAAGTAAGCGAGCTAGAGTTGGCAGAACAGGGATTTCATAGTCATCTGTATGACCCTCAAATTATGTTTTTAGTTACTAGATCACACTGTCTTCAGAGATGATTTACAGTCAATTCTTAAGAAACCTGTGCTAAACAACTACTCTCTTTGATTTGGCAGGCTGGCAAGAAGGGAAGGAAGGGAGGAGAGGGAAGGGAGGGAAGGGGAGGGGAGGGAGGGGAGGCAGGGGAGGGAAGGGAAGGGCAGGAAGAGGAGAGGAGGGGAGGGGAAGAAGAGGAGGGGAGGGGAGGAAGAGGAAGGTAGGTGAAGGAAGGTGAGGGCAGGAAGAGGAGGGGAGGGGAAGGGAGGGGAGGGGAGGAGAAAGGAGGGGAAGGGACAGAAGCCATCATCAACCAGTCTCCATTTCTCACCTGCAAGTTCTCAGGAATAATAACAAAATGCAGTAAGTTACTCTGACAGTTGATGCACTAAGAGTGTTGTATGATTAATTTCATTTTAGTCCTCACAACAACCTTATGTCATCCCACTGGTTTTATTCCTAATGTACTGATGGGAAGTGGTGGCTGAGAAGCTTAGGTCACTTAACTACATAGCAGTAGATTTGGAATCAAAAGCAGATTGGCAGATTCTAAGCCATGCCCTCTACCTACCAAAGGACTCAGCACCCTGATCCAATATGCCTCTTCTTCATGCATCTTCATCTAGGGACACTTTCTAAGCATCCCTTGATACCATTTCTAGTTTTGAATCTGAATGTCTTGGAAATCTGTCTAGCCATCCATATAGCCCAGATAGCATATCCTGGGGCCCCACCTCCTGGTTCAGAATCAGTTTCATCAAATATTTTCCTTGACCATTGAACACCTGCCAGATTCACATCTCGCACATGAGCTCATTGACTGCCCATAGCAGTGTTGTGTGGTGGAAGTTTCTCCACTGTCATCCTCATTTCAGACTGGGGTCCTGTGGCTCAGAGAGGTTGTGTTCACGGAGCTAGAGCACTGGAAAGCCAGGACTTGAGTCCAGCTCTTTGGATTCCACGTCTCAATCCTTTGTATCATGTAGACAGCTGGTTCTCAGGAGTGGATAATCCAGCCCGCCTCATTCCAGTTGCATTAGAAACTTGGTCCTATTTCCTGTGGCTCAAATCCTGTTCTCAAGCCCTACTTCCTTTCCCAGAGGCGGAGCCTGGTTCACACTATAAGAGGCGGTAACACAGGGGTGGGGGCTGCAGAGGAGTGGGTGGCAAGGGCACACCCTTTGACCATCAATCTGAATATGGTATGTTTCTGCTACCCCTAATCTCTCACCATAGTCCCAACAACCATCACATCCATTTATCTTCAAAATCACTGACACAGTGTCCCCTTTGGAAGAGCAACCACTTCCCTTGCCTACCCTACCAGCATATCTGTTCCACCCAGACCCTCCGCTCCTGGCCAGACCCAGCCAGCCCAGACACACACCAGGGAGCTGTCAGGCAGCCTTCCTCCTTTGGAATTTTTTCAGCAAACATGAGAGTTTCCTTCCCACCAGGGTTGGGAAAACCATCCCATCCTGAAAGACTGGACCACAAGCCTCTTAGTCTTAATACTTGCTGAAACAGAAGTAAAAAGGACTTCTTAGTATGGGGGCACCATTCTTGGCCTGGCAAACATTTCCCATGCTCTTCACTGTAGAGAGAGGAGGGAGTTGGAGATGGAGTGTGTGGGTTGGTAGGAGCTACCGCCTCCCTGTTTTTCTTGGTGTCAATTAGCGTAATTTAAAAGGCAAGGGGAAAAAACTGCTATCTATGTGACTGCTTTCGCTTTAAACTTGTCCGACTTTGGAGGCTGCTTATGGCCAAGTGACCCATATTTTAAAAACATTTACAATAAAATGATGTATTTTCTTTTTGTGCCATCAGCTTCCCTTATGAAAAGCAGAAATGCTTTAAAATTGTCCCTTTTTGTTAGCAGTAATGGCTGTGCTATATTTCAGCTCGTCCCCCTCCTGGGCATAGAAAGGGAAGGGTAATAAAGGGCACAGCTGTAGGCACTTTATGGCCTGCGTGGGGGGTGGGGCGGGGGGAAGGGGATGGAGGCAAGAAACAGATTGACTGTGTGTCAACAAATGCAGCTGGGAAAGAGAAAGCTCTTGAAGACCTCTGCAACTTAAAGTCCTGGATAAATGATGTTCCTATTTGGAAAGGAAAAAAAATGGAGGTGAAATTCAATAAAGGATGGCTGAAAAGAGAAGGGTTCCAAAGGCCTTTCTCTGCAGCTAGGCAGCTCCCAAGAGAAATGAGCAAAAGTGGCTATAGCCGACAGGGGTGGGGTGGGAGGGGGGCTGCAGCCCAAAGAGGCAACAAAGGCCCGTCCCGGCCAATGCATTACAACGCCAGGCTCGGCCAAGCTGGGCCCTGATGAGACCCGCCAAGTTGGGGGTGGAAATGGTCGATTTGAAAGAAATGCCCCAGAAACTCTGACACAGTTATACTTCAGGGCATGCTCATGCCTTGCATTTGAGGAAGAAAAAGACAGAAAATAGATGACCCCTTAGGGCAGAGGCTGAGTCAGGTTATGATAGAAAAAAACATTGCTCTGGGGGTCAGGAGACTGAGATCCAGCCCCAACTCTGGCATTGACCAACTTTGTGAGGTAAGCGCGTCCACGAGCAGTGTCAGCCCTGGATTTGCAGGCCCTTGATTGGTGATGAAAACTTGCCCTTCCAGCGTCTCCCTGGAATCTCACCAACACCCTGGGAAGCAAGTTGGGATCCTTGGCCCCACAATCTGCACATAAGAAAACGAAGTCTCAAGGAGAGAAAGTGCTTGCCGAGGGTCACACAGATAACGAATAGAAGAGGCAGTGCTTACCTCCAGGAGAACCCCTTCCTTCCTTTTCCATTCCATTAGCCTTGGCGAATGGAGGGAGAAGCTTTCCTTTATGAGAACCCCATAGGGAAAGCCTCCAGGAAGAAGTAGCTGTGTCTTCTGGGGACCAGCACGTCCCACAGAGGTTGCTGGGTGCCAAATCTAGAGCAAATTATATCTGTTAGAAAGCAAGGAGAGGCCGGTGCGGTGGCTCATGCCTGTAATCCCAGCATTTTGGGAGGCTGAGGCAGGTGGATCATGAGGTCAAGAGATTGAGACCATCCTGGCCAACATGGTAAAACCCCGTCTCTACTAAAAATACAAAAATTAGCCGGGCATGGTGGTGGGCACCTGTAGTCCCAGCTGCTCGGGAGGCTGAGGAAGGAGAATCCCTTGGACCCAGGAGGCGGAGGTTACAGTGAGCTGAGATCTTGTCACTGCACTCCAGCCTGGGTGACAGAGTGAGACTCCACCTCAAAAAAAACAAAAAAACAAAAAAGCAAGGAGCAGAAACCTCACTCAGTCTAGCTTATATAAGAAGCGAATCTCACAACACCTGGAAGCCCAGAGGGTTGGTCTAGCGGCTCCACGCTGGTAAGGAAGCATCGCTCTGCTCCTTCACTCCAAAGAGAACTTCACCCTGAAACTAGTAGCCAAATGGCAGAAGTTCCAAGCACAACATCCAGACATGACAACAGCCAAGAAGATCACCTTTCCCTGCAACTCCCTCTTAAGAGTAAGAAACCTTCCCGACAGACCACCTGAAGACTCTTTGGACAGAATTGGGTCATCTGCCCGTTCCTGAACCAATTATCAAGGGGAGTGGGATTACCCTTAGTTAATAAAAGCCTTTACCTGGAATCAGGGCTCAGGTCAGCTCTACCCAAAGCCCATGGTGAGGAGAGGAGATGTGAGAAAATAGGAATCTGCTGGAAAGAAAGTTGTAGACACAAATTTTGGGTAGGCAACCAATAGTGACCACTGAACCAATGGCATCCACTAAAGAGGTTTGAGAAATACATGACTCTGACTATGTACCTGTTGGAATGGCTAAAATTAAAAAAAAAAAAGAAATGTGCCCCCAAAATGAGACAATGTATATTAAGTGCTTAGCATAACACCAGGCTCATGGTAAGCAATCAATAAATACTATCTGTTATTATTATTGTTATTATTATTCTTGAGATGGAGTTTCGCTCTTTGTTGCCCAGGCTGGAGTACAATGGCGCGATCTTGGCTCACCGCAACCTCCACCTCCCGGGTTCAAGTGATTCTCCTGCCTCAGCCTTCCTGAGTAGCTGGGATTACAGGCATGTGCCACCATGCCCGGCTAATTTTGTATTTTAGTAGAGATGGGGTTTCTCCATGTTGGCCAGGCTGATCTTGAACCCCCAGTCTCAGGTGATCCGCCTGCCTCAAACTCCCAAAATGCTGGGATTACAGGCGTGAGCCACCGCACCCGGCCAAGAGTCTGCGCTTCTAACCAATCACAGGTGAAGGCAGTGATGCTGGTCTGCAGACCACACCTTGAGAAGCAAGGCTCTAGGTCTCAGGGAAGGCCATGAATCAGAGGAATTGGAGAGAAATGGGTGGGGAGGGGGGTTTCTCACACAGGTGGTGGGAACAAATCTAGAGTGTAATGTTCCAAAACAACTGTTATGAAGACTGCATTTAAAGTTGGTGTCACTTAAGAAACATAGGTTACAGAATGGTTACCACATATTAGCAAGAATTAGACAAGACTGACTATATTGTTGTGATTAAAACAACAAACAAATATGTAGGGTGTTTTTAAAACACTCAATTGCTCTGCTGTCTTGTTAAATACATGGCCTTATGAGGTAGATATTAGCATTATCCCCATTTTACAGAGACTTCAATAAATTTGCCCAAAGTCACCCAATCAGCATAAGTGACTAAAACTAGATTAGATTTCCAGCTTCTCTAACTACATTTTTTTCAATCTTTCAAGCTTTTATTTAAGTGCAATGATCCAGGATAGATTTTAGATCTTGTTGAAAGGAGCCACATCCATAGGCTATGCATAATCCTCAAAAGCAGCGAGCTGCTCCTCCAGCACATCTGTTCCAACTTTATCATCTTCAACCACCTCCTCCAGCACATCTGTTCCAACTTTATCATCTTCAACCACATACTGTATTTGAAGCTTCTTAAATCTGTATCCCCGCTGGAACTAGTTTAGAAGAGCCCCAGACTAAGCCATCTGCTTGAATGCTTCTGATGCTGTCCTTTAATTTCGCCATATCTGTCTCATCATCCCAAGGGTTCACATCTAGTAAGATGGAGGACTTGGCAACAAGCGCAGAGTTTTTTTTTTTCCTTTTAGGTTTGATGATCCTCTCTAATTTTTGCACTTATCATGTATTTTTTCTTCTATTGATCTTATTTTACTGTGGTTTTTTTTTTTTTTTTTTTTTTTGTTTTGTTTTGTTTTGTTTTGTTTGGAGATGGAGTCTCACTCTGTTGCCCAGGCTGGTGTGCAGTGGCATGATCTCGGCTCACTGCAACCTCTGCCTTCTGGGTTCAAGCAGTTCTCCTGCCTCAGCCTCCTGAGTAGCTGGGATTACAGGTACCACCTGTAATTAACCACCACCACGCCTGGCTAATTTTTGTGTTTTTAGTAGAGAGTGGGGTCTCACCATGTTGGTCAGGCTGGTCTCGAACTCCTGACCTCAAATGACCCACCCGCCTTGGCCTCCCAAAGTGCTGGGATTACAGGCATGAGCCACCATGCCCAGCCTTAAGTGCAGGTTTTTTTTGGCTTTCTTTGATCATATTGTACAAGGCGTTCTTACCTTAGCCTCGTTACTTCTTCACTTTCCTCCTCATCAGATCCAAGGAGATCAATTTCATCATCATCTTTACTATCTGTAGCTCCACTTCCTGTAGTGTCTTCCACATTAGCAGGACCATACCTGCCCACAGCTTTCTTCACTCCTGGCAGTCTGGCCTTTTCCTTTTCATAAGACTTGATCTGATTATAACAATGTAGGGCATGACACAAGTCAGCAGGCGGTGGGCTGGACACTGCTTCAAATACTGCCACATGTGCTTGTGATGGCACATACCCCTTGATGTAGCTCTTGTCTGCCAGGTAGTCGTTGAGCACCTGGAGGCTAGCAGGGCTTTTCAGGTCTCCGAAACCCATGGCGTCGTCCACTGTATCCAAGAGCTGGGAGCAGCAGAAAGACAGAGCGCAAGTTGTGCGTGCCCTGTGCTGAGAGAGGAAGAAGCTACATTCTTTTTTTTTATTCCTCTAACATTTTATCACCCAAGCTTCCACTCCTCAGCAGAAAAATAAGTAACCTTGTTTTATCTGTAGACCCAGAACCCGTCTTTGACTGACTGTTGCTCCCACTTGCTACAGCAGGACCTGAGTTCCAACAATCCCCAAAGTGTTTCTGGAAATCCCCATAAAGTATGTTGCATGTATTCACAAAATTAAGATAACCATCTGTAGAGCTTAAGCTATATATATCCAGGTTGGTGTTGTTTCAATATTTCCTCACGCCCGTACCTAACATCCAGCCACACTTCCCTAAGCACCATTCCTGGAACATCTGATGCACCTGTTATACCTGCCCCAGCTCCTCTCCAGTGATGAATCCCAACGTCTCTGCTTGGTGAACTCTGCTTTCAAAATTCATCTCAAAGTCACCTCCTCTGTGAAGCTAAAAGTGCCTAGAAAAATAAATCAGTGATTTTTTTTCCTTCCATTGTGTCTAATTTATTAACCAACACGTTTTATAAAGTGCCTGCCAGGAGCCAGAGTATGAGGATTAAAATGAATGAATAACGTAGAGCTTAGCTCAATGCCCAGCACCCTAAAAACACTGCATAGGAGTTAGTTATGATGCCGACGATGACAGTGCTGTTGAGTCTGAGAGAGAGAGAGAGAGAGGACGAACGCACAGCTCGGGATCCAAGGGGCCTGGAGCTTCTGAGAAAGGCCCACAGGAAATCCCAAGACCTTGCAAGCTGAGCTTTGTAATAAGGCACAGGGCACTTTTGGATCACACAGACGGGATTCTAATCCAGTCTAGCTTCTGCAAGAGATCAAAAAAATTCCTCCAAGGAGTGGGCATAGAATAGAGCAGTATAAACAAAAATAAATACGCATTCCAAGAAGCTGCTAAAGCTCTAACCTTTCTAGACTACGCTTTGGAAGTGCCAGTTTACACCAGGCTCGACAGTCGAGCCACTTGGATCCGAGAGCCCATGGTCCAACTGGACCACCCAGCCTGCTCAGGACACCCGCCTCGAGAGTGGCAGCGCCAGGACTCGGGTCCAGATGTGCCCCAGGGGAAGTCCGCCCTGGACCCCTGGAGACCCACATAGTCCGGTGTGTTTTCCTTTCACAACACTTCCCACAGCCTGTAATTACATGATTATATATTTGGGGGCATGTGTTTACTGTCTGTCTCCCTGACTGGGCTGTCAGCGTTTTGTTCACCGCTGGGTTCTCAGGGCTCCGCGCTCAGGAAAAGTTCAGCGAGGTTTGTGTTCAGGGAACTGGGGAGGGTGGGGCCCTAGCGAGGAGCAGCTGGGCCCCGGCGCAGGGATGGGCGGGGCCCGGGGAGTAGGAGGGGTCTGAGTGAGGGGCTGCTGGGCAAGGAGTGTCCCCCCAGCACTCTACCCAGAGCAACCCTGAGAGTCTAAGACCCTCGAGGTGAACAGCACCCGTCCGATGGGTAGCCTGCTCCAGCCAGACCATCCTCCACCATGTCCACATTCAGCTTTCAGAAAATGTCCATTCTAACCATTGTAGTGGCCCTTTCCCGCCTTCAGAATAAAATCCAAATCTTAAATGCAAGATTATACGCATCTTTATTCAGTTATATTCCAAACGCTTATTATTCTGAAGGGTTTTTTTTAAATTAAGCATTAAAAGATACTTTAATAAAGCAACTCATGGATATGTGATAAAATTGCACAAAAATATACACTCACAAGTGTATGTAAAACTGGTGACACCTGTATAAATTTGGCGGGTTGTATCGATGTTAATTTCCTGATGGTGATAATGTAATATAACCATGCACGGTGTTTCATTTATTTTATTTCTTACAACTGCGTATGACTCTAAAATTACCTCCTAGTAGTTTTTTATAAATATACATATATAACAGAAGATAGTTGCCAATAAGCTATTTTTAAATGCTTTCTATGTATACCTCGTGTTCCCTGAAAGGTACTCGAAGGGAAAAACCGGGTCTGATTAATTTTCATAACAGCAATAGAAGTTAGTAACTTTGTACATAGTACAAATGAATCTCTAAGAATTCTCAGGTCACAGTTCAGTGCCTAACTCAATGATTAAGCTTGCGGGACCTTTTAAGCCCTGGGAGAGACCCTGGCAAAAAGTTGACATGATCATATATTTTTGTAAAGTTTGAAAAATTAAGACATTTTAGTGGCCATCTATTAAGATCACTGTTTCTTTTCATTCTAACTTCCCTTTATCGAATTTCTCTTCCATCAGTGGCAATGTCCTGGCTCAGGGCATTTTGGGGTCTTGCTAAGGGGAGATTGAGTTGGAAATGCTCTGTTTTAATCACACTTTGGAAAGATGTTTTGGGGACTTTTTAGTAAAACAGGTGAGAAATTTGCAGCCTCCTGATGCGGATACACATGAAGGGTATCTTTTATTTTTGCATCTTTAAATATATTTTTGAAATCCTCTAGAAAAATTAACATAGTAAAAAAAAGGTACATGAAACAAAAAGAAACAAAGATGAGCAATAAAACCAAAGAAAATTATTCTGACGCTGAGAAGCATAACAAAATCAATTTCAGATAACACTAAAACATAATGAATGGAGAATAAGAGACACATTTTAAATAACAACAATGGTCAGGCTTTTGGATTGCTTGATAATCTAATGATAAGAGTGAATTACAGGGACCCACTCGGAATAGATTTAAACTTGCTTGCTGATTTGCTAAGGAATACTAACAACTCTGAAGATAATATCAAACGCCTGACGTTACGGGGACATACTGGTTATGGGTGTTACCAATTCAATGAGTCACTGTGCATTAGGCATTCACTGGGCGAGAAAACTTTCACTGCCCTGGAAGATTACAGTTCATTCACGACAGGAGCTTCATATTTCCTCAAATTTGACAACCATCCTAAAAAAAACTTATATCGCTTATATGTGACATTTGTTACGGAGTTGAAACAAAGAATTCCAAACTCTCCATATAAAAACAAATTATGTTTTTATTTTTATGTATTATTATTATTATTTGAGACACAGTCTCTGTCGCTCAGGTTGGAGTGCAGTGGTGTCATGTTGGCTCACTGCAGCCGCTGCCTCCCAGGTTCAAGTGATTCTCCTGTCTCAGCCTCCCAAGTAGCTGAGATTACAGGCATCCGCCACCACACCCGGCTAATTTTTGTATTTTTAGTAGAGACGGGGTTTCGCCATGTTGGCCAGGCTGGTCTTGAACTCCTGACCTCAGGTGATCCACCCGCCTTGGCCTCCCAAAATGCTGGGATTACAGGCATGAGCCACCGCACCCAGCCTCCATATAAAAACAAATTTATGATCAACCACACTAGAAGAGAGAGGCTGATTATCTTTCTATTTTCTCTATGGGAAATGTAACAAAATCCTTGTTTATACAAAGATGCGTCTTGGTCCATTTGGGTTACCATAACAGAATACCTTAGGCTGGGTATTTTATAAACAATAGAAATGTATTGCACACAGTTTTGGAGGCTGGGAAGTTCAAGATCAAGGAGCCAGCAAACTCAGTGTGTGGTGAGGGCTTGCTCTCTGATTAAAACATGGCACTCTCTTGCTGAGTCCTTACGTGGCGGCAGGGACAAATGAGCTCCCTCAAGCCACTTTTATAAGGGCACAAGTCCCATTCATGAGGGTGGGGTATTGTGATAGAATCACTTCCCAAAACCCCATCTCTTAATCCTATTACCTTGGAAATTAGGTTCCAACATAAAAACGTAGAGAGGACACCAACATTTAGACCATAGCAAGGTGATTAAAGATTATGCAGTCAAATATAGTAGGAAAATGATTATAATAGAGGATTTCAAATCGTTAATAAAAAATACCAGGTGTGTTTCAGAAAAACCTTGTGATGTTCATGGTACTGGACAACTTCATAAAATGTGTATGTAAGCATTCACTTTCATGTCTAACTCGGCATTCGTAGTTTTGTATTCTTTTGTTACGGAACCAAGAACTACAGAAGCATCAGGCCTCCCAAACCTGGATCTGCCTCCATCTCTGTAATCCAAGGGCACACGCTGCCTCTGCTTACTTGTCAGCGCCAGCTTCCACCACCACCCACCGTCCCCAACCACACAGACACACCCAGGAATTCCACGCACCAGCACTTCACATATGTTACCTCATTTAATCTTCACACAAACCCTTTTAGCTAGATTCTGTTTTTATTCCAACACTGATGGATTAATGGCAGAGCAGGGGTTCGAACCTAGGTAGCCAGGTTCCAGCGTCCATGCTATTAATGACGACATTCGGTTTCCTGCCAATGTTGGTCATATCATCTTTAAAATTTATGAAGTACTACTAACCGTGCTAGAGTTAGAGGCATTATCATTTCATTCTGCTGACAACCTCAGGAGATAGATCGAGACTCTTCACTTCCATGCAAGAAATGCTAAGTGTGCATCAATCAGAATAGGCTAGGACATGCTGCAGAAACCACCTCCACAATCTCTGTGCAACAATGAGGTTATTTCCCAACTCCTGTTCTATTTGTTCTATTTCCTCCCAGTCATGTGGCAGAAACACACCAGCGATCCTGCTGTCACAACCCGGCCTGATCGGGCTGCTCGGATTAGAGATAAGCATGAGATGCTACGGGGAAAAACGGACAGATGGCACCTAACCTGGCTTTGGAAGGTGAGCAAAGAGTGACAAGGATGCTTTCCTAGAGGAGCTGATGCTTGAATGAGCTTTAGAATAGAGCAAAAATTAGCAAGGTGGGTGACAGGAAGGAGAATTCTTTTTTTTTTTTTTTTTTTTTTTTGAGACGGAGTTTCACTCTTGTTGCCCAGGCTGGAGTACAATGGCGCGATCTCGGCTCACTGCAACCTCCACTTTCCAGTTCAAGCAATTCTCCAGCCTCAGCCTCCTGAGTAGCTGGGATTACAGGCACATGCCACCACGCTCGGCTAATTTTTTTGTATTTTTGGTACAGACGGGGTTTCACTATGTTGGTCAGGCTGGTCTCAAACTCCTGACCTCAGATGATCCACCTGCCTCGGCCTCCCAAAGTGCTGGGATTACAGGAGTAAGCCACCGCTCTCGGCCAGGAGGGAGGATTCGCTAAGAAAAGAATTACTGCCCCTAATTTACAGAAGAGAAAACTGAGGCTCCTCCAAGCTCACATATCTCACCAGCAGAGGGCCAGGGATAGACTCACTGAATTGTCTGCTCTCCCTACAATGTCATATGTCTCTCTTGCATGCAAATGTTTCAACATGCCTCTTCCCCTACCTGAATCAGAACCCAGCCCTCCAGCCCCCAGTGAGGGGGCACAAAGAGGAAAAGGAGCCGCCGCGGAAGGAAGGCATAGGCCAATGAGCCCCTGGAGCTGGGGGTCTGGGGAATGAGCACGTGGGAACCAGCCTAAGCGTTCGTGAGCTCTGGAACAGCCACCCTGGGCTTCCGGACCTTCATTTGAATCTTTAACGAGCTGGAATGACCTGAGAAAGAGGCCTGGGAATCTACCGGGAAAACCCCAGCTCAGAGGGCCTCCAGGGAAGGAAACCTCCTCCAATCCCAGGCTTCTGGACTCTTCATCTAGTGCTCCTCCTACTCCTAGCTGCAGCAGGCACTGTGTTGGGTACCTGCCTGGCCTACACCCGTCTCCCTGAGAGCTGTCCCCTCACACCCATTCTCAGAACCTTCTTGGTAATATCTGTGCCCATCCACCCCAGCCTCAGCTGAGGTGGCCCAGACAGGGTTGTAGTACAGACAGAGTGGGACAGGGAGCAAAGACCGTGTGGCTCTGAAGCGAGTAATTGCAGCGCTGAACTTTCCAGGACACCCAGCGGTAGTACCATTCTTTTTTTTTCTTTTTTTCTTTTTCTTTTTTTTTTTTTTGTCATCTCCTTTAAGGCAGTTGAGTGGGTTCTAGTGATGGTTCTGTTAAATTAAGTTTAGCCTAAAGCTGCCTCCTTACATATTTTAAGTTCGGCCTAAAGGCTTCTCCTACCTAGTGAACTGTAACCTAACTGGATGTGTGAACAGACCGTAACCTCCTCTTGTGCCAGTCACTGAATTTCTGCCAATCACAGGTGGCCAACTGTTCAAATCATGTTTAAATCAGGCGAATGCGTGTCGTAACCACGTGGGCTGTCTCTGTACCTCCATTCTGCCTTCTGCAGGTCATTTTCCTTTTTCTGTCCGTAAATCTTCTTATACCACACGACTAGCCGGACCCTCTCATTGAGGGGCTACCCAATTCACAAATCCTTCTTTGCTCAGTTGAACTATGCCAGTTTGTACATTTCACCTCTTCCTTTCCTCCTCTTTTTCTTTCCCTTTCTTTCTTTCTCCTTCTTTCCTGTTCTTCCCCGTCTTCCCCTTCCTTCCTTCCTTCCTCCCTCCCTTCCTCCCTCCCTCTCTCTCTTTCTCTCCCTCCCTCCCTTTCTTCTTTTTTCTTTCACCCAGGCTATAGTGCAGTGGCATGATCACAGCTCACTGCAACCTTCCATCTCAGCCTCCCAAGTAGCTGGGACTACAGGCACATGTCACCACCCCTGACTATTTTTTGTATTTTTTTGTAGGGTCAGGGTTTCACTGTGTTGTCCAGGCTGGTCTCGAAATCCTGGGTTTAAGCAATCCTCCTGCCTCGGACTCCCAAAGTGCTGGGATTACAGGGATCATTCTGATGCTGCCTGTCAGATTGTGTGTACGTGTGCCTTTTCCTGGGGCATGCTTCCTAGGAATCCTCTTAAGATCCTAGAGTGGGCCGGGCGCGGTGGCTCAAGCCTATAATCCCAGCACTTTGGGAGGCCGAGACAGGCAGATCACGAGGTCAGGAGATCGAGACCATCATGGCTAACACGGTGAAACCCCGTCTCTACTAAAAAAAATGCAAAAAACTAACCAGGCGTGGTGGCGGGTGCCTGTAGTCCCAGCTACTCAGGAGGCTGAGGCAGAAGAATGACGTAAACCCGGGAAGCGGAGCTTGCAGTGAGCTGAGATCCAGTCACTGCACTCCAGCCTCAGCGACAGAGCGAGACTCCGTCTCAAAAAAAAAAAAAAAAAAGAAAGATCCTAGAGTGATCTGTGGCCCAGAAAAGGTTAAGAACTGTTAAAAGAAAAAAATTGGCCAGGCACCATGGCTCAAGCCTGTAATCCCAACACTTTGGGAGGCTGAGGTGGGAGGCTTGTTTGAGCCTGGGAGGTCAAAGCTGCAGTGAGCTGTGATTCTGTCACGGCACTACACCGGTGCGTGCAGGTTCTTATTCCTGTCCCCTCTCCCTCCCTCATCTGTTTTCCAGAGGTCTCCAGTTTTGGACACTGAGGTATCCAGACCCAATCTCAGGTGGAACAGAAACCAGAGTCCTCGGTGGCAGCTCTTGGGCCAGACCCTAATGCTCCTGATGGCTTCTGTAGTATGCACGGGCAGAGAGCTGTGGAGTTTGACTTCCTGCCTGGAATCAGGCCCTTCCTAATGGCTGAGAGTGAAAAGGGAGCTGCTTGGAGAGCCAGGCTGACCCACTCATAGAGGGAGCCAGGGAAGGGGGGCAGAACCGGCATGCTGTCTCATTCGTTTTGAAAGAATATTGTCTCTCTGTCTCCCAAGAGATGGGCTCAGTGGAGACTCTGGAAACTGAGCCAGGATTTTAGGACGTCTGGATTCCTCTCTCTGCATGGCAATAAATAAGCCCTATTCTTGGGGACACTTTGGGCATCACAAAAGGATACATAAGAGAGTCATCAGAGCCGGGCGCGGTGGCTCAAGCCTGTAATCCCAGCACTTTGGGAGGCCAAGGTGGGTGGATCACGAGGTCAGGAGATCGAGGTCATCCTGGCTAATATGGTGAAGCCTCGTCTCTACTAAAAATACAGACAATTAGTGGGGCATGATGGCACGTGCCTGTAGTCCCAGCTGCTCGGGAGGCTGAGGCAGGAGAATCGCTTGAACCCAGAAGGCGGAGGTTGCAGTGAGCCGAGATTGCGCCACTGTACTCCAGCCTCGGCGACAGAGCGAGACTCCGTCTAAAACAAGAGAGCATCAGAAGATAATAATTTTTAAAAAAAATTTTTGGAGACAGTCTCACTGTCACCCATGCTGGAGTACAGCAGTATGATCATAGCTCACTGCAGCCTTGAACTCCTAGGCTCAAGTAATCCTCCTGCCTCAGCCTCCCAAAGTAGCTAAGACTACAGCCCTGCATCATCATACCTGATTAATTTTTTATTTTTTTGTGGAGATGGGAGTCTCACTATGTTGTCCAGGCTGGTCTCAAACCCCAGGTATCAAGCAGTCCTCCCACCTGGGTCTCCCAAAGTGCTAAGATTACAGATGTGAGTCACAGTGCCCAACTGAGAAAATGATTTTTAAATGCAGGTCACATTTGTGGTTTGTGTTACTTCCTGGTTTTGCTAATTAAAGCAATATACAAACCCACCCCTTCCCTTTTTTCTTCCTATAGCTCTATCTATGAAAATTCTAAGGTGGGCATTTTCTTCTTAGTTTTCCCCAAAGCCTAGTCAGTGTCTCTGGGACTTCAAGCAGGGGAAGAAAACCATTCTTATGAAGACAAGATTGTATAGATTTCTATTCCGGTCAAGTGTTAATACCCAAAGAGTAGCTAATGCTTCCTTTCTCACGCCCTAGAAATCTTGGTGGCTGATCCTGGTTGGAGGCCATCCCAGACCCAAGGGCAGGTATATGGTGGCCGTTAAGAAGTTGGAGAAAGTTGTTAGAGTGAATCAACTGTGGACTCCAGCTCCTTATGAAAAGTGGGAAGTACATGCTGGGTTATAAGCTGTCCCTGAAGATGATGAGACAAGGCAAAGCGAAATTGATCATCCTCGCTAACAACTGCCTAGCTTTGAGGAAATTCAAAATAGAGTACTAGGCCCTGCTGGCCAAAACTGGTGTCCAGTCTTATTGCCACTACAGTGGCAAGTATATTGAATTAGGCACAGCATGCAGAAAATACTAGAGTCTGTACATTGTCTATCATTGATCCCGGTGATTCTGAGTTCATTCGAAGCATGCCAGAGAAGACTGGTGAAAAGTAAATCATACAAAATTTTCTTTAATAAAACTTGCCAGAACTTTTTTTTTTTAAAGAGTAGTTCATGTCACCATTGCAAGAGACAGTTGGAATCCTCCCATTTCCCCTGTTCTCAGTGTCGCACACTGAGAACTCCTGCATGATGATCACCTCAGAGGGGTT
This sequence comes from Papio anubis, assembly GCF_008728515.1. Lineage (NCBI taxonomy): Eukaryota > Metazoa > Chordata > Mammalia > Primates > Cercopithecidae > Papio > Papio anubis. The sequence continues at coordinate 101,237,553 of NC_044984.1, forward strand.
CTCTATCAGATGCCACCTCCATCTCAGGAAGTGATGGGGGGGGATGTTACATTGGACATTTACTGAGTACCAGGTTCTATGCTGCTTTAACACATCCAGTGCAGGATTTATGATCCTCATTTTCCAATCAGGGAAACTAAGTCTCAGAGCAACAAAGCTTTCCCAGGATAACTTAGCTAGGGGTCTCAGAGTCTGCCTGCAAACCTAAGTCTGATCTGGCTCCAGAAGCTGTGGGCCGTCCACTCTGTAGCTCTGTTTCAGAAACATCACTTTCCTTATTGTCGGTTAAGATTCCTTACTACCAGACCAGGGAATCCCGTTCTCTCCCAGTAGGAAATTTCACAAACCCCCTAGTCAACAGCGAATTGGACAGTCACCCCATGAAAGCCTGGGCATCCATCTACTAAATGCAGGCTGGGGGAGGGGCTCAGGCAGTTGCTGGTTCTGGTCCCTTCTTGAGTTTGACTTCATTTCCTGTCCTTGGAGGCCATGGGACACCCCCATATCTTTCCCATACATTGACCTTTTTTGATTAAATAGGAAGAATAGATTTTTGCTTCTTTTTTCCTTTCTTTCTTTTTTTTTCGAGACAGTGCCTTACTCTGTTGCCAGGCTGGAGTACAATGGTGTGATCTCAGCTCACTGCAGCCTCGTACTCCTGGGCTCAAGTGATCCTCCTGCTCAGCCTCCCGAGTAGCTGGGACTACAGGTGCACACCACCATACCTGGGGAATTTTTAAATTTTTTGTAGAGATGGGGTCTCACTATGTTGCCCAGGCTGGTCTTGAACTCCTGGCCGCAAGTGATCCTCCTACCTCAGCCTCCCAAAGCACTGGGATTACAGGAGCAAGCCACCATGCCTGGCTGATTTTTGCTTCTTAAAATCACATGAACCCTGATTAAGACAGAAATAAATCAATCCAGTTCTTTTTGTTTTGTTTTGAGGTGGAGTCTTGCTGTGTCGCCCAGGCTGGAGGGCAGTGGCACAATCTTGGCTCACTGCAACCTCTGCCTCCTCGGTTCAAGTGATTCTCCTGCTTCAGCTTTGGACTAGCTGGGATTACAGGCGTGCGCCACCACATCTGGCTAATTTTTGTATTTTTAGTAAAGATGGGATTTCACCATGTTGCCCAGGCTGGTCTCAAATTCCTGGCCTCAAGTGATTTGCCCGCCTCAGCCTCCCAAAGTGCTGGGATTACAGGCATGAGCCACCGTGCCCAGCTTCAATCCAGTTATTTTATTGCTCACTTTTCAAAACATTCCTGAAAACTTCAATAATGACATTTATGAAGTCTCAGACACCAGGAGTGTCTGCACGGCTGGTTGCGTGGCGGAGCATCTGGGGTCTTCCCCATTGTCTTTGTTTAATAACAACCTCTGCCATGTGCACACCACACTTTCTCCCAGCTGCCTCCTGGATTTACAGGAAGCACAGCCTAGTGGGAGATGCTTAGGTTTGGGTATCAGAGCGGAGTTTGAATCCTGGCTCTACCAACTTGAGTAAGCAGCTTCACTTCCCACAGCTTCAGCATCTTCTCAACTGCCAAATGGGAATAACAGCATCTCCATCACCCGGTTGTTTTAAAGATCTCAGAAAATAAAGTCTATAAAACAATGAGCACAGAGGAGACATCAATAAATGGCATATGTTACTTCGATTTTAACCCCAGATTTTCAGGGACTGTCTATATGACAGTGTTCTCTCCTGTTGTTCACATAAACCTGGAATGGAATTATCCTGGAATTTCTGATATTTCAGTACCCAAAAGGCATCTCCCAAACTGAGACCTCATGCTCTAGAGTCTGGTTTGGAATCTGTGGTCTTTGCACTTAAGACCTGGGCCTCAGAAGGGGTGGGCGGTGGCAGAACCTGCTGGATTGTCCCTGACAGGGGAATTTCATCACTTCTAGGCTCCTAGTCCTGGTTGACAATGACACCTCTTCTAAGCAGGCGGCACTGTCCCCGCTGCCCCCACAGAGCTGCAATCAGGCCCCATGCTTGGCCCTGCCAGGCTCCTGGAGAGCTCTGGATCCAGGTCATCAGCCTCCAGTGCCAGCCATGCAAAAAGAGGCCACTTTACATTTGATACAAAGCATCAGCCAATCTCATTCACGGTGTCTGGAATTTGCTAAGCTCCGGATGTAAGGCTGGTAAGTAGCACTTCCTTCCACACGAGCTCCCTTTCTGCCTCCCCACCACTGAGATGCTCATGGACCCAGATGAACACGCAGTGCCTTGTCTTTTCCACCGCTCATCTCCCCAGATGTCAAGAGATGTTGTTCCAGGGAACAGTCTTAGAAAAGCCCCATTCTCCTCGCTGCTTCTCACCTGCCAAGAAGTCCCGGCCCGCAGGTGCCTGGTGGAGGCCAAGGAGCTGCCAGAAGGCGTCAGCCCATTCATGCTGGTTGAGAAGTGGCCTCCTCTTTGCCAAGTCCAGCCTTGGCAGCTCTGTCGCAGGGCCTGGTTCTCATTCACAGCACCTGTCTGCCCAGGCCTCAAACCCCATCTCCCACCCCTGCTGCTTCGCACAAATGCAGGTGACCCCATGACCAGGGCCTCCCTCAGAGCCCATGGTTCTTCTGACAAAGTGCTGCTTGTTGGAAGCGCTGAGTCTCAGAGAGTCTCCAGTCCTAGAAATAAGAGAAGCTAAGAGATAGATGATCCTGCCCTATGTGCTCCTTTCATAGGGAGGAGCTCCAATGGACACAGGAGAAGGATCTTGGAAAGCATCACTGGGTCCGACAGATCTCAGCCCTGGCTGCAGTTAGAATCATCTGGGAGAACTTAAAAAAACGAGATTCTGATTTAAATGGGGGGTGGGGAGTGGGCAGTGGGGTGGGAGGGAGAACCCTCAGGGGAGCTCAAATTGGGAATCCCTAATCTGGTTCAACCCAGAACCTGTCTTACACGTGGAGGAACAGAAGTCATTAGAAGAGGGCTTTTGAGGTTGTTAATCTCATCTAACCCACCTGCTTACAGCTGCAGACACTGAGGCCCAGAGAGGTTAAGTAGACTCAAGGCTCATGGTTGGTAAGTGCTACCTTTTAGCATTTTGGGCAGTTTGGCTTTTAATTATCTCAAATTGGTTCTGTTTCTATCATCTCTGGTTTTATTGCCTTAAAAATCTGCTTTAAACCTATCATGATTCCCTAATGGGCCAGGCTGGAGTGCAGTGGCATGATCTCGGCTCACTGCAAGCTCCACCTCCTGGGTTCACGCCATTCTCCCGCCTCAGCCTCCCGAGTAGCTGGGACTACAGGCGCCCGCCACCACGCCCGGCTAATTTTTTGTATTTTTAGTAGAGATGGGGTTTCACCGCGTTAGCCAGGATGGTCTCGATCTCCTGACCTCGTGATCCACCCACCTCGGCCTCCCAAAGTGCTGGGATTACAGGCGTGAGCCACTGCGCCTGGCCAATTTTAAATATTTAGATATGGGATGTGGGCGTCCATTTGTACCCTTGACTTGGCCCTGCATGTTTTGGGGATATCTGCTTTTCAGTTTTGGCCCCTGTAGGTGGAGACTTCATGGTCCCTGACTTGTGAAAAGGCCCCTCATGTCTCCTAGAAAGGAACGGAGAGAACTGGCCTCAGTGTTGACCTCTGTGGATCTCAGAGAAGGCAAGGTGGTAGTCAGCCTTGCTGCGGGAAGGCAAGCGGCCCAGCCCTCCAGTCTGTATAAGAGCAGCATTGGCAGTTGCTGGTGGGAGTCACAGACTATACCTATTGTCAAAAAGAATGCACAAGGTGCTGATGTATTACGGAACCAGGATGTGGCGTCCCTAAGCCCTGGTTAGTAAGCACCTCCTTTCTTTCTTTCTGCAGTACACTTCTTACAAAGTCCTGTTTTTAAATTCCAAGGCTATGGTTTTTTCATTTTCACAACAGAATTCCCATGGAATATACGAGTACTAGGAACACGACTGCTGGGTCGTAGGGGATCTCAGATACTAATTTGCCTAAGTAATTCTAGATTGTTCTTTAGCATGGCTGCACCTGTCTACCATCACAGCAACTGTGCATGAGGGCGCCACCGCCCCCACACTTCTGCAAACACCTGTCATGATTTAGTTTTCTAATTTGTGCCAGATCACCAATAGAAAAGTTATAAATACATATGGCTCTAATTTGCAATTTTTAAATTACTAATGACTTTGAGCATCTTATCATATACCTGTTAGCTTCAATTATCTCCACATCCTCCCATGTAGTATCAGCCTGCCCATCTTTCTCTAGGATTCTCTGCAAGGATAGCTGGGAGAGACTAGAACCAGTTTGCTGATCTCTAGAGCTGTTATGACACAGAATAGTGGAGAGGCCGTGCTGGTACAGCATTAGCCGCTCGTTTCTTCTCATCTCTTTAGGACTGCCTCTCCTACCTTCTGGCCTCCCAGCTCCCTGCTCTCCAGTTGTGCTGGCCATGAACATACAAGGCCATTCCTGCCTCTGGGACTGTTACTCCCACTCCTCTGTCTGCTGGGACCACTGACATGATCAAGGCCTCTGCCCACTCTCCCTGGAGTTTCTGCTCAATGACATCTCAGCAGTGACATCTTCTGTGGCCTCTGTATCTAGAGTAGCACTTTGACTACTTTCTACCCTTAGTTTTTTTCTTAGCACCTCCCATGACCTGGCATTTCCATTGCCTGTTATGTGTTTACTGGTTTGTTTACGTATCATGTCTCTCCTAGGTGCCATAAAACCAAAGACTGTGACTGTTTGTTCACTTCTATATCTTAAGTGCCTGGAAGGGTGCCTGGCACATAGTAGGCAGTCAATAACTCAATAATCACTTGTTGAATAAATTCTTTTTTAATACGTGATATTTATACATATGAATGGGGTACATGTAGAAGTTTGTTATGTGCATAGGGTGTGTAATGATCAGTTCAGGGTATCATTTCTATATATCATTTCTATATGTATTTATCATTTCTATATGTTCTACATTTCAAGTCCTTGTTTTTTTTGTTTTTTGTTTTTTGTGGTTTTTTTTGAGACAGGGTCTTGCTCTGTCACAGAGGCTAAAATACAGTGGCTCACTGTAACCTCAAGCTCCTGGGCTCAAGCAGTCCTTCTGCCTCAGTCTCCTGAGTAGCTGGGACTACAGCGACACACCACCATGTCTGGCTAATTTTTATATTTTTTGTAGATGGGTCTCACTGTGTTGCCCAAGCTGGTCTTAAACTCCTGGCCTCAAGCAATTCTCCCACTTTGGGAGAACTCCTAAAGTGTTGGGATTATAGGCATGAGCCACCGTGCCCAGCGTCTTCCAGTTATTTTGAAAAATATAACATGTTGTTGTTAACCATAGTCACCCGACTATACTAGCAAACATTATAACTTATTCCTTCTATCTAACTGTATGTTTGTATCCATCAATGTACCCAACCTCTCTTCATCTCTCTTCCTCTAACCCATTGAATTGAATACATTCTAATTAGTTCCTCCTACCTAGACATATAGGCATAACACTTACATGTAAACATTTGGACATTTATCAGTTTTCTCAGGATGGTTTTTAGATCCTTAGAAAAATGGGCTGGGTGTGGTGGCTCATACCTGTAATCCCAGCACTTTGGGAGACTGAGGCAGGAGGATTGCTTAAGGCCAGGAGTTTGAGAACAGCCAGGTCAACAAAATATTAAGAGATTATCCAGGCATCATGGGGTGTGCCTGTAGTCCTAGCTACTCAGGAGGCTGAGGTGGGAGGATCTCTCAATCCCAGGAGTTCAAGGCTGCAATGAGCCATGATTGTGCCACTGCACTCCAGCCTGGACAATTTCCTATAGCGATTCAATTAAATTAACCCCCCAGGCTTTCTGGTGCTTTCTCTAAATTGGCTGGATCAATATATTTCCAGATCTGGCTTTGAAAATAAATAGAAATTTCTCCTAAATAGGAGATTATTTCCTAGCATTCATACAGCTCAAATTACTTTTGTTTTCTCGTATTGCTTCTGCTATCTTTGGTCCTAAATGTTAATTATGTTCTTACTTAGAAAAATAGATCTTTCCATAGAAAGTAATGAGTTTTTAGGCTTAAAATTTTAGTACAACATAATGACAGATTGTCAGACAAGCATCTTATCACTATTGCACAAACACTTTCTAAAAAATTTAACTCCAGTTGCTTTCTCTGAAACTTGCAAAAAAAAAAAAAAAGTTGTTAGGAAACACCAGGACTAGAATTCAGCTGTGTCTTTCTTAAAAAAAAAAAAAAAATCAGTTGGAGTGCCAGTTGTATAGGCACTGCCTTTTGTTACCAAAAAAAAAAAAAAAAGTTTTAACTCCACAGTGGAAAAACTAACATTGTCACTAGGATATGAAGAAACCATGGTGAAGAACTAGCAACAGTGGGGCCCCACAGAATGGCTGGCGGCATCTGTGCTGAGGGCCTTTATCAGCAGCCTTGTATGTTCTATTCAGGACTCTCAGGACGATTGTTGGCATGATGTAGACAAATTGACGCAAATTAGTTTAGCATGGGCTATGCAAAGTTTAAGCTTGTTGAGCAACACACGTGGACCACATAGCAACAGCTCCCAACACTATGCAAAAGTGTTGGATGCAAAGTACTAACTACCCTAGACTGTGCTATTCCAGATTGGAAGCAGAATTTGCAAATTACTAGGCAGTGAGGAGGAGGAGGGCAGGAAGCTGGCAGCGGAGACCGGATCCCCCACGCTGACCCTAAAGGCCAGCGATGGTTGAGAAAAATAACTCCTGAAAGTGCCGCTTGCTCTGCCTAAAACCGACCGCCTGTTATTTCATGCCCACAAATCCTCAAAGAGCTGGCCCCAAAGATTAAGGGGATTCCGCCACTTTGCTCTTTACTTTTGGTTCAAATATCTCAAGACAATTCCTTTGGGGCTGGTGTCACACAGACCACCTAGAGGGACCTTCTAATTGTATTTACAGTAATTTAATTATGGCAGGGAGAGCTTCAGAAGGCAGGATTTACCAAGATCGATACTATGGGTGCCACTGGCAGAGTTTTAATCTGTTAAATCAACAGAGAAATGGTGAAAAAAATAATAAAAATAAAATAAAGCCATTCTAGAGTTTGGAAACTATTTTATGGACTTTTTCTTCTTCTTTTTTTTTTAGTGGAGGCTGGGAGGGTGAAGGAGACATTTTCCTGGGGGCCACAGCTTTCATGCTTTTGTTCATATTATTTTGTATTTCATATATGCATTATATCCATCCGATCACACACACACACACACACACACACAGTTTAGATATTACGAATGCACCATAGCTAAGTGTGTGTATGCATATGCATTTCTGTGTGTGTACTTAATTAAATATATCTCTGGATAGTTATTTTAAAACTTGGTAGAAAGTTTCTCCTCTGGGGAGGAGACCTAAGGTGGGGTGGGAGAGAGATTTACTTTTAACCTCATTTTCCATTCTTTTGTTTGCTTTTTCTTTTTGTTTTTTTGTTTTCCAAAACAATTTTACACAAAAACATTTAAAATAGTTTTTGAGTGTATCCATAAAGAAACTTTTCATGCAAATATTAAATCATAAAAGTCAGCAACCTGTATATAATTCAGCCAGTTGTAGGTTGTTTGCTTAACTAGTTACCTCGCTTTGGTTGGTGCCCTTCCCTTTGGGGGCCTCAGCCTTCGCATCTGTGAAATGAAAGGGTATAGACCAGCTACTCCTGAAGGCTCCTTCCTCTCTGCGAGATTGACTGACTAGAGTCTAAAAACAGCACGTGCTGCTACTGCCATCTAGCCGTCCAACTAGGGCTGTATGGATTTAGCTTTCCTCGGGTATTTTGAGAGATCTGGGGGCTATTATTCAAAACACAAAAACTTCATTGAATATGCAGACATCCTACAGCCCCTAAGTGCTTTCTGAGTGGGAGAGAGTATACACATATAAACAAATCTTAGACATTTAAAAAGTGGTTCTGAGCCTGTAATGTTCAACTATCATAATATTTGACTACTGCAGTCAAACATTATACCATCATTGCAATTCAGTGGTCTCAAGGGCCTTTGGTGATGTGCCCAGCTGCCCAGTATAGCAGATATTTGTTGGGTACCTACTATACATGCAGAGCACTGTGCACGTGTGTGTGTGTGGTAGAAAGAGACAGGAATTTGGTATCATGCAGTCCAGACACCCTAATCCTTTAAGGATAGAGACTGTGGCCTTTTGGAGGTGTATTCCCAGTGAAGCATGCATCTCCAACAGCTAGCAGAGCGCTGGCACACAACAGGAAGTTAATAAATGCATGTTTTCAATGAATGAAGGAAGGAAGGAAGGAAGAAATAATCTGGATTTGAATTCATGTCCCGTTTATGAGGGCATTTTCTTCTTCATTTCCTCGTCGGCACAATAGCAATGATAACCCTTGCCCCTGATTGTGAGGATCCAGTGCTATGACAAGGGGCAATGCCTGTGTCAGCTGGAAAAAGCTTTAAAAAAGAGGTGGGGTGGGGGAATCTCCATATTTTGAGGCTCATCAACCACCTACTGTGCATGACCATGAGATATATTCTTTACTCCTCAAATGATATTTCCATTTGAGAACTAGAAAATGTTTTCTGCCATGCATTCTAAGTTTTCTTGATTAGCTAAAGTGGATATTGCAGAAATACTGCAAATTCAGGCATGAAGTACACTCAGGGATTTTTCTCCCCACCTCTTCCCGCAACCCTGCCCTTTCCTAGCAGAAGAACAGGACGTGTTCTTTGTTTTTACTGTATCTCCAGGTTTCCATATATGTACAGTGAAGGAGTTGAATTAGATTAACCCTAAGGTCTCTTCCGTTTTAAACTCTAAAGCTTCTTCCCTTTAAAAACAGGGAAAGTTGTACGAGGTCACCAAGGGCTTTGTAAAGAACCATGATATGCTGCCACCTGTTGGTGATGCATTGAATTATTTTAAATTCTAAGCAAAGCTGAAGTTTAGTATTTATTAATAAATAGTATTCACTATGACCAAATAAATTTACATACATAATTACAGCAGAAATGCATTACAGTGCCAAGGGCAAGAAGTGTTTTCCCCAAAGGCAATAATAATAGTTGACATTTAAAGACCAGAGTCTTTCAGTACCAAACCCTACGTGAATTCTCCCACTTAATCCTCACAGCCACCCAGTTCTTTGATTATCCCCACTTTACAGATAAGGAAACTGATAGTCAGTGAGGCAATGACTTGCCCCAGGTCACATGGGTGGTAAGCAGCAGAGACAGAACCTGGTTCCCTAACAACGATGCCCTTAGCACTGTGTATTCTGTAGTGTTTTCTTGCTTCTGATTTGAAAATAAATTAACATCATTGTAAAAATTTCTTAAATTATAAAGAAAAAACTAAAATAATTTGAAATCCCACCACTAAAATAAAATCAGTGTTAACATTCTGTGCATATCTATCCAGTATTTTTAATGTTTATGTCATGTACACATTTGTACTTTTAAATATGGTTATAATTGTTGGTAAAAACCCAAGAGTTCCCTTTTTTTAATTCATTCATTTCTCCACTCATTCATTTCCCTGAATAAATTTAACAAATGCTTAATTTGTACAAAGTAGAGATACAATGGATGGGATTTTTTTTTTTAAAGACATTACACAAGCTTGTCCAACCTGCCTTATTTTGTTGTTGTTGCTGTGCTGTTTTGTTTTGGTTTAGGCTTTTAGCAGCCTGAACCATGGTTTTTTGTTTCTGTCTGTAGTGATAAGCAGAAAAGAGGAATGAGGAAGGGGCTTTACTGGCCCAACCGGAAGCGAAAACTAAGAACCCATGACTGTATTCTGTCCCTTGGCACTCCCGGATGAGATAAATAAATATTCTAAAGGAAAAATAGTTCCGGGAAAACGGGTAAGAAAGGAAGTTAGTTTGTACGGGGGGAACACAAAAGGCTTCCCTGAGGACGTGATGCTTGGAAAGATTTGGATGGTTCAGGTACCCCTTTCCCCCACCTCACAACTAACTTTCCAACCAATTCTTTTCTTCAAGGAAGGAAAGGCCTGCCCTCTTCATTCTCTTTCCAGTGCTCAGGTAGGCACAGAGATGGATCAGTTAGCCCTTGCCTAAGCAGATGAAAGAGTGGGAGTAAGACGCTATTCTTCTCGTATTGTGGGCACTACAGTACTTACCAGTGATTCTTTGGGGACCTTCTCTCTCTTGGCCTAAGGGAGAGGAAAACTTCTCACCCCAAACACTGCACCTTCACCTTCAACAGTAGGGGATCTAGGTGTCTAGCCTCAGGTGTTGGTGCTTGCCTACTGTAGGGGAGAACTAGCTCCTCCAATTTTCAACTGAGATCCTAGTGTCAATTCCTGAGCAACCGGAAAAGGGCCTTCAGCAATTGCACCACGGGTTCTCGGTTCGAACTAATTGATGATAGCCTAATCAGCCTCTCTTCTTCCAGTTTCTCCTCACTTAATCTATCCTATAGTGGGCTACAAAGTTGGTCTTCCCAAGAATAGTTAAAAATAATGCTATTAACTCAAAACTTTCGGCATATCCCTAAATAGTTTCAGTAACATTTTTATAAATAACTTGGATTTGCTGATACTTTTCCTTTGCTTTCTTTCCCAGTTCCATCCCCTCTCCCCATGTACACATCACTCAGCTTCTTTTTTTTTTTCACTCTAGGTTTAAAAAAATTTTTTGTTGTTGTTGTTTTGAAATGGAGTCTCACTCTGTCGCCCAGGCTGGAGGGCAGTGGCACAACCTCCACCTCCTGGTTTCAAGCGATTCTCCTACCTCAGCCTCCCGAGTAGTTGGGATTACAGGTGCCTGCCACCACACCCGGCTAATTTCTTTGTATTTTTAGTACAGACGGGGTTTCACCATGTTGGCCAGGCTGGTCTCGTACTCCTGACCTCAAGTGATCCACCCACCTTGGCCTCCCAAAGTGCTAGGATTACAGGCATGAGTCACCGCACCTGGCTACAATTTTTAAATTTTTGTGGGTACACAGTGGTGTATATATTTACAGGGTACATGTCATATTTTGATATAGGCATGCAATGTGAAATAATCACATCACAGAGAATGGGGTATCCATCCCTTCAAGCATTTATTCTTTGTGTTACAAACAATCCAACTACACTTTTTTAGCTATTTTTAAATGTACAATTATTACTGACTATAGTCTCCCTATTGTGCTATCAAATAATAGGTATTATTCATTCTATTTGCTTTCTGTACCATTAACCATCCCCACCTCCCTCACCCCAGCCCTCCATGACCCTTCCCACCCTCTGATAACCATCCTTCTACTCTCTATCTTCATGAGTTCAATTGTTTGATTTTTACATCCCACAAATAAACGAGAACATGCAATGTTTGTCTTTCTGTGCCTGGCTTATTTCACTTAACATAACGACCTCCAGTTCCATTCATGTTGTTGCAAACGACAAGGTCTCATTCTTTTTTATGGCAGAATAGTGCTCCATCGTGTATATGGACCACATCGTCTTCATCCATTCGTCTATTGATGGACACTTGGGTTGCTTCCAAATGCAGCTTTTTAATGATTATCAACTAACAGCCAGTCTTGTATCATTTATGCCCCTACTCTCTCTCTCTCTCTCTCTCCCCTACCCATAGATTATTTTTAGGCAAATCTCAGACATAATATTATTTAATCCATCAACATTACAGTAGGTAGTAAATTATAGGCACTCTTTAAAACATAGCCACAATATCACTGTCACACTAAAAAATAATAATTCCTTAGTATCATTAAATACCCAGTGAGTGTTCAAATTTCCCTTAGTGTCTTAAAAATTTTTTTAACAGTGATTTGTTCAAAATGCGATGCAAACGAGGTCCAAATTCATTTGGTTGACTCTCTCTCTTTTTTCATATCTCTCTCTTTTTTCTTTTTTTCTTTTACTTCCAGGGTACATGTGCAGGATGTACAGATTTGTTACATAGGTAAATGGAGAAAATTTTTGAAATCTCTTTCAATCTATAGATTCCCATTCCATTTCCTTGTTTTCCTTGAAGTTTATTTGTTGACTAAATGGGTCATTTTTCCCATAGAACTTCCACAGTTTGGATTTGTTGATTGCTTCCTTGTGCTGTTGTTTATTATGTTTCTCTGTCTCTGTAGTCTTACAATCTCTGGTAAGATCTGGAGCTTTGATCAGACCAGTCTGAAATTATCTTTCATAGGGAGAGGTGTGTACTTCCATCAGGAGGCATTTATTAATAATACCTGCTTGTCTTTTTCTGTGATGTTAGTGGTCACTGACAATCATCTATGGTTGGTACACCTATCATTTCATTAATGGTTTGCAGAATGATGATATTCTAATTTTATCAATCCTTCTTATGTTAGCCAGGATACTTCTATAAAGAGAAGCTTTTCTTTCATCAACTATTTGATTGTCCTCAGCTATAGTTCATATGAGAAAGGCAGGTCAAGTGCTTGATTCTTTCTCTTTATTTACTGTATTAGTCTGTTCTCATGCTGCCAATAACGACATACCCAAGACTGGGCAACTTATAAAGAAAAAGAGGTTTAATGGGCTCACAGTTCCACATGGCTGGGGAGGCCTCACAATCATGGCAGAAGGAGAAGGAGGAGCAAAGGTACATCTTACACGGCGGCAGGCAAGAGAGCACGTGCAGGGGAACTGCCCTTTATAAAACCATCAGATTTCATGAGACTTCTTCTCTATCATAAGAACAGCACGGGAAATACCCACCCCCATGATTCAATTACCTCCCACCAGGTCCCTCCCACAACACATGGGGATTATGGGAGCTAAAATTCAAGGTGAGATTTGGGTGGGGACACAGCCAAACTATATCATTTACTAATTTTCAGAAAGATTAGTTGGTTCTCTAGAGACCTCCAGAAATGACTGTGAGTTTTTGGGTTTGAATAACATTGCAGACTCATGGATTTAATGATATTTGATGTGTTTCACTTCACTGTAGTGGTCATTTTTAATGATGCTCAATTTTTTGTTTTGTTTTGTTTTTGTTTTTGGCCAGTGGAAGAGTCTTTGATCTGGCTCCTGAGTCATTTGACACGATTCTTACCAACTATGAAAAATTTTTCACCTCCTTGCTCTCTCAAGCAGTATCATATTAAAGTGTACACTTTCATCTACCTTGCTTTTCCACTTAATGGTATATTCTAGAAATCACTCCATGGTAGTATACAGAGATGTTCCTCATTCCTTTACACGGGTGCCTATGATTCTATTATGTGGAAACACCACCGTTTATTCAACTAGTCTCCTACTGAATATTTGGACTGTTTCCAGTCTTTTGCTATTACAAATAGTGCTGTAGTGATCAACCTTCTGTGTATGTTTTCTTCATATTTTTGCCAGTGAATCCTTGGGATATCTTCCTGGAAGTTAGGTTTCTGGGTCAAAGAGCATTTGCATATGTCATTTTTCTGTATAGTGCTAAGTTCTCCATGAGGCTTGTACTATTTTTGTATTCCTATCAGCAATGTGTAAAAGTGATGTTAACCGAAGCCTGGTAATGAAGTATATTTGTGAACTTTGGAGTTTTGCCAATCTGATAGGTGGAAAGTGAGAATTTATGATGAGCCAAGTTAAGTATATTTCCCAATGTCTTTGCATTTTTGTGTGTGTTAAATATATTCTCATTTAAAAATATAATTCTTGGTCTTTCTCTTTTCCATTTTTAGGAAAAAAATTCTTTTGAGATAGAGATTCGCTCTGTTGCCCAAGCTGGAGTGCAGTGGTATGATCTCAGCTCACGGCAATCTCCATCTTCTAGGTTCAAGTAATTCTCCTGCCTCAGCCTCCCGAGTAGACGGGCCTGACCCTTATGTCCTCTTACAAGACAGTAGCATGCGCCACCACACCCAGCTAATTTTTTAAATTTTTTATTTTCAGTAGAGATGGGGGTTCACCATGTTGGCCAGGCTGGTCTCCAACTCCTGACCTCAACTGATCCACTCACCTCAGCCTCCCAAAGTGTTGGGATTACAGGTATGAGCCACCACATCCAGCCTAGACATTCTTTATATGTTAAGAACATTAACCCTTTGTGATGTAAGTTGCCTGCAAAATGCATCTTATCGGTAGGCTCTAACCTTTTTTTTTTTTTTTTTTGGTGAGGTGGAGTCTCATTCTCTCCCAGGCTGGAGTGCAGTGGAGAGAACTTGGCTTACTACAACCTCTGCCTCCTGGGTTGAAGCAATTCTCCTGCCTTAGCCTCCCAAGTAGCTGGGATTACAGGTGCCAGCCACTATGCCTGGCTAATTTTTGTATTTTTAGTAGAGACAAGGTTTCACCATGTTGGTCAGGCTGGTCTTGAACTCCTGACCTCAGGTGATCCACCCACCTTGGCCTCCCAAAGTGCTAGGATTACAGGTGTAAGCCACTGCGCCCGGCCCTTATGTCCTCTTATAAGAGATTAGGACACAGACACAGGGGAAAGACCATGAGAAGACAAAGAGAAGGCAGCCATCCACAAACCAAGGAGAAAGGCATCAGAAGAAACCAACCCTGATGACACCTTGATTTCAAACTTGTAGCCTCCAAAATCATAAGAAAATGAATTTCTGTTGTTTAACTCAGCAGTCTCCAACCTTTTTGGCACCAAGGACCAGTTTGGAGGACAATTTTTCCATGGACTTGGGCGGGGGATGATTTCAGGATGAAACTCTTTAGTTCATTAGTCATTAGATTCTCTCATAAGGAGCATGCGTCCTAGATGCTTCGGATGTGCAGTTCACAGTATGATTTCCACTCCTATGGGAAACTAATGCTGCTGTTGATTTGACAGGAGGCAGAACTTAGGCAGTAATGCTCACTTGCTGCTCACCTCCCACTGTGTGTCCCCATTCCTAACAGGCCACAGGCTGGTACCAGTCCACCGCCTGGGGGTTGGGAATCCCTGGTTTAAGCCACCCAGTCTGTGATCGTTATGGTAAACTTAGCAAACTAATACACAACTTTTTGTCTTATCAGATTTATTAATCTTTTTCCTTTATTGCTTCTAGGTTTTTGGGAGTTTTTTTTTTTTTGGCTGTTTCGTTTGTTTGTCTGTTTGTTTGTTTTCAAGACACAATCTCACTCTGTTGCCCAGGCTGGAGTGCAGTGGCACAATATTGGCTCACTGTAGCCTCAACCTCCTGGCCTCAAGGGATCCTCCCACCTCAGCCTCCTAGTAGCTGGCACTACAGGCCCACATCACCACACCTGGATAATTTTTGTAATTTTTGTAGAGACAGGGTTTTACCATGTTGTCCAGGCTGGTCTCAAACTCCTGAGCTCAAGCAATCCTCCTGCCTCGGCCTCCCAAAGTGCTGGAATTATAGGTGCGAGCCACCACACCCAGCCACTTTTAGGTTTTGAGGAATAGTGAAGAAATGTCCTCCAACCCCAACAGACAAATTCACCTTTGTTTTCTTCTAGTATTTGCATAATTTCATTTTTCCCCAAGAAATTTTTAACTTTATAAAAGTTTTAAATTTACAGAAAAGTTGCAAAGATAGTACAGAGCATTTTTGTATACCCCTCACTCAGTTTACCCTATTGTTAACATTTTATATTGCTGAGGTACATTTGTGAAAACCAAGGAACCAACAACGATACCTGGCTCCTAACTAAGCTCTGCACTTTATTTGGATTTCACTAGGTTTTTCCTTTTCTCTCTCCTTCCTTCCTTCCTTCCTTCCTTCCTTCCTTCCTTCCTTCCTTCCTCTTCCTTTCTTTCTTTTTCTTTCTTTCTTTTCTTTCTTTTCCTTTTTTTCAGGGTCTCACTCTGTCCCCCAGGCTGGAGTGCAATGATGCGATCACTGCTCACTGCTGCAGCCTTGATCTCCTGGGTTCAAGTGATCCTCCCACCTCAGCCTCCCTAAGTAGCTAGGACTACAGGCATGCACCACCAAGCCCAGTTAATTAAAAAATATATATATATATTGGCTGGGCATGGTGGCTCATGCCTGTAATCCTAACACTTTGGGAGGCTGAGGCGGGTGGATCACCTAAGGTCAGGAGTTTGAGACCAGCCTGGCCAAAATGGTGAAACCTCATCTCTACTAAAAATACAAAAATTAGCTGGGTGTGGTGGTGCACACCTGTAGTCCCAGCTACCCGGGAGACTGAGGCAGGAGAATGGCTTGAATCCAGGAGGCAGAGGCTGCAGTGAGCCGAGATCACACCACTGCACTCCAGCCTGGATGACAGAGTGAGACTCTGTCTCAAAAAATAAATAAATAAAATAAAATTTTTTTGCAGAGACGGAATTTCACCATGCTCCCCAGGCTGGTTTCAAACTTCTGAGCTCAAGCGATTCCCGCCACCTTGGCATCTCAAAGGGTTAGGATTACAGGCATGAGCCACCATGCCCAGCCTCACTAGGCTTTTTCTGGTATCTCATCCAAGATACCACATTACATTTACTTGTCATGTCTCCTCAGTTGCCTCCAGGTTGTGACAGTTTCTCAGACCTTCCTTGTTTTCGATGGCCCTGACAAGTTATAGGAATACTGGCCATGAATTTTGTAGAATATCCCTCCATTGGCATTTGGTGTTTTTCTCACGTACAGACTAGGGTTACAGACTACTGAAAGACCACAGAGACAAAGTTTTATTCTCATCACAATCATATCAAGGGCACATGATCTCAACATGAGTTATCATTGATGATGTTAACTTTGATGATCTGGCTGAGGTAGAGTTTACCAGGTTTCTCCACCATAAAGTTACATTTTTCCTCCCCTTTTCGTACCCTGTGTTTGGAAGCCCAGAACACATTCAAGTGTGGGAAGGGAATTAAGCTCTATCTCCTTGAGGGAGAATTGTCTGTTTAAATTATTTGGCATTCTTCTTTATGGCATATTTGTCTCTTCTTTCGTATTTATTTATTCCTTTATTTATTGTAGATAGATGCATGGATAGGTATTTTATACTTTGAGGTCTATTCTAATACCATGTTATTTATTTTGTTGCTCAAATTCTTCCAGGTTTGGCTATTGGAAGCTCTTTTGTGTTGGCTCCTGTGTCTTTTTGACATGCCTCCATCCTTTTGCTCTGAGCATATCTTGATTTCCTGGGACTAAGAGATGTTTCAGGCTCATTTTGCATATTCCCTGCCCTCACCCTAAAATCAGCCACTTCTCCAAGCCCTAGATCCTTTTCTTGAAGACTGGACTTAGAAATAAGCACTGGATGCCATTTTTCACATTTTAATATTTGGTTCATTTGGAACTTATCCTGGTACATAGTGCAAAGAATGGATCTAATTTTATCTTTATTCATATGGCTAACCAATTATTCTAACAGCATTTATTAAGAAGTCCAGGCTGGACACAGTGGCTCATGTCTATAATCCTAGCACTTCGGTAGGCTGAGGCAGGAGGCTCACTTGAGGCCAGGAGTTCTATACTAACCTGGGCAACATAGTGAGACCCCATCTCTACAAAATTTTTTTTGAAAATTAGTTGGGTGTGGTGGTGCACATCTGTAGTCTCAGCTACTCAGGAGGTTGAGGCAGGGAAATCACTTGAGCCCGGGAGTTCAAGGCTGAAATGAACTATAATAGCACCACTGCACCCCTGGATGACAGAGGCAGTCACTATCTCCCCACAAAATTAAATATTGAAAAATCATAAAGTCTATTTTTCTCCCACCGCTTTGAGATGCCATCTTTATCATATACTAGATTTTCATATGCAGTTGCCTCTTTTTCTGGCTTTTCCATTCTGTTTCATTGGTTGATCTGTCTATTAATGTACAATTACCCTACTAGTTTGCTTATATATGATTTATAATATTTGTTTTAATATCTGATCAGATTAAACTTGTTACTGCTCTTCTTTTCTGGATTTTCCTATTTGTTCTTATTTGGTCTTTCATATGAACTTTATTATCAACCTGTCTAGTTCCAGCAAAAAGAATCTGATGGTAGTTTTATTGAGATTGTGATTATTTTATATGTTAATTTAAGGAGAAATGATATATTTATAACATTGAGTCTTCCTATACAAATTCATTGTATGTCTCTCTATTTGTCTTATGTCTTTCAAAAGTGTTTAGTATAGTTTTCTTCATACAGGAACATTCCGTGTTATTTATTCCCTATTCATTCATTTGTTCATGCATTCATTTATACTATGATAAATGGAATATTTTCCATCATACCTTCTATCTGTTGCTTGTGTATGCGAAGGCTATTGCTATCTGAAGTCTTACTGAATTATCTTCTTGTTTATGGTATCTCCTCAGCGGACTCTCTTTGGTTTCCTGGGGTTGTAAGTATTCATATTTGCAAATGGTATGACTCGTACTTCCTCCTTTCCAAGTTTTACATCTCTAATTTTGTCCTCTTGTTTTCTCGCATCCACAAATAACTTTTTTCAGCATGGTGGCATTCTTTGACTTATTTGTGATGATAGATTATTTTGATGATATCTATTGAGGAAATGCCCTCAAGAGATAAAAGGTTTAAGGTTTTTTTTTTTTTTTTTGCAACGTGTGTTTGTGCATGTGCATGTATTTTGACCATGTCAAGCATGTATCTATTTCTATTTTAATGGCTTTTAAAATCAAAAATAAGTGTCAAATTTTCTCAGATTTCTTTTCAGCATCTTGAAGATGATTATATGATTTTTTTTCTCCCTAACCTCTTTATTTTATTATTGAGTCTTCAAATGTAAATCCTACTTGCATTTCTAAAATAAGTGCTACTTGGTCATGATGTATTTTTTAATTGGCTACAGGATACTCTTTGATTCTATATTATTTGAGATTTTTTTCATTGATATTTATAATTAATATTAATCTGTACTTTTCACTTTGCCAGGTTTTGGTATTGTTATATGCACTTCATAAAAGCAGTTTGGAACTACCCAAAGTGAAATACAGATTCAATGCAGTCTCTATCAAAATACCAATGATATTGTTTACAGAAACAGGAAAAAATCCTGTAAAATTTATATGGAACAAAAGACTCCAAATAGCCAAAGCAATCCTGAGCAAAAAGAACAAACCTGGAGGTATCACACACTACCAGACTCCAAAATATACTACAAAGCCGTGGTTATCAAAACAGTAAAGTACTGGCATAATAACAAACACATAGACCAATGGAAAAGAATAGAGGACATGTAAATTAATTAAAGTATCTATAGCCAACTTATTTTTGACAAAGGCACCAACAACACTCATTGGGGAAAGGCCAATCTCTTCAACAAATGTGCTGAGAAAACTGAATATCCATATTCTGAAGAATGAAACTAGACCCCTATCTCTCACCATATACAAAAATCAACTCAAAATAGATCAGACCTAAATGTAAGACCTAACACTATAAAACTACAGGAAGAAAACATAGGAGAGGAACTTCAGGACATTGGTCTGGAAACAGATTTTATGACTAAGACCCCAAAAGCATAGGCAACAAAAGCAAAAACAAACAAATGGGATTATATCAAACTAACAATCTTCTGCACAGCAAAGGAAACAATCAGCAGAGTGAAAGGACAACCTACAGAATGGGAGAAAATATTTGCAAACTATTCACATGACAGGGGTTAATAGCCAGAATAGGCAAGGAGCTCAAACATTTCAATAGCGAAACATAAACAATTAGATTTTAAAATAGGTAAATGACCTGAACAAACATTTCTCAAAAGAAGACACACAAATGGCCAACAAATATATGAAAACATACTCAACATCACTAATCATCAGAGAAATACAAATCAAAACCACAATGAGGTATCATCTCACCCCAGTTAGGATGGGTATTATCAAAAACACAAAAAATAACAAATACAGGTGAGGATGCAGAGTGACTGTTAGGGGCGTAGATTTCTTTTTGTTGAGATGAAATGTTCTGAAATTAGATAGTGGTGATGTTTGCACAACTCTGTGAATATGGTATACTAAAAAGCACTGAACTGTACACTTTCAATGGGTCGATCTTTTGGTATGTCAATTATATCTCCATAAAGCTGTTATTAAAAAACAAAAGTTGGCTGGGCATGGTGGCTTGCACCTGTAATTTTAGCACTTTGGGAGGCGGAGGTGAGAGGGTTGCTTGATCCCAGAAGTTCAAGACCAACCTGGGCAACATAGCAAGACCCTCATCTCTAAAAAAAAAAAAAAAGTTAGCCAGGCATGGTGGTGCAGAGCTGTAGTCCTAACTACTTGGGAGGCTGAGGCAGGAGGATCGCTTGAGCCCAGGAGTTCAAGGCTGCATTAAGCTATGACTGCACCACTATACCCCAGCCTGGGCAATAGAGTGAGACCCTGTCTCAGAAAGAAAGTTGGATGGAGGAGGAGCCATTGGTATTAGTGTTGTCAGGCTGCTTTTGATTCTTCAGCACCCAGTTGGCTCAAACCCTTTGCCACTTCTACTGCAGACTAGGATCTTGCCAGGAAAATGTCTGATGAATTTTCTATGGCAAATGCTCTACCTGAACACTTCCCTGACCAAGCCCCTGCTGTGATTAATAGAAATCTAGTCAACCTCCTTAAGGCCGGCCAGATTCCAAACCTTGGAAGAACCCATGTGCTGTGCCTTCTATGCCATCTGGACTCCCGCCAAGTGCAATACCCTTCATTGTACCTTTCAGACCTTTGCTAACAGGATTGCATCCCTCTGTGCCTCCCACCGGACTGCCTCTGGGAACCCGAGAACTCTTCCTTTTTCTGGACCATCATGCTCCCCACCTAATGGTCCTTATCCAACTTCAACTGTGATGCACCTTGACCCCGCAGGCCACATCCTATGCCAAAAATGCCCCTTCTAGAGCTTCCCAGACCATATGGTGCTCTCACAGGTCTCACAAGTCCTGCTGCAACTAGTATTTTAGGTCCATGAAAATTCATGTTTCTGAACCATGGGCACCAGTGGGAAGGCAGCATCCTACTCTAAACATGCCACATGTACCTCTACAGCCATATCTTACTCATCCTCCTCCCAGGCACCAGGGCAGTGTCACCTTTTCCAATGGGGCTCTGTCCCATGTAGACCACCAGCACCACAGACTGCCTCTGCAGGATTATATCCCACACAAGTCTCTATCCTATTCATAGTAATTCTTTTCAATTTCCTTTGGGACCTTCTGCCTGGTGGCCTCATTCTTACCCATTCTTACCATTAAGTTAAAAATGGATAAATTGAGGGATAACACTTTGCTTTTGAAAGCATACACACTATATATATATATATGTATATGGTGTATATACTATAGGCTGTCTTTTCATTTCACAGGCAAACAAAAAATACGTTTCATTTGTTAAAAAAAAAAAAAAAGGCAGTATCTGTGAGTTGCAATAAAGTGCAATAAAATGAGGTATGCCTGTATATACACTGGATGCATATATACACAGTATATGTAGTATATATATGTAACATATGTATATACTTATATACTATATTTGTATATAGAAGGCCAATTAATAGGCCAAATAAGGCTGGGCACCTCACAGAGTAGGTATGTGCGTCTTGAACTTGGATATATATTTAGAACATTCAGATAAAAATGCAAATATGATTTTTGTTTGCTTTTTATGGAAAGTTATGGTGAATATTTTAATTATATTGAATAGTTCTTTGATATAATTTATGAAGCCACATACTTAAAAATCTAAAATGATATAGATTATTAGAATCTGCAACTTTATTAGCAAAGTATTTATTTTTCTATAATAACCATTTCCCTAAATAAACATACTTTTGAAAACAATCATGTTGCCATACTTTAAACAAATGATTTCTCTGTTTATAAGATAAATAAACATGGTCCTCTTGAGGTTATATTTTGGAGTACACATTTAAAAACTTTCGGTAAAAACTGTCTGGTGTTCAGCTCATTAGCCAGTGTTCATTTTAATTATTTAAGAATTTATTTTTAAATCTCAAAAGCTTTAAGGGTACTAGTAGTTTTTGGTTACATGGATGACCTCTATAGTGGTGAAATCTGGATTTTTAGTATACCAGTCATCTGAACAGTGTACATTGTACCCAGTAGGTAAATTTTCATTCCTTACCCCCTCCTATCCTCCCCCTCATTTGAATTCTTGAGCATTGATTAGTAAAGCTTTTCATTTTTTAAAGTTCTACCTGATTTGTCTTATTTTTAGCTAAGTGGGTCACACAGCTCTAAAACCTATTATTTATGGAAACTAACATTAAAATAAAAATCTAGGTCAATACACATGTAAATCATGGTTGACCTACATTGGAATATGTTGCCAACTCTGCCTTCAGATGCATTATCTAATATAACAGTCAAGTTTACTTAATGGCAACAAATCAGTATGTGCTCTTCAGTGACAAGCAGTGATAGTGCCTTCATCTATCAAAAAAGTGAGAGGAAAACATCATTACTTTGTACACTTAAATTGTTTCAGTGAGGCCAGGC